>NC_041393.1:151843301-151894655 GCF_002162155.2 Triticum dicoccoides | reverse complement strand
ACTGCTGGGATCCACCAGCTACATCTTCGCACGCAAGGAAGTGCGTCCAGGCAAAAAAAAAACGATTCGCCCCCTGACTGCTGGGACCCACCAGCTACATCTTCGCAAGCAAGGAAGTGCGCCCTGACTACTGGGACCCACCAGCTACATTTTCGCACGCAAGGAAGTGCCTGAGAGTCGAGACCCACCTGGTCAAAGTGTACGTAGCGTTGTCATTCTGGTCGCTAACATGTATGTACATATATACTGGTCAATGTAGAGGCGCGCACGTGTCGTAGTAGAGGTGCGCACGTAGCATGTACACGTACGTACAGCGGCCAGGGTGCAAGAAAGAAAATACGACCACGTATGTGTACATATGGGCGGGGTCTCTGACGCCTACTCGCACATACGTACGGCCAGGGCTCGTGTACATGGCTGGGTCGGAACGGAGAAACAACATCGTCATCGTGTTCATGGGGAGGCAATGGAATGCGTTGTGTTCATGGGGAGGCAACGGAATGCGTTGTGTTCATGGGGAGGCAACGGAATGCGTCGTGTTCATCGGGAGGCAACGGAACGCGTGGGAGCCAACCGGCTGGGTCGGAATGGAATGCGTCATCATGTTCATCGGGAGGGCTTGGACGGAATAGGCGATGGAAGCGAGGCCTGGCGTACTACAGAACAGAGGAAACGGCCTTGTGTTCGACTGGCCACGTTCGAAACGGGATCCTGTTCATTGGGAGGGGTCTGGCATACCCAAAACGGAGGAAACGGAACTCCCTACGGTCGAAACGGGGGTCCTGTTGATCGGGAGGGGTGTGGCATATCACAAAATGGATGAAACGGACTTGTGTTGGAGCGCTACGGTCGAAACGGGGTCCTGTTCATCGGGAGGGGTGTGGCGTACCACAAAACAGGACTCCACGGGATACTGTTCATCTCCACCGTCGACCTCCTCCAGCCTCCACGGGCTACCGTCGACCTCCTCCAGCCTCCACGGGCTCCTGTTCATCCAGCCTCCACCGCGCGCTACTCCACTGGCTACTGTTCAACCACCCCTCCACGGGCACCCCTCCACCGTCTACAGTTCATCCAGCCCTCCATGGGGTCATCCTGTTCATCCAAAGGCAACGCCACATGGTCCTCCATCCACCCCCACCGCTCACTGTTCATCCAACCCCCCTCCGCAACACTCACTATTCATCCAATCGATCGGCTTCAGTTAATTGCCATCGATCGATCGCTCGGGTTCAGTAACGCGTAGCCTGGAGTGCAATCGCTCGGGTTCAGTTAGAGCCCAACGCCTTGCTCGGGTTCATTTAGAGCCAACTCCTTGCACACCCACACGTATGTGTACGAGAGAAATGCGCATCGCTCGGCCCCGACCACCCACCGTAACCGGGAACCCCCCGAAATTTTCCTCGCCCTCGCTTCTACCATGGTTTTTTCCGTCATGGACGGCCTGAAGAATGTCACGCAGCTGCGTCTCCGGCCCGCCCAGGATGAAAAGCCCATTTTCTGTCATGATTTTTGGTCATAGAAGTAGGAGCCCACCACATCTATGATGATACCGGGTTTTGTCACAATTATCGTCATAGAAGTGTCATATGTATGACAGAAAAAATTCGTTCGGCCCAAAATGTCACGGATGTGTATTTTTTTGTAGTGATAAGTGCTTAAACAGACAAGTACCCAACTAGCTATGTTATATTACATGGATAGTAAGAAATATCTTCCAGGGAGAATAGTTCTGTTAAGGGTTCCTTTCCCTGGGTACACATGCATTAATGTGCATGTACGAACTACGAACAGAGACGCAAGATATAAAACATCCGGGGGTTTATATTGGAATAGTAAAGAAACATCTTTTGTTCTCCAACCGAATATTCCCTTAAGAACCCTAGCTTTCAGCTTCACCCAGTCTAAGGTACACGTCCGGCGAACCCGGCAGTAACAATCACAAAGGTGCTCCCCTTATGCCCTAGCGAACTAATGGGAATGTAGGGCATAAACACAGGTGCCAGGCAACCTAGCTTGGACAAAACTTAAGTCATATCGATGCATATGATGGCAAAGAAAAGGTGCATATGGAAAAGTGACGCATATGTAGTGGGCATGAAGCCCGGAAGATAATTATATTAAGCTTCTGTATAAGAAGCCCCCAGGTATAATGAGCGCGCATAGCGCGTCAAGATTGTGTAGTCGAGTCACAATTGAAGCTTTTTAGGGCCATAAAAAAGAAAGAAAGAGGATATAATTTAAAAAGTGTGGAAGTAAGGAGACGAACACAGAGTTCGGCGCTAGGCGTAGAATCTTCAAAGTCTGGTCGTGTTCCATGGGTTCGGCTCGAGTCGATTATCTGATGCATCACGCAGGCGGTACGATCCTCCGGTGAGAACTTAATCAATGATGAAGGAACCCTCCCATTTGTCCTTGAGCTTGTCCTTTTTCTTCTCTAGTAGGCGTAGAACAAGTTCGCCAACGTTATAAGTTTTGGCCCGTACTTCTCTGCTTTGATACCTTCGAGCCTGTTGCTGATAGAATGCGGAACGGGCTTTTGCAACATCGCACTCCTCCTCCAAGGCATCTAGACTGTCCTGCCAATCAAGCTCGGCTTCTCTCTCTTCATACATGCGCACTCGAGGTGAGTCATGAATGATATCGCAGGGCAATACCGCCTCTGTGCCGTACACCATGAAGAATGGTGTGTATCCGGTAGTGCGATTTGGCGTGGTCCGCAGTCCCCATAGTACGGAATCGAGTTCCTCGACCCAGTGTGTATCTGATTCTTTCAAGGATCGCACTAGTCTGGGTTTGATGCCACTCATAATAAGATCATTTGCTCGTTCGACTTGACCGTTTGTTTCGGGGTGATAGACAGAGGCGTAATCGAGCTTAATGCCCATGTTACCGCACCAAGTTTTCACCTCGTCGGCTATGAAGTTGGAGCCATTGTCGGTGATGATGTTGTGGGGGACACCATAACGGTGTACAACCCCTGATATGAAGACTATCACTGGTCCAGATTCGGCCGTTTTAACTGGTTTGGCTTCTATCCATTTGGTGAATTTATCTACCATGACCAATAGATATTTTTTCTTATGGCTTCCTCCTTTAAGGGGTCCGACCATATCGAGCCCCCAGACCGCAAAGGGCCAAGTTATGGGGATTGTTTGGAGAGTGGTAGGTGGCATATGGCTTTGATTTGCAAAAAGCTGGCAACCGACACAATGTTGGACGAGGTCCTGTGCATCTACTCGGGCTGTCGGCCAGTAGAAACATGTGCGGAAGGCCTTGCTTACAAGGGCCCAAGCTGCGGCGTGGTGGCCGCCGAGTCTAGCATGAATTTCGGCCAAAAGCTTCCGCCCTTCCTCTTCGGAGATGCACCTTTGGAGTACTCCGGTAGCACTTTTCTTATAAAGCTCTCCCTCGTGGACCTTGTAGGGTTTAGAGCGCCGCACAATCCAACGTGCCTCATTTTGGTCCTCGGGGAGTTCTTGCCTCTTTAGGTAGGCTAAGAAGGGTTCTGTCCACGGGGCGATAACAACCATGATCACGTGGGCCGAAGGTGTTATTTTGGTGGCGGAGCCTCCGATTATGTTAGTGTGTTCGGGATCTGGGGTTGTGGTCGGATCCGGACTATATTGCCGGTCTCCCCTTGCCACACCACGGATGGCTTGAACAACCTTTCCAAGAAGATATTAGGTGGGACGAGGTCGCGCTTAGCGCCGATGCGGGCGAGAATATCCGTCGCTTGATTGTTTTCTCGGACCACATGATGGAATTCGAGCCCCTCGAACCGAGCTGACATCTTGAGGACGGCATTGCGGTAAGCCGCCATTTTCGGGTCCTTGGCGTCAAAGTCTCCATTTATTTCAGGTATTGCGAGGTTTGAATCCCCACGCACTTCTAGGCGTTGAATTCCCATGGAGACTGCCATCCGAAGACCATGCAACAGAGCCTCGTATTCGGCTGCATTGTTGGAGTCTGTGTATAATATTTGGAGTACGTATTGGATTGTATCTTCGGTGGGGGATGTCAGGACAACGCCCGCTCCCAGACCAGCCAACATCTTAGAGTCGTCAAAGTGCATGATCCAATTGGAGTATGCGCCGTACTCTTTAGGGAGTTCGGCTTCTATCCATTCGGCAATGAAGTCAGCCAGTACTTGTGACTTAATGGCTCGCCATGGTTTATATATGATGTTGAATGGGAGGAGCTCGATGGCCCACTTAGCAATCCGGCCCATGGCATCGCGGTTATTTATTATATCGTTGAGTGGTACTTTGGAGGCCATCGTGATTGAACACTCTTGAAAGTAGTGTCGTAGTTTCTGGGATACCATGAAGACCGAGTATGCTATCTATTGATAATGTGGGTACCGTGACTTGCATGGTGTGAGGACAGTGGATACGTAGTATACCGGCTTTTGAAGTGGGAACTTATGTCCGTCCTCCTCTCGTTCGACAACGAGCACTGCGCTTACAACTTGGTGCGTTGCAGCTATATATAACAGCATGGGTTCATCGATGTTTGGTGCGGCCAGGATTGGATTGCTAGCCAAGAGGGCCTTCATATCTTCCAGTCCGACCGTAGCCGCATCCGTCCACTCAAAGTGTTCGGTGCATCGAAGAAGGCGATAGAGAGGTAGTGCCTTTTCTCCCAATCAGGAGATAAAGCGGCTTAAGGCAGCCACTCATCCAGTTAATTTTTGGATTTGCTTGA
Source organism: Triticum dicoccoides (assembly GCF_002162155.2). Lineage (NCBI taxonomy): Eukaryota > Viridiplantae > Streptophyta > Magnoliopsida > Poales > Poaceae > Triticum > Triticum dicoccoides. Next base: position 151,889,948 of record NC_041393.1, on the reverse strand, counting down.
GGTCTGTTGGGGTAGCCAACTGGGACAAAGCTCGGATTTTATCCGGATTTGCTTCAATTCCTCTATTGGAGACGATGAAACCCAGGAGCTTTCCGAGAGGAACGCCGAAAACGCATTTTTCTGGATTGAGCTTGATTTCATATGTTTGGAGATTGTCGAACGTAAGCCTCAGGTCGTCTATTAAAGATTCGACATGTCTAGTTTTGATTACCACGTCATCCACATATGCCTCAACTGTTGTGCCGATTTGTTTTTCCCGGCATGTCTTAATCATGCGTTGATAGGTTGTACTGGCATTTTTGAGCCCGAAAGGCAAGGTGTTAAAACAAAAGGGGCCGTATGGAGTGATGAATGCCGTTGCGGCTTGATCAGACTCTGCCATCTTGATTTGATGGTATCTGGAGTATGCGTCGAGGAAGCACAATGAGTCGTGTCCTGCGGTGGCGTCGATGATTTGCTCGATGCGGGGAAGAGGGAAGGGATCCTTGGGGCAAGCCTTATTGAGGTCCTTGAAATCGACACATAGGCGCCATGATTTGTCCTTCTTTGGTACCATCACCAGGTTTGCTAGCTAGTTCGGGTGTTTTATTTCTCGGATGAATCCATCTTCGAGTAACTTGGCTAGCTCCTCTCCCATGGCTTGTCGTTTAGGTTCTGAAAAATGCCGAAGAGTCTGCTTGATCAGCTTGTATCCCTTCAGTATGTTTAGGTTATGCTCGGCCAGCCTGCGTGGGATACGTGGCATGTCTGAAGGGTGCCAGGCGAAGATGTCCCAATTCTCGCGCAAGAACGCCTGCAGTACGGCGTCTATTGTGGGGTTGAGCTGTGCCCCGATGGATGTTGTTTTTGTAGAGTCCGTTGGGTGGACATGGAATTTGACTATTTCGTCCGCTGGTTTGAAAGAGGTGGACTTGGATCGTTTGTCAAGTATCACATCGTCCCTGTCTACTCTGGAGCGCAGCGCAGTTAGTTGTTCAGCCGCGAGGGCTTCGGATAATGCCTCAAGGGCTAGGGCGGCGGTTTTATTTTCGGCATGCAGTGCTAGGCCCGGATCACTGGCTAGAGTGATGATTCCATTGGGCCCGGGCATCTTGAGCTTCATGTACACGTAATGGGGTATAGCTTGGAAGCTCTTCGAAAGGATCAATATAGTTGACTAGAGGGGGGGGGGGTGAATAGGCAACTAACAATTTTTAGCTTTTCTTTACCAAATTAAACTTTGCATCAAAGTAGGTTGTCTAGATATGCAACTAGGTGAACAACCTATATGATGCAATAACAACAAGCACATGAGAAAGCAAGGGATACAACACAAGTAATCTAGCAAAAGTAAAGGCGCGAGATAACCAAGAGTGGAGCCGGTGGAGACGAGGATGTGTTACCGAAGTTCCTTCCTTTTGAAGGGAAGTACGTCTCCGTTGGAGCGGTGTGGAGGCACAATGCTCCCCAAGAAGCCACTAGGGCCACCGTATTCTCCTCACGCCCTCACACAATGCGAGATGCCGTGATTCCACTATTGGTGCCCTTGAAGGCGGCGACCGAACCTTTACAAAAAAGGTTGGGGCAATCTCCACAACTTAATTGGAGGCTCCCAACGATAACACGAAGCTTCATCACAATGGAGTATGGCTCTGAGGTGACCTCAACCGTCTAGGGTGCTCAAACACCCAAGAGTAACAAGATCCGCTAGGGATAAGTGGGGGGAATCAAATCTCTCTTGGTGGAAGTGTAGATCGAGGCCTTCTCAACTAATCCCGAGCAAATCAACAAGTTTGATTGGCTAGGGAGAGAGATCGGGCGAAAATGGAGCTTGGAGCAACAATGGAGCTTAGAGGTGGAAGAGGCAGTCAACTAGAGGTAGGAGACGCCCCTTTTATAGCTATGGAAAAGATCCAACCGTTATCCACATGTCCAGCCCGCAACATGCGGTACTACCGGTCCAGGGGCGCGGTACTACCGCAAGGTCCCGCGGTACTGCCGTGAGGGACCATGGTACTTCCGCGGCAGCAGCAGAGACTAGGACCTGCCTGACTGAGAGCAGTACTTCCGCGAGCGCGGTACTACCGCTCTCCCTTGCGGTACTACCGCAAGGGAGGAAAGTTCTAGCCTACGAAGTGCGCGGATGAATAAAAATACATCCGTGCCTACTTCCGCTGGAAACGAAACAGTGCAAAAATCCGACGCGGTACTACCGCTAAGGCGCGGTACTACCGTAACCCAGCTGAACCAGGCCGCGCGCGGTACTACCGCGCATGAAGCGCGGTACTACCATGGAGGCGCGGATGTAAAAAATTAGATCCGCTCCTACTACCGCGATGCAGCGGTACTAGGCATGAGGGCCACGGTACTACGACTCCAGGGGAGCAGTACTACCGTGGGCACCCGCGGTACTACCACGCGGGACGTGCGGTACTACCGTGGGGGCGCGGATGTAAAAAATTACATCCGCCCCTACTACCGTACCGGAGCGGCACTAGGCCTGGGAGCCTCGGTACTAGGACTCCAGAGGAGCGGTACTACCGTGGGCTCCAGCGGTACTACCGCAGGTGCTTGCAGTACTACCGCTCCAGTGAGCAGTACTACCGCAAGTTCACCAGTAGCCGCCAGAAAAACACAAAGAGGATAACCGAGGGAAGCTCCAAAGTGCAAGGGAAAGGTGGAGGCAAGGAGGGAAACGTGTACGTGATGATTCCACCTGAACCTTTCCGACACGGACCCCCTCTTAATAGTACGGCTCTCCTACGACTCAAATCCACCAAAAAGAAACGTAGAATAATGTCGTCTTCAATAGTCTTCGAGGGGCACCGAATCGTCTCGTGCCTAGTGATGAAGCGTCTGAGAAACTCAAGGCACACGATTAGTCCGCAAAAGCATTGTCATCAATCACCAAAACACTTAGGGATAAATATGCCCTTACAATCTCCCCCTTTTTGGTGGATTGATGACAATACGGGATTTGCACAAAAGGAGATAATATTGAGCAAAGGAAAACTCCTCCTCTCTAGAATATAGACGGGCTCCCCCTAGATGTGTGCAATCTAGATGGATGCTTTGGACTGCATAGCACACAAACTAGGATCAACACCCCCCTATATTTTAGAGACAAAGGCATGATAACTAACATCTAAGCAAGAGCATAGCACAAGGTAGCACAATATATCACAAGCTCGCTAAGATAGATAGAGTGCATATGTCTTACACCATATGAGGTAAAGCAACCCAAAGCAACTGAAATGATCAAACGAGGTTCAAACGAGAAAGCAGCAACCACACCGAACACGAACGACGACACACGATGCGCAAATCCCTACACTCTCTCCCCCTTTGGCATCGAGATGCCAAAAAGGAAGAGAGGACACCTACACACAAGGGGTGGCTCAAGCAGGGAACTCATCCCAACGCTCATTGTCAGACTCCTCGGCGACAGGGATGGTCTCCTCGACGTCCTCCTCAGAATCAGTCCACCTGTAGCCTTGCTTCTCCATCCACTCGGCCTCTGGAGTGATGCGATCCTCAGAACCGCCAGACACGTCCTCGCCATACAGCTGCAAGATCTTCTTGTCCCGGCGGGGACTCTCCTTAGATGCCACGTGAGTCCTGTACTGCCCCTTAGCTTGCATGCAGAAAAGAATCTTCATCTTGTCCTTCAGCTTCTTGGCCCACGAGGGCATAGAGGAACTATGGGAAGACCTAGCAGCACGGTCCTCAGCAACATCCTCTGCACCAGCCTCCTCCTCATAAATAGCCCCCCTAGCAGCAGACGCCTCAGCACGAGTAGTAGTGTTGGCCCAGTTGGGCTTGACACGGAGACATATGGGATCATGACGAATCCAGTCTGGAGCAAGGAACTCATCACCAGGGAACATCTTCTCCCAAGTCTTTGAGATCAGCAGAAACAGATATGTCCCATAGATAGGCACCTTGCGGTTGAACACCGCAAACTGAAGCTCACACCACATGATGTGTGAGACATCAAGTGGCTGAGTGTGAGACACACGAGCCTCCTCACATAGGAGCATCATATCCACCATATAGGCATGAAGCTTGTCCTTGTCACCAATGCGAGGGAAAAAGGAGTTGCGGAAGATGCGATACATGATATCCAGAAAAGAGTTGAGCACCCACGCCGACTTGCCATTGGCAAGCGCCTTCTCAACATAGTATGGCTGAAGCTTGTCCTTGTTGGCAGATTCAGAATTTGCATGGGGGCGAACACCCACGGGAGTGTCGAGCCCGTCATCAGGAACCTGGAGCAGATCCATGAACTCCTCCCAGGTAGCAGTCAACTTACGTCCATTGGTCATCCAGGTGATCCTCCGCTCCTCATCAGGGTGAAAGTATACCGAGGCAAAGAACTGGCAGATAAGCTCAGGGTCATAGTCAAGGTGAAAAGAGATCACATGTTCAATACCAAACTGCTCCACCAAGTCTAGAGCTTCTCCAAAGTACTCACAAAACTTGTCCTTCCTTAGGTGATGCATTTCTATCCATTTCACATCCACGTAGGTATTCTGCTTGTTCTTGATGACATCCAGATAAGCGAGAGTCTGTTGCTTGTTCCAAAACAGTTCACAACCTCTGACAGTAGCACGAGGATTCACATACGGGTTGAGCTGCCTGAGACGGACGAACTCAGATTGGGGTATCTCGTCCATGCCCTTAGTGGGTTCCTTGTGCTTACTAGCGGATGTCTTGACATGGCGCTTGGGGGCAGTGGAGCCCTCTGGTGCTTCACCTGGATTGCGTAGACGCTTAGAGCCAGTGTCACGACTGGGATTGGAACGGCGAGAGCCACCACCTGAGACACAAAACGCAAAAACACCCACGACAAGCAAAAAGGATCAATGCAAAGACCACGGCAAAGCACAAGAAACACATAGAAAGTATACGTGAAAGTTGCCATGAGATAGATTGGATCCACGGTAGTACTGTCGGATCCTGCGGTACTAAAGTTTTAGTAACGCTCCAAGTCACGGTAGTACCGTGCGAGGTCACGGTAGTACCCGGGTGGGAGCGGTAGTAAAATTTTAGTGCCACAGCGAGTGCGGTAGTACCGTGCCAGACGGGCGGTAGTACCGGACAAGCGGTAGAACCGCGCCTGATGGGCGGTAGTACCGCACCGCGTCAGATCTGAACGGAAGTTTGAATCTGAGAAGAACCGCGAAACCATGGCGGTGCTACGGTGATCAAATCTAGCACAGGACAAAAAGAGTATAATCCCTATGCAATACTACTCTCCTACATCCTACTCTTGCATAGATTTAGCCTAAAAATCTCAAGAACACACAAGTCTTCCCCACAAACCTAGAGGCAAAGAAAACAACAAAAACGAGAGGGAGTTGGGGAAAGACCTTGGTCCATGGCAGGAGCACGTGGTGGGGAACGATCCCACCGGACGGAATCGCAGGAGAGCAGCCGGAGGCGGAGATCCGGCGAAGGACGCCGGCCCCGTTCTTGAGCGAGGGAGAGAGGGAGAGACGAAGTGGGGAAACTGACGAATTGGTATGGGGGAGTTAGAACTCCCCCTGCCTGTCCTTATCCCCACACGTCTATGACGGCGCGTTAGTACCGCACATCATCGCGGTAGTACCGCTTGGGCAAAAGTACCGCACCGAAGCGGTAGTACCGCTCTCCCAGGTGGCAGTAAAAAAATACTGCCGCGTGGGGGCAGTAGTACCATGCTCTCCACACACGGTAGTACCATAGCTGGCTGCGGTAGTACCGTGAGCTCAAGAAAAAGCAGGTTTCAACACACAAAAAGAGGTCTTTGCAAGGAAACTTTTAGCACAAGAGACACCACAAGAACATGCATAACCCAAAGGCAGAAAGACAACAAGGAGCAACCACGTGACACAACCCCTCAAAAGGAGAGGGCGGTGGCCGGAGCCACCTATGTTTGAGTTAGTTGGTATGGCACCGCGAAGAATTATCCTTGGGCCCATGACCAAAACTCGTCTTTGAAGCACAAGTACCATCAAAAATGGCTAATGTGAAAGAGTTGATCGATTTATGAATAATGGGGGGAGGGAGAGTTCATTGAGAGAACAACACTCCCCCTATGTCCATGCCTACACCTAAACTAGACAACAAGTTGAGTGTGGTGGGAGGTGCAAGGGTTCAAGTCACATTGCTCGAATCAATGATATTTAGCTCATGCCTTAACTCGCGAAATCTTGCTTCATCCAAGGGCTTCGTGAAAATATCTGCAAGGTTATCATGAGTGTTGACATACTTGAGCTTGATCTCCCCTCGCCTAATGTGATCTCGAATGAAGTGATACCGAATCTCAATATGCTTCGTCTTGAAGTGTTGCACCGGGTTGAGAGAAATATTGATGGCACTTTCATTATCACACCAAAGAGGCACTTTGTCACAAATGACACCGTACTCCTTTAAAGTTTGCCTCATCCATAAGAGTTGTGCACAACTACTACCGGCCGCCACATATTCCGCTTCGGTGGACGAGAGAGAGACACAACTTTGCTTCTTGGAAGACCAACTCACCAAAGAGCAACCAAGAAATTGGCACCCTCCGGAGGTGGACTTCCTATCCACTTTGTCTCCCGCCCAATCGGAATCCGTAAATCCTTCAAGCTCGAAGTTTGCCCCTCTTGGGTACCATAAGCCAAAGTTTGGGGTATGAGCCAAATATCGAAAGATTCGCGTGACCGCCACATAGTGACTTTCCTTCGGTGCGGCTTGAAACCGTGCACACATTCCCACACTCAACATGATATCCTGTCTAGATGCACAAAGGTAAAGCAAGGAGCCAATCATGGAGCGATATAACTTTTGATCCACCGCTTTACCATTGGGATCAATGTCAAGTTGGCACTTGGTAGGCATCGGAGTAGAAGCCGGCTTGACATCACTTAGTTTGAATCTTTTTAGCATGTCTTGAGTGTATTTGGCTTGGTTGATGAAGGTACCTTCTCTTCTTTGTTTGATATCAAAACCAAGAAAGAACTTCAACTCTCCCATCGAAGACATCTTGAACTTGGAGGTCATGAGAGCGGCAAATTCCTCATTGAAAGCTTTGTTAGGGGAACCAAAGATAATATCATCAACATATAGTTGGCATACAAACAACTCCCCTTTGACCTTCTTAGTAAAAAGAGTGGGATCGATTTGCCCCACCTCAAATCCACGATCTTGTAACAACTCGGTAAGGTGGTCATACCACGCACGTGGGGCTTGTTTAAGGCCATAGAGTGCCTTGTCGAGTTGATACACATGATCCGGGAAGTAGGGATCCTCGAACCCGGGGGGTTGCTTGACATAGACCAACTCATTAATAGGACCATTAAGAAAAGCACTTTTCACATACATTTGTTGCAACTTAAAGTTGTGATGGGAAGCATAAGCAATCAACAAACGTATGGATTCAAGGCGAGCAACGGGAGCAAAGGTTTCACCGTAGTCGATACCCTCGACTTGGGAGAGCCTTGTGCTACCAATCTTGCCTTGTTGCGAATGATGTTCCCATGATAATCTTGCTTGTTCTTGAAAATCCACTTGGTTCCAATGACGTTGTGGTTCCCCGATGGCCTTGGCACCAATCTCCACACCTTGTTGTGCTCGAAGTTGTTGAGTTCTTCATGCATGGCATTAAGCCAATCCGAGTCTTCAAGCGCCTCATAGACCTTTTGGGGTTCAACACAAGAGACAAACGCGTGATGTTCACAATAGTTTGCTAATTGTCTATGAGTGCTTACCCCCTTTCTTAGGATTCCAACCACATTTTCCATGAGATGGCCTTTGGTGGTGAGCTTGGAAGCAATCTTCGCGGCACGACGCTCTAATTCCTCCTCGGATGTGGAGGGAGGAGGGTTCACTTGATTATCTTGAGCACCGTCTTGAGCTTGTTCTTGATCTTGAGCTTGCTCATGATCTTGAACTTGCTTGAGGGGGAGAACTTGACCTTGGGCATCATTTGGAGGTTCACCACCATCTTGAGATTGATCTTTCCCTTGGTCTTGTTCACGAGGTTGAGGGCCTTCACTTTGTTCTTCAGAAGCATGTGGGTCTTGGGGAGGTGATGGTTCCACTTGAGTGGAGCATTGTCCTTCTCCTTCGGCCACAAGGGGTTCCTCAATGGGTAGAATATGACCAATACCCATTCTTCTTATGGCCTGGGGAGGAATTTCATCACCTACATGACAAGTGCCACTTTGCTCCACTTTGGAGCCGCTATTTTTGTCAAACTCCACGTTACATGTCTCCTCAATGAGTCTGGTGGACTTGTTGAGAACACGGTAAGCATGGGAGTTTGTAGCATAACTAACAAATATGCCCTCATAAGCTCTAGCCTCAAATTTAGACAAACGAACACCTTTCTTGAGAATGAAACACTTACACCCGGAAGTACTTGAGATTGGGCTTGTTGCCGGTGAGTATCCCGTAAGGAGTCTTGTTCAAGCCTTTGCGGAGATAGGGCCGATTGGATGCATGACATGCTGTGTTGATGGCTTCAGCCCAAAACTTGTATGGAGACTTGAACTCCGCCATCATGGTTCTTGCCGCATCCGTCAACGTCCGGTTCTTCCTCTCCGCTACACCATTTTATTGAGGGGTATATGGTGCAGCATATTGATGCTTGATCCCCTCATCACTAAGAAACTCATCCAAGGTGTAGTTCTTGAACTCGGTGTCGTTGTCACTTCTTATTGTCAAGATCTTTGCATCATGTTGACGTTGAGCTTCATTTGTAAAGTCGATGACGGTTTGTTGAGTCTCACTCTTCCTCTTGAAGAATTATACCCAAGTGTATCTTGAATAATCATCCACAATCACCAAGAAATACTTTCTACCTCCAAGACTATCAAATGATGGGGGCCCAAAGAGATCCATGTGAAGGAGCTCCAAGGGTCTCTTCAAGTAGATGATGGTCGTGGGAGGGTGAGCCTTCTCATGAAGCTTTCCTTCAATACAAGCACTGCAAGCACGATCTTTGGCAAAACTAACATTTGTTAGTCCACGGACATGGTCCCACTTGAGAAGACTTTGCAAAGATCTCATATTAACGTGGGCTAAACGGCAATGCCAAAGCCATCCCATGTCAACTTTAGCCATTAGGCATGTCGCGGTCTTAGTGGGTCGCTCCGAAAATTTTATCACATAGAGACCGTTCTCGACATGCCCAACAAAATCTACTTTAAGAGTCTTGCTCCACAAGAGGGCCACGGTATCAATGTCAAAGAAGGTGGCAAAGCCCATGAGTGCAAGTTGACGAACGGAAAGTAAATTGTATGCAAGGGACTCAACAAGCATGACTTTCTCGATCATCAGATCATGAGAAATGACAACCTTGCCAAGACCCAATACTTTAGATTGTGAAGCATCACCCCACTTGACATTGGTGGGCATAGATGGAATCTTTTGCACATCCACCACCAAGTCCTTGCTCCCGGTCATATGATTTGTTGCTCCACTATCGAGCAACCATGATCCCCCACCGGAAGCAAACACCTACAAGAGATCAATGCTTGGTTTTAGGTATCCATTTAGTAATGGGTCCTTTGATGTTAGTGACAAGGGTCTTAGGAACCCAAATAGACCATTCAATGTACTCATACGGAGAACCAACAAATTTAGCATAAACATGTCCATCACTAGCACGGCACAACACATATGATGGGTTAAAGTCGCCGGCTTTGTTGGAGGAGATGGTTTTGCCCTTTTTGACATCAACGCCCTTCACTTTTTCCTTCTTCTCCTTAGGAGAACCCTCTCCCTCTTTCACAAAAGTTTGCTTCAGAGGAGGAGGATGTTTGGTCTTGTCGTTGTTCTTCTTATTCTTGGACTTGGGTGCAAACCCAATTCCCTTCTTGGCCACAACTTCCTTTCGATTGCTCAAAAGGCCGTTGAGGTTCTTCTCACCTTGAATTCAAGTCACAAGGCCTTTATCAAGTTGATCCTTCAACTTGGCATTCTCCTCCACAAGATGCACATGCTCACAACACGGGTTAGTAGCATATGCATTATCAATTAATACCATATGAGGGAAGATGGCCTTTTCCTTGGTTAGCTTAACTTGGAGTTGAGCATGAGACTCCTTGAGGTTAGCGTGAGCATGCTTCAAGACCTTGTGGGCCTTGTCAAGTACCTCAAACTCCTCCTTGAGTCTAGCATGATCAACCCCAAGTTTAGCCTTCTCAGAAGTTAGCACACGAGACACGACAAGAGCATGATCAAGATCTTTCTTTAACTTAGCATGGTCATCGTTGTATGACTCCTCAAGAGTCAAATGATGCCCACGCTCTTCCTCAAGAGCATTAGAGAGATCCGATATCTCATCGGCATAGTCACGACTATGACCTTCCATCTTAGAGATGGTTTCTTCATGAGCCTCGAGCATGTCATTGGCTTCACCAAGTTGTTCCAAGAGAGCAACAAAGTGCTTCTTAGATTTGCCCTTGAGCTTACTCATAAATGACTCAAATTCATTCACTTCCTCATTAGACCCATCATGTTCATCAATGCAATCCTCCAAGGAGGGATTAGTAATGATGGTGGTTTTGATGTTGGGGGTTACCTTGTTAGAAGCTTTAGCCATGAGGCACTTGGCGGTGATGTTCTCGTTGGGTGAATCAAAGAGAGACACCCGAGGAGTGGTAGCAATGGCAACGGATGCCATGGACATTGCTTCTCCATTTTCATCATCATTGTCATCCTCATGGTATTCTTCTTGAACCACCAACCCACGAGTAGGAGTCTTCTTGGTGAAGTTGTTCTTGTTGGGGAAGGACTTGGCTTTGTCTTTTCGGATGAACTTGCCACCATTGTCTTCCCGCTTCTCATAAGGACAATCCGCAACGAAATGGCTCACATTGCCACAGTTGAAGCAAGTTCTAACTCGTTGCTTGCCCTTGAAGCCACTTGAGTTGTTCTTGTTGAAGTTGGGTCTTGTATTCTTCTTGCTCCAAAATTGTCTTGAAGCAAGAGCCAGGTGCTCATGATAATCATATTTCGTGTCTTCGGGGTTGCTCTCCTCATCTTCCTCTTCTTCCTCTTCTTCCACACTAACCTTGGCCTTCAAGGCAAGGTTGGGCTTCTTTGCCCTTTGATAACGGAGCACCGCATTGTCGGCGGTCTTGTCTAAGATGCTCATTGCAACGAACTCATCCAACACTTCACTTGAGGTCATGGAGTGGAAGTCCGGTCTTTGACGAATGACGGAGGACATGGCCTTGTTGTAGGGCATCATGGCCTTGAGGAACTTGCACTTGATCCAATTGTCATCCGTGTCCTTGCTCCCATGATCTCGGAGTGAGACCGCGAGTTTGGTCACTCTTCGAAAGAGCTCATGAGGTTCTTCATTTTCTTTCATTGCAAACTCATCGGCTTCATCTTGCACCACTTCATAGTTGGAGCGTTGAATGCTAGCACTTCCTCGATAGAGAGACACAATGCATTGCCATGCGTCTTTTGCCATGGCATGAGGTCGAAGATGAGGGAGATCTTCGGGAAGGATTGCATCTTGGATGATGAAGAGAGCACTCTCATTGAATTGATTATCCACCACTTCTCTCGGGGTGAAGTTGCTTTGGTCATGTGGATAGGAACCTTCTTCAATGATTCTCCAAAGATTAGTATTCACATGATTTAAATGACGCTTGAAGCGATACACCCAAGAATCAAAATTCTCATTTTTCACAATCTTAGGAGGAGGACCGGCATGATTTAAATGAGTAGAGGGAATCGGTCCTCCATAAATTGGAGGTTCCACATGGGCAAAGATGCCGGTGCCATTTCTACCACTAGTAGAAGGACCCTTCTCACTATTAGCTTCCCCCTTGTCGGAGTTAGCATCCGTCACCTTGTTAGCGGGATCACCCACTTTCAACGGTGAGGTAGGTAGTTTAAGTCCTTCTAAGAATTTATTAAACATGATTTCAACCGTGGTTGTCATGGAGGTTTTCAATGTGTCCAAGGCCACATTGAATTCCTCACGGGACACCGCAGTTTCCCCATTACCCGTAGACGAGATCAGAATCACACCGGAGTGCTCCTCCTCCCCATCGTCTACGGTGTCAACCATACTCTTCGGACGGCAAAGTCCTTAATAAAGAGACGAGGCTCTGATACCAATTGAAAGGATCGATATAGTTGACTAGAGGGGGGGGGTGAATAGGCAACTAACAATTTTTAGCTTTTCTTTACCAAATTAAACTTTGCATCAAAGTAGGTTGTCTAGATATGCAACTAGGTGAACAACCTATATGATGCAACAACAACAAGCACACGAGCAAGCAAGAGATACAACACAAGTAAGCTAGCAAAAGTAAAGGCGCGAGATAACCAAGAGTGGAGCCGGTGGAGACGAGGATGTGTTACCGAAGTTCCTTCCTTTTGAAGGGAAGTACGTCTCCGTTGGAGTGGTGTGGAGGCACAATGCTCCCCAAGAAGCCACTAGGGCCACCATATTCTCCTCACGCCCTCACACAATGCGAGATGCCGTGATTCCACTATTGGTGCCCTTGAAGGCGGCGACCGAACCTTTACAAACAAGGTTGGGTTAATCTCCACAACTTAATTGGAGGCTCCCAACGACACCACGAAGCTTCACCACAATGGAGTATGGCTCTGAGGTGACCTCAACCGTCTAGGGTGCTCAAACACCCAAGAGTAACAAGATCCGCTAGGGATAAGTGGGGGGAATCAAATCTCTCTTGGTGGAAGTGTAGATCGAGGCCTTCTCAACTAATCCTGAGCAAATCAACAAGAGAGATCGGGCGAAAATGGAGCTTGGAGGAACAATGGAGCTTAGAGGTGGAAGAGGCAGTCAACTAGAGGTAGGAGACGCCCCTTTTATAGCTATGGAAAAGATCCAACCGTTATCCACATGTCCAGCCCGCAACATGTGGTACTACCGCTCCAGGGGCGCAGTACTACCGCAAGGCCCCGCGGTACTACCGTGAGGGACCACGGTACTTGCGCGGCAGCAGCAGAGACTAGGACCTGCCTGACTGAGAGCAGTACTTCCGCGAGCGTGGTACTACCGCTCCCCCTTGCGGTACTACCGAAAGGAAGGAAAGTTCTAGCCTACGAAGAGCGCGGATGAATAAAAATACATCCGTGCCTACTTCCGCTGGAAATGAAATAGTGCAAAAATCCGAGGTGATACTACAGCTAAGGCGCGGTACTACCGTAACCCAGCTGAATCAGGCCGCGCGCGGTACTACCGCGCACGAAGCGCGGTACTACCATGGAGGCGCGGATGTAAAAAATCACATCCGCTCCTACTACCGCGATGCAGCGGTACTAGGCATGAGGGCCACGGTACTACGACTCCAGGGGAGCAGTACTACCGTGGGCACTCGCGGTACTACCGCGTGGGACGTGCGGTACTACTATGGGGGCGCGGATGTAAAAAATTACATCCGCCCCTACTACCGTACCAGAGCGGCACTAGGCCTAGGAGCCACGGTACTAAGACTCCAGAGGAGCGGTACTACCGTGGGCTCCAGCGGTACTACCGCAGGTGCTTGCGGTACCGCTCCAGTGAGCAATACTACCGCAAGTTCACCAGTAGCCGCCAGAAAAGCACAAAGAGGATAACCGAGGGAAGCTCCAAAGTGCAAGGGAAAGCTGGAGGCATGGAGGGAAACGTGTACGTGATGATTCCACCTGAACCTTTCCGACGCGGACCCCCTCTTAATAGTACGGCTCTCCTACGACTCAAATCCACCAAAAAGAAATGTAGAACAACGCCTTCTTCAATAGTCTTCAAGGGGCACCGAATCGTCTCGTGCCTAGTGATGAAGCGTCTGAGAAACTCAAGGCACATGATTAGTCCGCAAAAGCATTGTCATCAATGACGAAAACACTTAGGGATAAATATGCCCTTACACTCATGAATGCATCCCGCCCTAAAAGGGCGTGGTATCTGCTATTGAACGGGGCCACTTGGAATGTGATTTCTTCGGACCTATAATTCTCCGGTGTGGTGAATACCACATCTAGTGTGATTTTTCCCGCACATCGTGCCTCCCAACTAGGGATAATTCCTCTGAATGTTGTGCTGCTTTGCTTAATGCGGCTCTTGTCTATTTTCATTTTGGTGAGAGTTTCCTCGTAGATGAGGTTTAATCCGCTGCCACCGTCCATGAGCACTTTAGTAAGCCGGAAGCTGTCCACAATTGGACTAAGGACCAAAGCGGCTGGCGCTCGGACTGTTCGAAATTGAGGTTCGTCACTGGCATTGAAGGTTATGGCCGTGTCATTCCATGGATTTATTGCTGCAACGTGGCAGACTTCGGCGAGGCTGCAGAGTGCTCGCTTGTGCCTGTTATTTGAGGCGAAAGTCTCGAAGACTGTCAATACTGTATTGTTATTTTCTGCGGGATGATGCTCTATGGTATAGTTGATGAGGAGATCCTCGCCATTCTTGGCCACCTGCCAGAGTATCCGACATGCTCTAAGGCTGTGTGTTGGTATGGTATCCAGTGTGGTGTGAATTTTGCATGGCCCATTGAGCCACCCCTCCAATACGGTTCCACGCCCTGTAGTGGGATTTGGTTTCTTCGTAATTGGATCGGGTGACTTGCGAGAGTGCACCATTTTAGTTCGGACAAGGGGTTTAGTTAGAGTTGGAGGATTCCAGAATTTTGCTTGGGTTTTCCAGGCGGTTTACATCTCATAGTACTTCTGTACTATGGCCGCCAAGTCAGGGAAGTGTGCTATGTCACGGCGACTTATGGCGTTGAGGATTCCCTTGTACATGCAAGTTTTGCAAAAGAATGAGATTGCGTCTTCCTCGCGACAGTCCTTGACCTTGCTCATTACAAGGAGGAATCTGGCCGAAAAGTGATGTACTGTCTCTTGGGATTGCTGTCTAATGTGGGAAAGATCGCTTGTATCTAGGTGGGTTGGTGGATTTAAGTCCAAACCCTGACCCGATCTGAGACCCAGGGGCAGAGGAGCTTCCGAACTTGGCAGTTCGGGTTCCGGGATGTTGCCCAATTTTTCTGGCCCGCTGTCCAATTCTAAGTTCGGAGCTTGGGACATGTCCTCCCACACACGGGTATCCGGCTCGGAGAGCTCGGGAATCCGGACGTAGTTCGTCCTCAGAATAGAGGAAGAATCGCTGCGTTGCTCCTCCACCACCGCCATCCAATGGGTAACATCCCGGAACCCGAACTGCCAAGTTCGGAATCTCCTCTGCCCCTGGGTCTCAGATCGGGTTAGGGTTCGGACTTAAATCCACCCACCCACCTAGATACAAGCGATCTTTCCCACATTAGACAGCAATCCCAAGAGACAGTACATCACTTTTGGGCCAGATTCCTCCTTGTAATGAGCAAGGTCAAGGATTGTCGCAAGGAAGACGCAATCTCATTCTTTTGAAAAAATTGCACGGACAAGGGAATCCTCAACGCCATAAGTCGCCATGACATAGCACACTTCGCTGACTTGGCAGCCATAGTACAGAAGTACTGTGCGATGGAAAGCGCCTGCAAAACCCAGGCAAAATTCTGGGATCCTCCGGCCCTCACTAAACCCTTTGTCCGAACTAAAAGGGTGCACTCTCCCAAGTCACCCGATCCAATTACGAAGAAACCAAAGCCCACTACATGGCGTGGAGCCGTATTGGAGGGATGGCTCAATTGGCCATGCAAAATTCACACCACACCGGATACCATACCAACACACAACCTTAGACCATGTCGGATACTCCGGCGGGTGGCCAAGAGCAGCGAGGATCTCCTCATCAACGATACCACAAAGAATCATCCCGCAAAAAATAACAATATAATATTGATAGTCTTCGAGACTTTCGCCTCAAATAACAGGCGCAAGCAAGCACTCCGCAGCCTCGCTGAAGTCTGCCACGTTGCAGCAATAAATCCATGGAACGACACGGCCATAACCTTCAATGCCAGTGACGAACCTTAATTCTGAACAGTCCGAGCGCCAGCCGCTTTGGTACTTAGTCCAATTGTGGACGGCTTCCGGCTTACTAAAGTGCTCATGGACGGTGGCAGCGGATTAAACCTCATATATGAGGAAACTCTCAACAAAATGGAAATAGACAAGAGCCGCATTGAGCAAAGCAGCACGACATTCAGAGGAATTACCCTAGTCGGGAGGCACGATGTGCGGGAAAAATCACACTAGATGTGGTATTCGGCACACCGGAGAATTACAGGTCCGAAGAAATCACATTCCAAGTGGCCCCATTCAATAGCGGATACCACGCCCTTTAGGGCGGGATGCATTCATGAGCTTCCAAGCTATACCCCATTACGAGTATATGAAGCTCAAGATGCCCGGGCCCAATGGAATCATCACTCTAGCCAGTGATCCAGACGTAGCACTGCGCGCCGAAAACAAAACCGTCGCCCTGTCCCTTGAGGCATTATCTGAAGCCCTCGCGGCTGAAGAACTAACTGCGCTGCGCTCCAGAATGGACAGGGACGATGTGATACTCGACAAACGATCCAAGTCCACCTCTTTCAAACCAGCGGATGAAATAGTCAAATTCCAAGTCCACTCAACGAACTCTACAAAAATAGCATCCATCAGGGCACAGCTGAACCCCACAATAGATGCCGCACTACGGGTGTTCTTGCGCAAGAATTGGGACATCTTCGCTTGGCACCCTTCAGACATGCCGGGTATCCCACGCAGGCTGGCCGAGCATAGCCTAAACATACTGAAGGGATACAAGCCGGTCAAGCAGATTCTTCGGCGTTTTTAGAACGTAAACAACAAGCCATGGGAGAGGAGCTAGCCAAGTTACTCGAAGCTGGATTCATCCGAGAAATAAAACACCCGGACTGGCTAGCAAACCTGGTGATGGTACCAAAGAAGGAAAATCCTGGCGCCTATGTGTCGATTTCAAGGACCTCAATAAGGCTTGCCCCAAGGATCCCTTCCCTCTCCCCCACATCGACCAAATCATCAACGCTACCGCAGGACACGACTTATTGTGCTTCCTCGACGCATACTCCGGATACCATCAAATCAACATGGCGGAGACTGATCAAGCTACAACGCAATTCATCACTCCATACGGACCCTTATGTTTTAACACCATGCCTTTCGGGTTCAAAAATGCCGGTGCAACCTATCAACGCATGATTCAGACATGCCTGGAAAAACAAATCGGCAAAACAGTTGAGGCATACGTAGATGACATGGTCATCAAAACCAGACACGTCGAATCTTTAATAGACGACCTGAGGCTTACGTTCGACAATCTCCAAACATATGGCATCAAGATCAATCCGGAAAAATGCGTTTTCGGCGTTCCTGCTGGAAAGCTCCCGGGTTTCATCATCTCCAATAGAGGAATTGAAGCAAATCCGGCTAAAATCCAAGCTTTGTCACAGTTGGCTACCCCAACAGACCTCAAGCAAATCTAGAAATTAACTCGATGCGTGGCTGCCTTAAGCCGCTTTATCTCCCGATTGGGAGAAAAGGCACAACCTCTCTATCGCCTTCTTCGATGCACCGAACACTTCGAGTGGACGGATGCGGCTACGGCTGGACTGGAAGAAATAAAGGCCCTCTTGGCTAGCAATCCAATCCTGGCCACACCAAACATCGGCGAACCCATGCTGTTATATATAGCTACAACGCACCAAGTTGTAAGCGCAGTTCTTGTTGTCGAACGAGAGGAGGACGGACATAAGTTCCTGCTTCAAAAGCCGGTATACTACGTATCCACTGTCCTCACACCATGCAAGTCACGCTACCCACATTATCAAAAGATAGCATACGCGGTCTTCATCGCATCCCGGAAGCTACAACACTACTTTCAAGAGTGTTCAATCACGGTGGCCTCCGAAGTACTACTCTACAATATAATAAATAACCGTGATGCCACAGGCCGGATTGCTAAGTGGTCCATCGAGCTCCTCCCGTTCGACATCATATATAACCACGACGAGCCATTAAGTCACAAGTACTGGCTGACTTCGTCGCCGAATGGACAAAAGCCGAACTCCCTAAAGAGTACGACGCATACTCCAATTGTATCATGCACTTTGACAGCTCTAAGATGCTGGCTGGTCTGGGAGCGGGCGTTGTCCTAACATCCCCCACCGGAGATACAGTCCAATACGTACTCCAAATATTATACACAGACTCCAACAATGCAGCCGAATACGAGGCTCTGTTGCATGGTCTTTGGATGGCAGTCTCCATGGGCATTCAATGCCTAGAAGTGCGTGGGGATTCAAATCTTGCAATATCTCAAATAAATGGAGACTTTGATGCCAAGGACCCGAAAATGGCGGCTTACCGCAATGCCGTCCTCAAGATGTTAGCACGGTTCGAGGGGCTCGAATTCCATCATGTGGTTCGAGAAAACAATCAAGCGGCGGATATTCTTGCCCGCATCGGCGCTAAGCGCGACTCCGTACCACCTAATATCTTCTTGGAAAGGCTGTTCAAGCCATCCGTGGTGTGGCAAGGGGAGACCGGAAATACTAGTCTGGATCTGACCACAACCCCAGACCCCGAACACACTGACATAATCAGAGGCTCCGCCACCGAAATAACACCTTCGGCCCACGTGATCACGGTTGTTATCGCCCCGTGGACCGAACCCTTCTTAGCCTACCTAAATAGGCAAGAACTCCCCGAGGACCAAAATGAGGCACATTGCATTGTGCGGCGCTCTAAAGCCTACAAGGTCCACGAGGGAGAGGTTTATAAGAAAAGCGCTACCGGAGTACTCCAAAGGTGCATCTCCGAAGAGGAAGGGCGACAGATTTTGTCCGAAATTCATGCTGGACTTGGCGGCCACCACGCTGCAGCTTGGGCCCTTGTAAGCAAGGACTTCCACACAGGTTTCTACTGGCTTACAACCCGAGCAGATGCACAGGACCTCATCCAACATTGCGTCGGTTGCCAGCTTTTTGCAAATCAAAGCCATATGCCACCTACCGCTCTCCAAACAATCCCCATAACTTGGCCCTTTGCGGTCTGGGCGCTCGATATGGTCGGACCCCTTAAAGGAGGAAGCCATAAGAAAAAAACACCTATTGGTCATGGTAGATAAATTCACCAAATGGATAGAAGCCAAACCAGTTAAAACGCCCGAATCCGGACTAGTGATAGACTTCATATCAGGGGTTGTACACCGTTATGGTGTCCCCCACAGCATTATCACTTATAATGGCTCCAACTTCACAGCCGACGAGGTGAAAACTTGGTGCGACAACATGGGCATTAAGCTCGATTACGCCTCCGTCTATCACCCCCAAACAAACGGTCAAGTCGAACGAGCAAATGGTCTTATTATGAGCGGTATCAAACCCAGACTAGTGCGATCCTTGAAGGAATCAGATACACACTGGGTCGAGGAGCTCGACTCCGTATGGGGACTGTGGACCACGCCAAATCGCACTACCGGATACACACCATTCTTCATGGTGTATGGCACAGAGGCGGTATTGCCCTGCGATATCATTCATGACTCACCTCGAGTGCGCATGTATGAAGAGAGAGAAGCCGAGCTTGATCGACAGGACAGTCTAGATGCCGTGGAGGAGGTGCGCGACGTCGCAAAAGCCCGTTCCGCATTCTATCAGGAACAGGCTCAAAGGTATCAAAGCAAAGAAGTACGGGCCAAAACTTATAACATTGGCGAACTGGTTCTACGCCTACCAGAGAAGAAAAAGGACAAGCTCAAGCCCAAGTGGGAGGGTCCCTTCATCATTGGTAAAGTTCTGACCGGAGGAGCGTACCGCATGCGTGATGCATGAGATAATCGAGTCGAGCCGAACCCATGGAACGCGGCCAGACTTCGAAGATTCTACGCCTAGCGCCGAACTCTGTGTTCGTCTCCTTACCTCCGCACTTTTAAAATTATATCCTCTTTCTTTCTTTTTATGGCCCTAAAAAGCTTCAATTGTGACTCAACTACACAATCTTGACGCGCTATGCATGCTCGTTATACCTGGGGGCTTCTTATACAGAAGCTTAATATAATTATCTTCCGGGCTTCATGCCCACTACATATGTGTCACTTTTCCATATGTACCTTTTCTTCGCCATTATATGCATCGATATGACTTAAGTTTTGGCCAAGCTGGGTTGCCTAGCTCCTGTGTTTATGCCCTACGTTCCCGTTAGTTCGGCTAGGGCATAAGGGGAGCACCTCTGCGATTGTTACTGCCATTTCCGCCGGACGTGTACCTCAGACTGGGTGAAGCCGAAAGCTAGCGTTCTTAAGGAAATATTCGGTCGGCGAACTAAAGATGTTTCTTTCCTATTACAATATAAACCCCCAGATGTTTTATATCCCGCGTCTCTATTTGCAATTGGGACATGCACATTAATGCATGTGTACCCAGGGAAAGGAACCCTTAACCGAACTATTCTCCCTGGAAGATGTTTCTTACTATCCATGTAATATAACATAGCTAGTTGGGTACTTGTCTGTTTAAGCACTTATGACCCCTACGCCTGGTTTCCACGCATACCCTAGTTTACATAACTGAGCGGGTATTCGGATACACTCCTGACTGTCGGGTCCGGAGGTTGAAGCAAAAAGGTCCGCCATGAAAAATGATTTACAATCTGGCTAAGGACAAAATATGTCAATTGAAGTACACAGTCACTTAGATTGGCTAAATTCTTCTTCTATACCATCCAACAGGCTGTCTAGCCTACAATCCTGTTGGGAATGCTTTGCGGCTAATCTTACCTGGTCATATACCAGACTAACGGGAATCTCTTTCCCATCTGACCCTACAGGTCCGACTAGGGCCATGTGATTCGGATCAACCTTGGTGTACCGAGTTTTTACCATGGCCCAGGCTTCCCTCGCACCTTGTCGGCAGGCCGATATCTTCCATAATCGGAAGCGCCGCCGCGCTCCCTTGAGCATCTCTACAAGCTCCCCCATGCCTCCTGGCAGGGAGGTGGACGGCCACAAGGCTTGGGCAATGTCGTGCATCACCTGCCGAACTTGTTCGTGCAGTTGTAAAAGCTCTTGCAGAAGACCGCCTGCGAATCCGGGCATCTCCTCTTCGGGACGACCTATCAGGATACCTATAGACATAACTCTGTTAGCCCGTTTCTTCGCCGAACTGTATAAAGGTTCGTTTGAGCACATACTAAAAATGCCATGTCGAAGCCTGTTATTCTCCTTCATGGAGTCAACAAGCTGGGCCTGAACATCTTCCAATTCAACGCCCAGCCGGGTATTGGCATCCTAGAGATCGTTTTTCTCTCGCCTAACCCGTGTAAGCACGTGCTTGCCAGCCTCTAGCTGTCGTTGATCTCGTTGCTCATCCTCTTGTACGACGTCCGGATCCACTCCGGGATTGTCTGCAGAATCTATTGTTAGATTTGCAAGCATGCCGAATACTAACTAGTACACCTAATTACATTCTTTTTGATCGAGACAAGTATTACCAAATGATGCCTTCTTGGATTCCTCCATTCCGGCGACTGCGGCCCTTAGCTGGGCTTTGCACTCCTCCAGCTCTTGAGACAACTGGGTGTTCTTCTCTATAAGAACCTATTCATACAATGATCCTTAAATCAGTTGTGCAAACTGTTTCAAGTCTCAGGGGCTACTGATATACATAATTATCAGATTTTTCTTACCCGTATATCCTTTAAATACTGGTCTGTGGATCTAGCAAGCCCACCTTGAGCAGCTCGGATGTACACGTCTCCCGAGTTGAAGGCATTGAACGCCTCTTCGGAGAAGTTAGGATCGCGGAGTACGGCCCGTCGACGCCGGTGATTCATAGCGCTCTCCACTTTGGAATTTGTAGCGGATATTCTATCTGCATCCTTTGTAGGAGGACCGTCCGGCGTTGTCCCCATGTTAGTCTCCACCCTTGAGTCCAGTTCTGGAGTCCGGCTGGTGGAGGCGTGGCCTGTAGAATCTCCGGATACAGTCCGGCGTGTACTTTTTCTGTCGGGGGACAATGGACATTGTTATATTTCAAAGACGATAATCACGGAGCAGGCTTTAGATCATACCTCTGCGACGGCGTCTCGGTCCTGACCACCTTCCTTTTAAGCCTACCCGGCTTGGGTGCCCCTCATTCGTGAGTCACCACGGGTTCGGCACGGCGCCCTGATGGCCTTCCCTATAAAGTGCAATATGTGTGTTGGGTAAGGCGTAAAGAAGGGATCCTTCTCGGAAGTTAGGACTTCGGTTTTACTTACATATGATGCAGGGAGTAGGCCAGGATAGTCGGGTATGATGGCCACCAAGGCACCATCCGAGCTTTCCTGGTAAAACATCCTATCGACGAGCTCCACAAATATGTCCGGATCTTCTTTAAGTCCGGGGTCGAGGGCCCGGTTGTGGTCCTTTGGCTGTGGAGGCGGGTTATGGACCTCCCTCACAGCTTTTCGCAGTTCCTGCTATGAATTAGCAAGGTGAATATTTGTGATGAAAGAATGTGGAAATGAATAGAGTTGAGCAAAAGATAGCAGCTCACCCAGCTAGGGGGGTTGTACATGGAAAATCCATCCCGTGGCTTAATGCGGGTAAACTCCTCTTCTTCTCCTTTATACAAATGGGACAATATTTTCGCCAGGGCGGTGGCAGAGTCCGGACCTTTCCGACTCCAGCGGGTGGCATCGTCCTCTCCATTAAAGTGCCACATGGGACGCCCCCGATACTGGAGTGGCTGCACACCCGCATTATGCATATTGACATAACCTCGATTATTGTCAATCCAGATTTGGCCAGCGTTTTTATCCTGCCCATCAAATAAAAGACCTCCCTGCTATCTTCCTCCTGGGGGATCCGGGGATGCCAGCTGCGGCGTTTCTTCAGTGGGGCATTGGAAAACTCAGGAAGGCCCATCCGGATAGGGTCTGAAAGGGGGACGTCCTCTATATAAAACCACTCCGAAGGCCAGTCTTCAGATGTCTTCTTCGGAGTGCCGGACAGGTATCCAGTCCTGGCGATGCGCCATATTTCGGCTCCGCCCACTTGGTATATTGATCCCTCCTGATTGCGATGGACGAGGCAGAATAGCCTCTTCCATAGCTCGAATGAGCTTCGCAGCCCAGAAATAGCTCACAAAGGGCGACATAACCTGCGATGTGCAGTATGGAGGCAGGGGTGAAGTTATGCAGCTGGAGGCCGTAATACTCCAGGAGCCCGCGGAGGAACGGATGGATTGGAAATCCGAGGCCCCTCAGCAAGTAAGGGACAAGGCATACTCGCTCCCCCTGGATGGGTTGGGGAAACTCTCTGCTTGCTCCCCGCCATCGTAAGTGGCTAGTCTGGCTCGCACGGGGACACGATATGCAGGCGGGAGAAACCCCTGGGTCTGCAACTCCACCAACTGGCCGTGGGATACATGCACTTCACCCAATCACCTGGCTTAGCGCTATGGGAGCGAGAGGAGGAGCTGCGATGGCCGGCCATGATGGGATGGTTCTTTCGGGCGCGCTCTGATGAATCCTCGCTTGGGGAAGATGGTGTGATTTCGATCTGAGGATCCCCGTCTCTTTAATAGACGATTTACTTACATGGTCAGGGTGGCAAATGTAAAAATGCCCCGACTTCTTGCATTTGCTCGACATCTGGAGACTACCATTATTAAGGTACATAAGTCGAGGAGTGCAACTTTAATGGGAAGCCGGACACTGCTTGTTACAATAGGTACTCAGGGATTTGGAGAAGAACCCGCCTTGCAATGCCAAAGACAATCTACGCGCCGGATTCATCGTCATTGAAGCCTGGTTTAGGGGCTACGAGGGAGTCCTGGATTAAGGGGTCCTCGGGCAGCCGGACTATGTACTTATGCCGGACTATTGGATTATGAAGATACAAGATTAAAGACTTCGTCCTCTGTCCGGGTGGGACTCTCCTTTGTGTGGAAGGCAAGCTTGGCAATTCGGATATGCAGATCTTCTTCTCTGTAACCGACTCTGTGTAACCCTAGCCCCCTCTGGTGTCTATATAAACCGGAGGGTCTAGTCCGTAGGACAGGAACAATCATAACCATAGGCTTGCTTCTAGGGTTTAGCCTCTACAATCTCGTGGTAGATCAACTCTTGTAATACTCATATCATCAAGATCAATCAAGTAGGAAGTAGGGTATTACCTCCATAGAGAGGGCCCGAACCTGGGTAAACATTGTTTCCCCTGCCTCCTGTTACCATTAGCCTTAGACGCACAGTTCGGGACCCCCTACCCGAGCCGGTTTTGACACCGACAGAGAGCGCTATGAATCATCAGTGTCAGCGGGCCGCACTCCGCGACCCTAGTTTTTCCAAAGAGAATTTCAATGCCTTCAACTCGGAAGACGCGTACATCTGAGCTGCTCAAGATGGGCTTGCTAGAGCCACAAACCAGTATTTAAAAGATATACGGGTAAGCAAAATCTGATAATTATGTATATCAATAGCCCCTGAGACTTGAAACAGTTGGTACAACTGATTTAAGGATCATTGTATGAATAGGTTCTTATAGAGAAGAATACCCATTTGTCTCAAGAGCTGGAGAAGTGTCAAGCCCAGCTAAGAGCCGCAGCTGCCAAAATGGAGGAATCTAAGAAGGCCTCATCTGGTAATATTTCTTCTCGATCGAGAAAAATGTAATTACATGTTCCATTTGGTGTTCGGCGCGTTGCAGATCTAACAACAAATTCCGCAGACAATCCCGGAGTGAATCCGGAGATCCTACAAGAGGATGAACAAAGAGCTCAACGACTACTAGAGGCTGGCGAGCGTGTACTTACACGGGTCAGGCGGGAGAAAAACGATCTCCAGGATGCCAATACCCGGCTGAGCATAGAATTGAAAGATGTTCGAGCCCAGCTAGCTGACTCCGTGAAGGAGAATAGAAGGCTTCAACGCGGCATTTTTAGTATGTGCTCATACAAACCTTTATATAGTTAGGCGAAAAAACGGGCTAACAGAGTTATATCTGTAGGTATGCTGACTGGTCGTCCCGAAGAGGAGATGCCCGGATCCTCAGACAATCTTTTGCAAGAGCTTTCGCAACAGCACGAACAAGTTCGGCAGGTGATGCAAGGTGTCGCCAAGGCCTTGTGGCCATCCGCCTCACTGCCAGGAAGCATGGGGGAGCTTGTACAACTGCTCAAGGGAGCGCAACGGCATTTTCGACTATGGAAGATATCTGCCTGTCGACAAGGTGCGAGGGAGGCTTGGGCCATGGTAAAAACACGGTATACCAAGCTCGATCCGAATCACATGGCCCGAGTCAGAACTGTAAGGTCAGATGGGAAGGAGATTCCTGTTAGTCTGGTATATGACTAGGTAGGATTAGCCGCAAAGTATTCCCAATAGGAATGTAGGCTAGACAGCCTGTTGGATGGCATAGAAGAAGAAGTATGTGAGTCTAAGTGACTATGTACTTCAATTGACATATTTGTCTCTAGCCGGATTGTAAATCATTTTTCATGGCGGACCTTTTCGCTTCAGCTTCCGGACCCGAGAGTCCGGAGTGTTTTTGAATACCCGCTCTGTTATATAAACCGGGGTACACGTGGAAACAAGGCGTAGGGGTCATAATTGCTTGAACAGACAAGTACCCAACTAGCTATGTTATATTACATGGATAGTAAGAAACATCTTCCAGAGAGAATAGTTCCGTTAAGGGTTCCTTTCCCTGGGTATGCATGCATTAATGTGCATGTCCGAACTGCGAGCAAAGACGCAGTATATGCAACATCTGGGGTTTGTATTGTAATAGGTAAAAACATCTTTAGTTCACCAACCGAATATTCCCTTAAGAACACTAGCTTTCGGCTTTACCCAATCTGAGGTACACGTCCGGAGTACCCGACAATAACAATCACAGAGGTGCTCCCCTTATGCCCTGGCCGAACTAACGGGAACGTAGGGCATAAACACAGGAGCCAGGCAACCCAGCTTGGCCAAAACTTAAGTCATATCGATGCATATAATGATGAAGAAAAGGTACATATGGGAAAGGGACACATATGCAGTGTGCGTGATGCCCGGAAGATAATTATATTAAGCTTCTGTATAAGAAGCCCCCAAGTATAATGAGCGCACATGCTTGAGGATTAGCGCGTCACGAGTGTGTAGTAATAATCCCCAAGTGCAGGGAATCACCATAGCTATTCCCAAAGGTGGAAGTGATAAGTATGGAGTGTTGAAACCACAAGGAGCCAAAGGTAGATCAAAATTCTCTCAAGCCCTATCTGCCACTGATACGACTCTACGTGCACCGAACGTTTGCTTCCAACTAGAAACAAGAAATAAAACTGTATTCTGGGTATAAAGAGGATAACTTTGTATGATATCGGAGAGCTAAAATATAAAAGTAGGTGCTGTTGTCATAAAGTTAGAATATATTACTTAATAATATAAATAGCGAGTGTGGAATAATAGTGGATCGATGTGCGGAATTATCCTAGGCAATTGTTAACAAGACCAATAGTCGTCATTGCAATTTCATATGAGGCAGAGGCATAAGCTAACATACTTTCTCTACTTGGATCATATGCACTTATGATTGGAACTCTAGCAAGCGTCCGCAACTACTAAAGATCATTAAGGTAAAACCCAACCATAGCATTAAAGCATCAAGTCCTCTTTATTCCCATACGCAACAACCCCCTTACTCGGGTTTGTGTTTCAGTCACTCACCAACCCACTATAAGCGAATCATGAACATATTGAAACACCCTACAGCGGGAACCCCTCATGCTTGCGCGACACGGAGGGCACCATAGGACAGCACCAAGATAAAACATACAACTTGTACCAATCTAGACCATCAATCAACCCAAGGAAAAAATATATCTACTCAAAACATCATAGGATGGCAACACATCATTGAATCATAATGTGCGGCATAAAGCACCATGTTCAAGTAGGGATTACAGCAGGGTGCGGGAGAGTGGACCACGTAAAAGAGATGAGGATGGTGATGATGATGGTGATGTTGATGAAGACGATCACAGTGGCGATGATTCCCCTCCCGATGGCACTCCGGTGCCACCAAGAGAGAGGAGGAGAGGTTCTCCCCCTTGTGCTTCCTCCTCCATGGCTTTCTCCGTCTGGTCCTTGGCCTTCATGGCGATGATGGCCCCTTCGAGATCCTCCTCCATGGCCTCTTGTGATGATGGCCCCCTCCGACGAGGTGCCAGAGAGGGCTAGATTGATTTCTCGTGGCTACAGAGACTTGCGGCGGCGGAACTCCCGATCTAGGTTATTTCCCGAAGGTTTCTGTATTTATAGGAATTTTTGGCATAGGTTTCACGTCAGGGGGGTCTCCGGGCTGTCCACGAGATAGGGGGGCGCGCCCCCACTCTCGTGGGCAGCCCATGACTCTTCTGGCCCAACTCCAATGCTCCGTGGTCTTCTTTTGGTCCATAAAAAAACATCAAAAATTGGCACGTCAATTGGACTCCGTTTGGTATTCCTTTTTTGTAAAACTCAAAAACAAGGAGAAAACACAAACTGGCACTGGGCTCTAGGTTAATAGGTTAGTCCCAAAAATCATATAAAATGACATATAAATGCATATAAAACATCATAGATGGATAATATAATAGCATGAATACTTCATAAATTATAGATACATTGGAGACGTATCATGTAGTCGAGTCACACTTAAAGCCTTAGAGCCGTAAAAAGAAAGAGATAGGATATAACTAAAAAGTAAAAAAAAAGGCAGAGGGAAGGAGACAAACAAAGAGTTCGGCGCTAGGCGTATAATCTTCGGAGTTTGGCCGCGTTCCATGGGTTCGGCTCGAGTCGATTATCTGATGCATCACGCAGGCGGTACGCTCCTCCGGTGAGAACTTTATCAATGATGAAGGGTCCCTCCCACTTGGGCTTGAGCTTGTCCTTTTTCTTCTCCGGTAGGCATAGAACGAGTTCGCCAATGTTATAAGTTTTGGCCCGTACTTCTCTGCTTTGATACCTGCGAGCCGGTTGCTTATAAAATGCAGAGCGGGCTTTTGCGACGTCGCGCTCCTCCTCCAGGGCATCTAAACTTTCCTGCCGATCAAGCTCGGCTTCTCTCTCTTAATACATGCTCACTCGAGTTGAGTCATGAATAATATCGCAGGGCAATACTGCCTCTGCGCCGTACACCATGAAGAAGGGTGTGTATCCGGTAATGCGATTTGGCATGGTCCGCAGCCCCCATAGTACGAAGTCAAGTTCCTTGACCCAGTACATGTATGATTCCTTCAGAGATCGCACTAGTCTGGGTATGATGCCAATCATAATAAGACCGTTTGCTCGTTCGACTTGACTGTTTGTTTGAGGGTGATAGACAGAGGCATAATCGAGCTTAATGCCCATGTTGCCGCACCAAGTTTTCACCTCATCGGCTGTGAAATTGGAGCCATTTATCGGTGATGATGCTATGGGGGACAACATAACGGTGCACAACCCCTGATATGAAGTCTATCACTGGTCCAGATTCGGCCGTTTTAACTGGTTTGGCCTCTATCCATTTGGTGAATTTATCCACCATGATCAACAGATATTTTTTCTTATGGCTTCCTCCTTTAAGGGGTCTGACCATATCGAGCCCCCAGACCGCAAAGGGCCAAGTTATGGGGATTGTTTGGAGAGCGGTGGACGGCATGGCTTTGGTTGGAGAAGAGCTGGCAACTGACGCAATGTTGAACGAGGTCCTGTGCATCTGCTCGGGTTGTCGACCAGTAGAAACTTTTACGGAAGGCCTTGCTTATAAGGGCCCGAGCTATGGCGTGGTGGCCGCCGAGTCCAGCATGAATTTCGTCCAAGAGCTGCCGCCCTTCCTCTTCGGAGATACATCTTTGACGTACTCTGGTAGCGCTTTTCTTATGAATCTCTCCCTCGTGGACCTTGTAGGCTTTAGAGCGCCACACAATGCAGCGTGCCTCATTTTGATCCTCGGGGAGTTCTTGCCTATTTAGGTAGGCTAAGAAGGGTTCGGTCCATGGGGCGATGACAGCCATGATCAGATGGGCCGAAAGTGTTACTTCGGTGGCAGAGCCTCCGATTATGTCAATGTGTTTGGTATCTGGGGTTGTGGTCGGATCCGGACTAGTATTGTCGGTTTCCCCTTGCCACACCACAGATGGCTTGAACAACCTTTCCAAGAAGATGTTAGGTGGGACAGGGTCGCGCTTAGCCCCGATGCGGGCAAGGATATCCTCGCTTGATTGTTTTCTCAAACCACAAGATGAAATTCAAGCCCCTCGAATCGAGCTGACATTTGGAGGAAGGCATTACGATAAGCCACCATTTTTGGATCCTTGGCGTCGAAGTCTCCATTTATTTGAGATATTGTGAGTTTTGAATCCCCACGCACTTCTAGGCGTTGGATGCCCATGGAGACAGCCATCTGAATACCATACAACAGAGCCTCGTATCCGGCTGCATAGTTGGAGTCTGTGTATAGTATTTGGAGTACGTATTGGACTGTATCTCCGGTGGGTGATGTCAAGACAACACCCGCTCCCAGACCAGCTAGCATTTTAGAGCCGTCAAAGTGCATGATCCAATTGTAGTATGCACCGTACTCTTTAGGGAGTTCGGCTTCTGTCCATTCAGCGACGAAGTCAGCCAGTACTTGCGATTTAATGGCTCGCCTGGTTTATATGTAATGTTGAACGGGAGGAGCTCGATGGCCCACTTAGCAATCCGGCCTATGGCATCGCGGTTATTTATTATATCGTTGAGTGGTACTCTGGAGGCCACCGTGATTGAACACTCTTGAAAGTAGTGTCGTAGTTTCCAGGATGCCATGAAGACCGCGTATGCTATCTTTTGATAATGTGGGTACCGTGACTTGCATGGTGTGAGGACAGTTGATACGTAGTATACCGGATTTTGAAGCGGGAACTTATGTCCGGCCTCCTCTCGTTCGATGACGAGCACTGCGCTTACAACTTGGTGTGTTGCAGCTATATATAACAACGTGGGTTTGCTAATGTTTGGTGTGGCCAGGATTGGGTTGCTGGCCAGGAGGGCCTTTATTTCTTCCAGTCTGGCCGTAGCCGCATCCGTCCACTCAAAGTGTTCGGTGCATCGAAGAAGGCGACAAAGAGGTAGTGCCTTTTCTCCCAATCGGGAGATGAAGCGGCTTAAGGCAGCCACGCATCCAGTTAATTTCTGGATTTGTTTGAGGTGTGTTGGGGTAGCCAACTATGACAAAGCTCAGACTTTAGCCAGGTTTGCTTCAATTCATCTGTTGGAAACGATGAAGCCCAGCAGCTTTCCGGCGGGAACGCCAAAAACACATTTTTCCGGATTGAGCTTGATGTCATATGTTCAGAGGTTGACGAACGTGAGCCTCAGGTCGTCTATTAAAGATTTGACATGTCTGGTTTTGATGACCACATCATCCACGTATGCCTCAACTATTTTGCCGATTTGTTTTTCCAAGCATGTCTGAATCATGCGTTGGTAGGTTGCACCAGCGTTTTTGAGCCCGAAAGGCATGGTGTTGAAACAGAAAGGGCCATATGGGGTGATAAATGCCGTTGCGGCTTGATCGAACTCCGTCATATTTATTTGATGGTATCCGGAGTATGCGTCGAGGAAGCACAATGAGTCGTGTCCTGTGGTAGCGTTGATGATTTGATCAATGCGGGGGAGGGGGAAGGGATCCTTGGGGTAAGCCTTATTGAGGTCCTTGAAATCGACACATAGGCGTCAGGATTTATCCTTCTTTGGTACCATCACCAGGTTTGCTAGCCAGTCCGGGTGTTTTATTTCTCCCATAGGTTGTCGTTTAGGCTCTGAAAAGTGCCGTAGTGTCTGCTTGACCGGCTTGTATCCCTCCAATATGTTGAGACTATGCTCGGCCAGCCTGCATGGGATCCCTGGCATATCTGAAGGGTGCCAAGCGAAGATGTCCCAATTCTCGTGTAAGAATGCCCGCAGTGCGGCGTCAATTGTTCGGTTTAGCTGTGCCCCGATGGATGCTGTTTTTATAGAGTCCGTTGGGTAGACTTGGAATTTGACTATTTCATCCGCTGGTTTGAAAGAGGTGGACTTGGATCGCTTATCAAGTATCACATCGTCCCTATCCACTATGGAGCGTAATGCAGTTAATTCTTCGGTCGCGAGGGCTTCAGATAATGCCTCAAGGGCCAGGGCGGCGGTTTTATTTTCGGCGTGGAGTGCTTTGTCCGGATCACTTGCTAGAGTGATGATTCCGTTGGGCCCGGGCATCTTGAGCTTCATGTACCCATAATGGGGTATAGCTTGGAAGCTCGCGAATGCGTCCCGTCCTAAAAGGGCGTGGTATCCACTACTGAACGGGGCCACTTGGAATGTTATCTCTATGGACCTGTAATTTTCTAGTGTG
This sequence comes from Triticum dicoccoides, assembly GCF_002162155.2. NCBI lineage: Eukaryota > Viridiplantae > Streptophyta > Magnoliopsida > Poales > Poaceae > Triticum > Triticum dicoccoides. The sequence continues at coordinate 151,858,696 of NC_041393.1, read as the reverse complement.
CCAAATACCACATCGAGTGTGATTTTTCCCGCACATCGTACCTCCCGACTAGGGATAATTCCTCGGAAGGTCGTGCTGCTTTGCTCAATGCGCCTCTTGTCCATTTCCGTTTTGTTGAGAGTTTCCTCGTAGATGAGGTTTAATCTGCTGCCGCCGTCCATGAGGACTTTAGTAAGCTGGAAACCGTCCACAATTGGACTAAGGACCAAAGCGGCTGGTGCTCGGACTGTTCAGAATTGAGGTTCGTCATTGGCATTAAAGGTTATAGCCGTGTCATTCCAGGGATTTACTGCTGCAACATGGCAGACTTCAGGGAGGCCGCGGAGTGCTCTCTTGCACCTGTTATTTGGGGCGAAAGTCTCGAAGACTGTCAACTCTGTATTGTTGTTTTCCGCGGGATGATGCTCTGCGGTATTATTAATGAGGAGATCCTCACCGCTCTTGGCCACCTACCGAAGTATCCAACATGCTCTAAGGCAATGTGTTGGTACGGTATCCGGTGTGGTGTGAATTTTGCATGGCCTATTGAGCCATCCCTCCAATACGGTTCCATGCCCTATAGTGGGCTTTGGTTTCTTTGTGATTGGATCGGGTGACTTGCGAGAGTGCACCCTTTTGGTTCAGACAAGGGGTTTAGTGAGAGCCAGAGGATCCCAAAATGTTGCCTAGGTTTTCCATGCGCTTTCCATCACACAGTACTTCTGTACTATGGCCGCCAAGTCAGTGAAGTGTGATATGTCACGACGACTTATGGCGTTAAGGATTCCCTTGTCCGTGCAGTTTTTGCAAAAGAATGAGATTGCGTGTTCCTCGTGACAGTCCTTAACTTTGCTCATTGCAAGGAGGAATCTGGCCCAAAAGTGATGTGCTGTCTCTTGGGATTGTTGTCTAATGTGGGAAAGATCGCTTGTATCTGGGTGGGTGGGTGGATTTAAGTTCGAACCCTGACCCGATCAGGGACCCAGAGGCTGAGGAGCTTCTGAACTTGGTAGTTTGGGTTCCGGGATGTTACCCAATTTTTCTGGCCCGCTGTCCGATTCTAAATTTAGAGTTTGGGTCATGTCCTCCCGCGAGCGGGTATCCAACTCAGAGAGCTCGGGAATCCGGACATAGTTCGTCCTCAGAATAGAGGAAGAGTTGCTGCGTTGTTCCTCCACCACTTCTATTTGATGGGTGATCGGCGGAGAGTTAATCTCCCTTTCATCGGGTTTAAGCCCAATCCGATCATAGTCCGTAGCGACTCCAAGCGGCGATGCGATCCAGGAGCTTGTTCAAGGACGAAAGTTCCATTGGATACATCCGCTCGGCGTATTCCGAGCTGACCTGGAGGTTGTTTTTGATGACTCGAGAAGTCATCATCGGCACGGCGGCCAAACGGGTGGTCATGACGAAGTCGCCTAGTCGAAGGGTTCGGCCTAAAGCCAGGGCTCCCCCGGAGGCGATGTTGTCCTTGCTAACAAGGCGGGCCATCAAACCTTTTTTTGACATCACAGTGGAACTCTCAATGAAAGCACCAATGTCGGTGTCAAAACCGACGGATCTTGGGTAGGGGTCCCGAACTGTACGTCTAAGGCTAATGGTAACAGGAGGCGAGGGACACGATGTTTACCCAGGTTCAAGCCCTCTCTATGAGGAAATACCCTACTTCCTGCTTGATTGATCTTGATGATATGAGTATTACAAGAGTTGTTCTACCATGAGATCATAGAGGCTAAACCCTAGAAGCTAGCCTATGATTATGATTGTTCTCGTCCTACGGACTAAACCCTCCAGTTTATATAGACACCGGAGGGGGCTAGGGTTACACAGAGTCGGTTACTGAGAAGGGAATCTACATATGCGAATTGCAAAGCTTGCCTTCCACGCAATGGAGAGTCCCACCCGGACACGGGACGAAGTCTTCAATCTTGTACCTTCATAGTCCAACAGTCCGGCATAAGCAGATAGTTCGGCTGTCCGAGGACCCCCTAATCTAGGACTCCCTCAGCCGTATTTACTATCTTGCAGCGTGGCCGTACGTACGTTTACACGATATAGACGGGGATGCATGGCATGCTATGTCGGTTCCTCTACTTCAACACGTGCCGCTCCTTACTCGGCCATGGTACGTCGCTGCAGAGAGACCGATCGACCGCTACGTACGTACATGTTCGCGGCCGGACAGATAATGCTACCTTCGCTTCAACCTAGTGGGTCCCAGCTATCAGGGGGTAAGAAGGAAGTTCCTTCCATGCAAAGATAAAGCCGGTGGGTCCCAGCTGTCATGGGGAACATTTTTTTCGCGAAATACAGATGCCCTTCCGGTAGGTCCAATGTCAGTTGGAGGAATCATTATTTTGCGCGTAATAAGGAGGCACTTCCTTGCGTGCGGCCATGGACCCAGGTGTCAGCCTGTCCACTTACAGTCCTCTTCTGATGGCTATCGTTTGTTGACCGTGTTGACAACGTTGTACCGCCCGAGAGCACCAAGGTGGTGGACAACAGCACGACCTAGGAAGGGAACGACCCAGAGCCAGGGAATACGCAATAGTGGATGCCCACACGAAGGGGAGTACGAGGGTTGACTGCTTCAGCTGCGGGCTAAGGCTTGATGTCTCCTAGAACTATGTCGATATTTTCCCCAAGGAGGAAGGGATGATGCAGTATAGCGATGGTAGGTATTTCCCTCAGTGATAAGACCAAGGTTATCAAACCACTACGAGAACCTCCTCACACCATGTAAACAACACCTACACACAAATAAAAAATACTCGCGACCCAACGTGTTAAAGAGGTTGTTAATCCCTTTCGGCTACGGCGCCTCAAGATAGGCAAATAACGTGAGGTAAAAGTGGTAGATAGGATAAATAGATCACGGAACAAATAAATTGCAGCAAGGTATTTTTGTATTTTTGTTTTAATAGATCTGAAAATAAATGCAAAGGAAAATAGATCACAAAGGCAAATATGATGAAAAGAGACCCGGGGGCCGTAGGTTTCACTAGTGGCTTCTCTCGAGAAAAATAGCAAACGGTGGGAAAATAATTACTGTTGGGCAATTGATATAACTTTGAATAATCATGACGATATCCAGGAAATGGTCATTATATAGGCATCACGTCCAAGATTAGTAGACCGACTCCTGCCTGCATCTACTACTATTACTCCACACATCGACCACTATCCAGCATGCCTCTAGTGTATTAAGTTCATGAAAAATAGAGTAATGCAATAAGAACAATGACATGATGTAGACAAGATATATTTATGTAGAAATAGACCCCATCTTCTTATCCTTAATAGAAATGATAGATAATTGTTGTTTCCCTTTCTTTCACTAGGATCAAGCACCGTAAGATCGAACCCATCACAAAGCACCTCTTCCCATTGCAAGATAACTATATCAAGCTGGCCAAACAAAAACCCAAATATCGGAGAAGAATTATGAGGCTATAATCAATCATGCATATAAGAGATCAAAGAAGACTCAAATAACTTTCATGGATAAAAACATAGATCTGATCATAAACTCAAAGTTCATCGGATCCCAACAAACACACCGCAAAAAGACTTACATCATATGGATCTCAAGAGATCATTGTATTGATAATTAATAGAGAGAGAGGAAGCCATCTAGCTACTAACTACGGGCCCATAGGTCTACAAAGAACTACTCACACATCATCGGAGTGGCACCAATGGAAGTGGTGAACCCTCCGTGATGGTGTCTAGATTGGATCTGGTGGTTCTGGACTCTGCGGTGGCTGGAATTGATTTTTGTTGATTCCCCTAGGGTTTCTGGAATATTGGGGTATTTGTAGAGCAAAGAGGTGGTTCAGGGGGCACCCGAGGTGGGCACAACCCACTTGGGCGCGCTTGGGCCTCCAGGCACGCCCTGGTGGGTTGTGCTCCCCTTGGAGCACCCTAGGTGCTTTCCTGGCCCACTGGATGTCTTCTGGCCCAAAAAAATCCTCAAGAAGTTTGATATGTCTCTAACGTATCTATAATTTATGAAGCATTCATGCTATTTTATTATCTGTTTTGAATGTTTACGGGCTTTATTATACACTTTTATATTACTTTTGGGACTAACCTATTAACTGGAGGCCCAGCCCATATTGTTGTTTTATTGCCTATTTCAGTGTTTCGAAGAAAAGGAATATCAAATGGAGTCCAAACGGAATGAAACCTTCGGGAAACTTATTTTGGGAACAGAAGCAATCCAGGGAACTTGGAGTGCAAGCCAGGGAAGCTTCAAGGAGGCCACGAGATAGGGGGGCGCGCCCACCCCCCTTGGCGCGCCTCCACTCTCATGGGCCCCTCGTGGCTCCCCCGACCGACTTCTTTCTCCTATATATTCCCATATACCCTAAAACAATCGAAGAACAACATAGATTGAGAGTTCCACCGCCGCAAGCCTCTATAGCCACCAAAAACCTCTCGGGAGCCCGTTCCGGCACCCTACCGAAGGGGGGATCCCTCACCGGTGGCCATCTTCATCATCCCGACACTCTCCATGATGAGGAGGGAGTAGTTCACCCTCGAGGATGAGGGTATGTACCAGTAGCTATGTGTTTGATCTCTCTCTCTCTCTCTCGTGTTCTCTCTATGGCACTATCTTGATGTATCGCGAGTTTTGCTATTATAGTTGGATCTTATGATGTTTCTCCCCCTCTACTCTCTTGTGATGAATTGAGTTTTCCCTTTGAAGTTATCTTATCGGATTGAGTCTTTAAGGATTTGAGAACACTTGATGTATGTCTTGCCGTGCTTATCTGTGGTGACAATGGGATATCACGTGATCCACTTGATGTATCTTCTGGTGATCAACTTGCGGGTTCCTCCCATGAACCTATGCATAGGGGTTGGCACATGTTTTCGTCTTGACTCTCCGGTAGAAACTTTGGGGCACTCTTTGAAGTACTTTGTGTTGGTTGAATAGATGAATCTGAGATTGTGTGATGCATGTCGTATAATCATGCCCACGGATACTTGAGGTGACAATGGAGTATCTAGGTGACATTAGGGTTTTGGTTGATTTGTGTCTTAAGGTGTTATTCTAGTATGAACTCTATGATAGATCGAACGGAAAGAATAGCTTCATGTTATTTTACTACGGACTCTTGAATAGATCGAGCAGAAAGGATAACTTTGAGGTGGTTTCGTACCCTACAATAATCTCTTCGTTTGTTCTCCGCTATTAGTGACTTTGGAGTGACTCTTTGTTGCATGTTGAGGGATTGTTATATGATCTATCTATGTTATTATTGTTGAGAGAATTTGCACTAGTGAAAGTATGAACCCTATGCCTTGTTTCCTACCATTGCAATACCGTTTACGCTCACTTCTACCACTTGTTACCTTGCTGTTTTTATATTTTCAGATTACAAATACTTATATCTACCATCCATATTGCACTTGTATCACCATCTCTTCACCGAACTAGTGCATCTATACAATTTACCATTGTATTGGGTGTGTTGGCGACACAAGAGACTCTTTGTTATTTGGTTGCAGGGTTGCTTGAGAGAGACCATCTTCATCCTACGCCTTCTACGGATTGATAAACCTTAGGTCATCCACTTGAGGGAAATTTGCTACTGTCCTACAAACCTCTGCACGTGGAGGCCCAACAACGTCTACAAGAAGAAGGTTGTGTAGTAGACATCAAAGTTTCGCTGCGTTTGGACTCCGTTTGGTATTGATTTCCTGTGATGTAAAAAACATGGAGAAAACAACAACTGGCACTAGGCACTATGTGAATAGGTTAGTACCAAAAATGATAAAATGACTATAAAATTATTGTAAAACATCCAAGAATGATAATATAACATCATGGAACAATAAAAAATTATAGATACGTTGGAGATGTATCAGCATCCCCAAGCTTAATTCCTGCTCGTCCTCGAGTAGGTAAATGATAAAAATAGAATTTTTTATGTGGAATGATGCCTAACATGTTCATCACATTTCTTTTCTTTATAGCATGGACATTTGGACTTTTATATGATTCAAAGCAATAGTCTAGTTTTGACATGAATACTTTAATACTCAAGCATACAACAAGAAACCACTCTTTCAAAATATCAACACTAAAGCAAGTTATCCCTAGCCCATTATGCTCAATCATTGATCCATTCATGAAACACACTCGAATATTAGCTACACCCGATGCTCAAATACGATCATAGTGCCCCTTAGTTGGTGCTTTACAAGAGTAGATGGAGACTCAAATTCAAAATAAAAATTTCATAAGTAGAAGAAAGGCCCTTCGCGGAGGGAAGTAGGGATTTGTAGAGGTGCCAGAGCTTAAAGCTTAAATTGAGAGAGAAAAACATTTTCGAGAGGCATACTTTTCTCACCAACGAAAACGACTTAGAGCTCCCAACACTTTCAATGCTAGATACATCATAGGCGGTTCCCAAATAGAAAATAAAGTTTATTCCTTTTTCCGCCATTACTTTCACTTTGCATGGCTAGCCGAATCCACAGTTTCCCTCCATACCAACACTTTCCAAGGAATTATTTATTTGACAGCATAAAGAAAATTCATTTTTCATTTTGGGACTAGGCATCCCTAATTCCTTTGCCGTACTCTCAAGCAATGACAAGTGAATAAATACTCACCGTGAGAATAACACATCTAGCATGGAAAATATTGGCCACCCTTCACCACCTCGCGAGCGGTAGAGCACCCAAAAGAGAAGTTTATTTTGAAAATTTGATATGGCACATGCAAATTTGCTTAGAACGGCATGGAAATACCAGCTATAGGTAGGTATAGTGGACTCATATGGCAAAACTGGTTTAAAGGGTTTTGGATGCGCAAGTAGTGATCATACTTAGTGCAAAATGAACGCTAGCAAAAAGATTGAGAAGTGACCAACCAAAAAGCAAAAAATATTGTACCCAAGCATTAAGAATAAGTAACACCGAATAATGCACCATAAGTAGGAGATAAATTTCATTTTATAATTATTGACTTTCATGCTTGCATAGGGAATCACAAACCTTAACATCAATATTCTTACTAAAGCACAATTACTCATCAACATGACTCACATATCATATCGTCATATCTCAAAACCATTACTAAGAATCAAGTTTATTTTTCCAATGATCTTCATGAAAGTTTTTATTATATCCTCCTTGGATATCTATCACTTTGGGACTATTTTCATATGTTGCTTTTGATAAGCTCAAAAAATATAAGTGAAGAACATGAGCATAATTTTTATTTCTCTCAAAATAATCTAAATGAAGCAAGAGAGAATTTCTGAAATTTTACTAACTCCCAAATAAGTATAAGTGAAGCATCAGAGAATTTCTTCAAAACTAACAAAGCACACCATGCTCAAAAACTTATAAGTGAAGCATTAGAGCAAATCCATGGCTCTAAAAATTTAAGTGAAGCATAGGAGCAAGCATGCTAATTTTGGGCTTTCTCAAAAAGGTGTGTTCAACAAGGATTCAAGACTTAAAACACAAATAAAAACAAGCAAAGACTCATATCATACAAGACGCTCCAAGCAAAACTCATAATATGTGACGAATAAAAATATAGTTTCAAGTAAAATACCGATGGTTTTTAGAAGAATGCGGGGATGCCACTCGGGGCATCCCCTAGCTTAGTTGCTTGCTACTTCTTGAATATTACCTTGGGGTGCCTCGGGCATCCCCAAGCTTAGCCTTTTGCTAATCCTTATTCCTTCATCCATCATAAGATCACACAAAACTTGAAAACTTCAATCACATAAAACTCAACAAAACCTTCATGAGATCCGTTAGTATAAGAAAGCAAACCACTACTAAAATTACTGTCGCAAACCTATTATTATTTTGTTTTTGAATTATATATGCTGTATTCCAACTTTTCTATGGCAAAAACTCATCAAATAAAACCATAGAATCATCAAAACAAGCCCACAACGCAAAGAAAACAGAATCTGCCAAAAACAGAACAATGTACAACAATCTGAATATTTCAAATACTTCTGTAACTTCAAAAATTCTGAAAAAATGGATTGACGTGAGAAATTTGTCTATTAATCTTCTGCCAAAAGAATCAACTCAAATGCGCTCTTCTGTTAAAAATGACAAATATCTCGTGAGCGCAAACATTTCTGTTTTTTAGCAAGATCAAATCAACTTTAGCCCAAATCATCCCAAAGGCCTTGCTTGGCACAAACACTAAATAAACCACAAAAACACATCTAACCAGAGGTATAATTGGGTATTTTATTTAAAAGAGCAGGAAAACCGAAAAGCAAAAGGATACAAGTTGGGTTGCCTCCCAACGAGCGCTATCGTTTTACGCCCCTAGCTAGGCATAACGCATAGGATCTAAGTGTTGTCATATTTACTTCTAGATCTATAAGATGCCCTCGTGATTGATTCATATAGTGGCCTAATTCTTGTTCTCGGGAAGTGTTCCATACCCTTCCTTATTGGAAATTGAAATTTAATATTTCCCTCTTTCATATCAATCACGACACCAATAGTACGTAAAAACGGTCTACCAAGAATAATTGGACAAAACGGATTGCAATCAATATTAAGAACAATAAAATCTATGGGCACATAATTCCTATTTGCAAGAATAATAACATGATTAATTCTTCCCATAGGCTTTTTAATAGTAGAATCCGCCAAGTGCTAATTTAAAGAGCATTTTTCAATATTGGTAAGACCAAACACAACAAATAAAGATTTCAGAATTGTAGAAACACTAGCACCCAAGTCACACAAATCAAAACACTCATAATTTTTAATCTTGACTTTGATAGTAGGTTCCCACTCATCATGCAATTTTCTAGGAATTGAAACTTCTAATTCCAACTTTTCTTCAAAAGCTTTCATCATGGCATCAACAATATGTTTAGTAAAAGCTTTATTTTGTTCATAAGCATGGGGTGAATTTATCATGGTTTGCAACAAACAAATACAATCAACCAAAGAGCAACTATCATAATTAAAGTCTTTGTAATCCAAAATAATGGGAACATCACTAGTTAAAGTCTTGACCTTTTCAAACCCAATTTTATCAATTTCTTAACAAGATTTTCACCCTCTGAATCATAAGGACGCCTTCTAACTAAATTTGACTCTTCTCCAGTCCCTTTTTCATTAATCTTAATTTTACTAAACAAAGAATCAACAGAAGAAACACCAATCATTTTAAGATCTTCATCACTTTTACGAAAGTAATCACTAGAAAGTACTCTTTCTAAAAATTCTCTTTTACCTCTAGGCATAGCGGTTCTATTCTTACTTTCATCCATAGAAACATACAATACAAAATTTTTCATCTTGAGAGTTTCTACATCATGAGAAATTCTATCAACACTTCTAGACAATTCATTAATTTTATTCAAATTTTCTTCTATCGAAGTATTGAAAGCTTTTTGAGTATTGATAAATTCTTTAATATTGTTCTCAAGATCAGAGGTGTTTCTATTATTATTATAAGTAGGATTACCATAGGAATTACCATAATTATTAGAGGAATTACTAGGAAAAGGCCTAGGACTGAAATTACCTCTATAAGCACTGTTATTGAAATTGTTTCGAGAGACAAAATTCACATCTATGGCATCACTATTTTGCTCAATCAACGTAGACAAAGGAACATCATTAAAATCAATAGGAGCACTTTTATCGGCAACCAAATTCATAAGAGAATCAACTTTTTCCCTCAAAGGATTTATTTCTTCTACCGAATTGACTTTTTTACTAGTAGGAGCTCTTTCGGTATGTCATTGTGAGTAATTTGCCATAATATTGTCTAGCAATTTAGTAGCTTCACCCAAAGTAATTTCCATAAAAGTACCCCCCCTCCCAAGGAGGAATCTAAAAGATTACGAGAAACAAAATTCAATCCCGCATAAAATATTTGTATGATCATCCAAAGATTTAACCCATGAGTTGGGCAATTCCTTAGCATCAATTTCATCCTTTCCCAAGATTGTGCAACATGCTCATGTTCAAGTTGCTTGAAATTCATGATCTGGGTTCTACGGGAAATAATTTTTGCGGGCAGAAAATACTTAGTAATAAAAGCATCTTTGCACTTGTTCCAAGAATCGATACTATTGCAAGGCAAAAAGGAAAACCAAGTTTTTGCACGATCTCGCAAAGAAAACAGAAATAATTTCAACTTCACAACATCATTGTCCACATCTTTTTTCTTTTGCATATCGCATAATTCCACGAATGTGTTAAGATGGGATGCGACATCCTCATTAGGAGTACCGGCAAATTGATCTTTCATGACAAGATTCAGCAAAACAATATTAATATCACAAGACTCCGCACTAGTGGAGGGAGGGGCAACCGGAGAGCTAATAAAATCATTGTTGTTGGTATTGGAGAAATCACACAACTTGGTGTTCTCTTGAGTTATGATGACTTCACAACGAGATTGCACTCAAAAATAGATCTGATGAGAAAACGGCGAACAAAAAAGAGGGCGAATAAAACGACAAATTTTTGTGAAGTGGGGGAGAGGAAAACGAGAGGCAAATGGCAAATAATGTAAATTGCGATGATATGAGATTTTTGATTAGGAACCTGGTTGATGTTAAAGATCCTCCCCGGCAACGGCGCCAGAAATTCCTTTTGATGTCTGCTAGAACTACATCGGTATTTCCCCAAAGAGGAAGGAATGATGCAGTATAGCGACGGTAGGTATTTCCCTTAGTGATGAGACCAAGGTTATCAAACCAATAGGAGAACCTCCTCACACCATATAAACAACACCTGCACACAAATAACAAATACTCACAACCCGACGTGTTAAAGGGGTTGTCAATCCCTTTTGGGTAGGTCGCCTCAAGATAGGCAAATAATATGCGATAAAATTGGTCGATAGGATACATAGATCGCAGAACAAATAAGTTGCAGCAAGGTATTTTTGTATTTTTGGTTTAATAGATCTAAAAATAAATGCAAAGGAAAATAGATTGCAAAGGCAAGTATGATGAAAAGAGACCTGGGGGCCGTAGGTTTCACTTGTGGCTTCTCTCGAGAAAAATAGCAAAGAGTGGGAAAACAATTACTGTTGGGCAATTGATAGAACTTCAAATAATCATGATGATATCCAGGCAATGATCATTATATAGGCATCACGTCCAAGATTAGTAGACCGACTCCTGCCTGCATATACTACTATTACTCCACACATCGACCGTTATCCAGCATGCATCTAGTGTATTAAGTTCATGGAAAAATGGAGTAATGCAATAAGAATGATGACATGATGTAGACAAGATCTATTTATGTAGAAATAGACCCCATCTTGTTATCCTTAGTAGCAATGATACATACGTGTCGTTTCCATTTTTGTCACTAGGATCAAGCACCGTAAGATCGAACCCATCACAAAGCACCTCTTCCCATTGCAAGATAAATAGATAAAGTTGGGCAAACAAAACCCAAATACCAGAGAAGAAATACGAGGCTATAACCAATCAAACATATAAGAGATGAAAGAAGACTCAAATAACTTTCATAGATAAAAACATAGATCTGATCATAAACTCAAAGTTCATCGGATCCCAACAAACACACCGCGAAAAGACTTACATCATATGGATCTCCAAGAGACCATTGTATTGATAATCAAGAGAGAGAGAGAGGAAGCCATCTACACTACAAAAAAAATACACTTTCGTGATGATACGTGTTTGTCACAGTAGGTCGCGTTTTTTGTCATGCATGTACATCCATGACAAATTTATGACAGAATCAAGATAGTCATACCTGTGCTGTCGTAGAAGTGTTCCATGACATTACCAAAATTATCATCACGGAAGTGTCCACTTCCATGACGATAAATCGCGCTTCACAGAAGTGTTTTCGTCAAGGGTGACCGACACGTGGCATCCACCATAACGGAACGCCGTTAAGCTATCGGGTCGGGTTTTGGACCCGATAACCCGTTAATAGCCCCGACCAATGGGGATTTTCCACGTGTAAAATCGTCATTGGCTGGAGGAAACACGTGTCGGCTCATTGTTGGGACAGATGTCATCCACTCATTGGACAGAAGGCGCCTATGATACGTCGACACGTGGCCCGGCCCAACAGAGGCCCATTCCTGTGAAAAGGCCGGCCCGTTTGACTTGGTCAAAAGGTGACGGGCCGGCCCATGGAAAGCCTGTTAACAGCTTGTTTGCATATAGCCCATTTACAGCCCGCTAACCCAAGGCTCGTTATGCCCTACCCGAATTAGGCCCAGTAGCGTCATCTGGGCCATCCAATATGATTCCAGCCCGTTTTCACTTCTGGCCCATGTATGGCCCATGACGTCTTTCAGCCCATATGAGGCCCTATGTAACTCTTGGCCTATTAACGGCCCGTGGTGAAATTGGCCCGCAATGAACAGTGTATCACTTTAGACCCATTAACGGCCCGTGGTGAAACTGGCCTGTAATGAACAGTGTATCACTTTATACCCATTAATGGCCCGTTATTCAGTTGGGCCGTTTCCAGCCCATGTTATCTTTCGGCCTTCTCAGAGCTCATTTATTCTTGGGCTCATTTCGAGAATTTGTTTACTTACGGCCCATTAATATAATTTTCTGCTTGTGGGACAAATTCAGCCCGTGGTTACAGTCGGCCCGTTTGTGGTCCGTTAATACATTGGGCCATTTTCATAGCATCATCAAATACAGCCTATTAACGATGGCCCGTTATGGTCAGCCCATGAACGGACGATTGCAACTCTAGCCGGTTTACGGCCTTAATGCGGCATGTTATTGGCCCATGTTTGGCCAATCGATCATACGACCCGTATAAGGCCCATTGATGATAGGGCCCGTAGAAGGCCCATTGTTTCTACGACCCGTGGAAGGCCCAATGTTTCTACGGCCCGTAGAAGGCCTACTGTTTCTATGGCCTGTAGAAGGCCCACTGTTTCTACGGCCCGTAGGAGGCCTAGTGTCACTATAGTAAATATTAGCCCATGGTTATTGTGGCCTAGTTTTAAAAAATAGGTTATTGCAGCCACTAGCAAACCGCGGAAAAAGAACTACACTGACTACAAGCAAACAAATAAACAAGACAACAAGGAAATAAATAAGAAAGCAACTTATGCTAGGCTATCACGGGTATTACACATATTACATCCATTGGGCATCAAAGTTCACCACCAGTGCAAATCTAGGGAACATAGCAGCATATAAACGCCGCAGCAAAACAAGTCCAGAACTGAAACCACTTCAGAAGAGTTCAAGAAACAATATCCTAGGTACCCATAATGCTGGTAAGATGCTTAGCAAGCTTATTCACTTTCTCTTGTTTGGCGCTTAAATCCTCCAGCGCTTGCTGTTGCACAAGAAAGTACACATCTGGATTCTACAGGGACTTTCTCAGTCCTTTGGCTTCTTGCCGCAGCACAGATTACTGATGCCTTTCAGCTTGTAGCTGAGACTGAAGAAGCCGAAGTGATTCAGGCAGTGAGTTCGAAGAGCTTGTGCCAGCGGTACTGGCCAGTAACTCGAACTCTACATCAACGCAGGACTGTGGGGTTTTCTCACTGTCTACAAGATCATTTTTATCACCTTTATTGGAGACCAACAGGGTTGTCTCACTGTCTTGAACCTTATCTGCATTACTTTCTCTACCATTGCATAGTGGGGTGCTCTTCTCCAATATTCTGTTTGCATACTACAAGAGAAACAAGCAGACACATCACAGGTTTAGCTTGTAGTATACCAAACTCATTTTGGTAAACCGGTTCAGTAGTAAGGTGGACAGGATAACAACATGAAACAAACATATATCTATGTACTATGGTCACTGTATTGTCCATATCATTCTAGTTTATGTTCCCTAATCAAGATAGAGACACAGTTCAACTCATATATTTTTAAGACACAGCAGCATAGACTGAATATAAGTGTGAGAAACTACACAACATTGGCAGCACTTGTAATGTGCATCACATGAGAACATAATTGTTTATACAACTTAAACTAAAATCAATATAGAGCAAGAAGTTAGAACATCAATCCAGTTAAAGAAATAGGTTTAAAACATACCTATTGCGCCATTGGAGTTTCAATTGGATCCTTCAAATTCGAAAGTAGTTGGTATGAGTAAATACAGTGATGCGACAGCAAAGGAGTATGGACCATAGCTACGGAATCTGACCTGAGAACAGTTGCTCTTCTGCTTTAAACGTGGAGTTTGGGTTAGCTGTGGTGGTCTTCGTGCTTTGGGCACTACAGTAGCTTTACAAACTGCTCGTGTGGGGGTACTCTGTGGTGGACATGGTGCTTTGTCAACTATAATTGGGTTACTATCCGTTGGGGTTGCGGTTAGATGGGTTGTAGTTGGTTCTCTGCCCAACGGTGTAAGTGTGCAATATGGAAGAGTCTCGATTATGTGTGGTGGGGCTAGTTTGTGGGCCAGTACAACCATGGTTCTATCTGCATCGACGGGTAGCACTGTCTTTTGTGAAGAACGGGTTTTTGCTCCCTTAGATACTGCCATCACCCCCTCCAATTCAAATGGCTGATAAACAAGAAAATAAATTGAACATACAGACATTGTATGATAGACAGATGTGGTAATTCACATATATGTTGTCTAACCAAACAGGACAGCATGACACAATTTCACATATATGATGCCTAACTAAACAGGATAGCATGACACAGTTTCAGATATATGATGGATAACTTAACAGGATATAATGGCATAATTCAACATATGATGAGTACCTAAACAGGATGACATGACAAAACTATATGATGTCTTTCTAAAATAGGTTGGGATGAAATAATTCACATACATGTTGTCTAAGTATACAGGATGGCATGATATAATTGACATAATTGATTCATATACTAAGCAGCTGGCACTTGCATGTATGATCTCTAAACTAAGCAAATAGAATTCAATATTGTGCATATGATGTCTAAACTAAGCAATGCAAGACACCATATGCATCATATGAGAAATATAAACATTGCAACTTAGAGCATACACCTCAGGTGGGATATAGGACTGGTCATCTGTCTCTGAATCCTCCTCTGAGGAGCTCCCTGTAACCATCGAGATATATGCTTCAATAGGTACCATTGCCTGCTCTAAAGACCTTGTTTTCACTCCAGATTTTTCCATAACCGGCTCAAATGGCTGATACACATGAAGAGTAGTTCAATATACACAGATTGTCGACAAATGGAATATGTAATAAAAAAAGATGGCATGAGATAATTCACATATATGATGCCTGGCTCCATGGCGGTGCATAATTCACATATATGATAACTGGCTGAAAAACATGGCATTGCATAATTCACATATCTGATATAGAAAGCAAACAGGAGGCATTCACACAAAGCATGTATAATCTAAGCAGATGGCATGGCAATGCAAGACACCATATGCATGATATGAGCAATGTA
>NC_041393.1:151821092-151843130 GCF_002162155.2 Triticum dicoccoides | reverse complement strand
GGGGGGGGGGATACGACTGGTCATCTCTCTCTGAATCCTCCTCTGAGGAGCTATCTGTAACCAGCAAGAAATCTGCATCGACAGGTAGCACTGACTGCTCAGAAGACCTTGTTTTCACTCCAGATTTTCCCATGACCGACTCAAATGGCTGATGCACAGGAAGAGTAGATGAATGTATAAACATTGCTGACAAATGGAACACATTATGGAAAAAAATATGGCACGATACAATTCACATATATGATGACTGGCTAAATAGGATGGCATTGCATGATTCACGTATATGATGCCTGGCTAAAGAAGATGGCATTGCATAATTCCCATATACTCCCTCCGTTCCTAAATATTTGTCTTTTTTAGAGATTTCAAATGGACTACCACATACGGATGTATATAGACATATTTTAGAGTGTAGATTCACTCATTTTGTTCCATATGTAGTCACTTGTTGAAATCTCTAAAAAGAAAAATATTTAGGAATGGTGGGAGTATGATATAGAAACCAAACAGGTGGCATTCACACAAAGCAAATCTAAACTAAGCTGATGACATATAAGATGTATAATGTAAGCAATGCAAGGCGCCATATGCATGATATGACCAACATCAGCATGCCAGGTTAGAGCAAACACCTCAGGTGGTAAACAGGCATGGTCGGCTCCTTCTGAATCTCCATCTGAACAGTTATCTTCCTCTGGAATACAATCTGGAAATGCAGGAGAGGGGGGTCACTTCCCCCACCATGGAGCAGCGTCTGCATGACATTATATTCGCACGCAACGGTCTTATCTTTTTCTCTACATGTTCAGTACGATTGTGTACAATATCTGACATGCATAATAAAAAAATAGTTAGATTTTGTAAGGTCTAAGGGGTGCATGCAAAAATCAAGACTGATGGTAGAAAACGAGTGGATGGATCCAAAACTAATGATAGCAGGTAGATTATAGCTTCAGTTTAAAAAGATAGACAATGGATCATGTATTGTTTGTTGCCCATCCAACATGAACCACATAGAAGACCCCAGATGAACCAGATAGTAGACAGATACTATTTGTTGCTGGCTCGATATGAGACCCATGGGCAATTCAAAACTCAAGATTGAACGATAAAGTAGCAGGTAATAATAACTGATGTATAACGTAAGCAAACACGAAAGACTGTGACCTCTCTTCCGGAACTGTCTGGTCCTCAGGTTCATCTGCTCAGTCGATGATGGTAATGCAGTTGGCGTGGCTGTCGGCAACGGGGAAGATGATCTGAGGCGGCGAAACAAAGTCTGCAGGGGGATCTCTGCTGCAGTGTACGCTTCTGTCGATGGTGCACCTCAGGTGGGGTGGATGACGGCATGACAGGAGCAGGACATAACACACAGAGTTTTCTTTGACGCCAATCTAAAAATGAAGTAAAGAATTGGAGGATTCTATAAATGCAGGGACAAGAAAAACATAGGAATAGGATAAGAATGCACGTGCAAAACGGAGCATTTGGAAACATAGGATTTCAGTCAACCTGGGTGTTTGGCTCACATGAATTGGAAGAACAGAGGAATGGAGAAACAAAGTGATGCCACGAGTGTACAACCTCTTTGGCATAGCCTTGTGGACCTCAGCATCATTGGGTTGGACGTGGAGGATGGTAATGATGCTGGTGTGACTATCAGAGGCGGGGAAGAAGATCCGAGGCCTCCGGCGCCGAGGGTACTGCTCCGCTGTGATGGAGCAGCTCCACTAAGGTGTACGGCGACGAGGCTGAAGCATGACAAGACAAACAACTTTAATCTGAAGTGGGACCCTAATATCATCTGCAATAGATGATGTAAAATACATCACCAAAAAGTGCTAGATGTAAAACGCATCAGCCGTGCCACGGCCGCTCCGACAGATGCTGTAAGTACTGTTCACTCTGAACTTAACTGAAGAAAATGAACTTCACAGTCGAAACTGAATTTTACTGTCAAAACTGATTGAATTAGTAACAGAGCATTGCAATAGATGTTTAGGGCGTTCGAGCACTAGTAGCAGAGAAGCAGTGATCTAAATCAGCAGACGCTCGAGCAGGGAATGCACTAGCAGAGAGCAAGTCATGCAGTAGCACCGTGAGCGAGTGCTAAAGCAGCAACTCCTGTAGCTGCCAGAGGTCGTGCAGCAGCAGCAGCGCAAGCGAGAGCAAGAGCAGAGCAGCAGCACGAACGAAAGCAGGAGCAGTGCAGCAGCGCGACCGGCAGCAAGAACAGAGCCGCAGCGCGAGCGAGAACCAGAGCAGCTGCAGCTAGTGCCGTTGTGGAAGTCGCCACCGAGGAAGCAACAAGATGGGGGAGAGACACCATGGATGATGTGGCCGGCAACGGCGCCGTCGATGGAGACGCCATGTCTGCTCAGTATTGAGCACCGACAGCCCCGTGAGATCGAATAAAAGATAAAATGCAGCGGTGAGTGCAGAACCTCTTTGGTGGCGCCGAGTTGGCCTCGGCTTCATCGGAGGAATTGGTGAGGGTGCTACGATTCCGGTGGGGCAGGTCAAGACGGCGCTGTGGGGGTTGAGGTGGCGCAGTAGACAAGGCGAACGTCGGGGCAGCTCCTTGGAGGTGGAGGACGGGGCGGCTGATCCGGCGGGACGACGAGATCGACAACGGATCCTCATCCGGTGCGGTGGATGAGGGACGGCGAGCTGTTGCGGTGGATAACATAGTCGGGGAAGAGTCTCCGGCTGGGCAGCGGTCGGGAGGCCGACGGAGGAGCGTGGGGTTTCGCGGGTTTTGGCGGCCTTGGTGTACGAATGGGGGGGCGAAGGGGGAGGGGGAGCCAAGCTTAGGGACGCGCTTGTCTGAAATGTAGGGTAAGTTACCAGCATACCCCCACCGGTTTCGACACCACGACGTGGAGCTTCATTTTCGGCTGAGGGGTAGAATGGGGATTTCGCGTGTCTGGGCTGCGGGAGCGATTTCGGATGAGGAGGGAGTTCTCGCGCGCGTCCAAATTTCGGGATAACAAGGCGCGGCGCGGGTTGAAGAAGCGGGAGTTTCAAAGCAGGTGAGACAAAAGATACTCGAGCTTGAAAATTTTAGGATAACAAAGTGTGTATTCCTTGTTCGGCAGAACAAACTTAACGTGTAAAAAAATCATACAAGACACAAGAGAGTCATGTCCCCTTTTACTATATTGCTATAGATGCCATTGAAAAAACTACAAGAAAAATGTAAAAAAAATCGGGAGAACATGATTACCCTGCACAGTACCAAATCGATTCACACTTCCCTCGACAACAACAAAAAACAAATCAATTCCCACCAAAGAAAGAGTAATGTCCCTTTTTATATGATTACAGATGCCATGATCTCGAATTTCAATTTTTGAATCCACGTTATGTTGAATTTGAATATATCATTAGGTGACCTTGCGGTTTATAATTGATGTAGTCATACATTTTGATCTTCCATCATATATGAACATTTTACTCCACCATGTGAACATATATATTGTCGTCTACCATATGGACTAAATTTGAATCAATTTTCCTTATTTGAATACGATTGTTGTCAAGTTATACAATAATTTAAATATTATCTTGATAACAAAAAGACATGCATATAGCAGTAATCATATTTCACTATGAACTACATGTACCATATGCTCTCCAATTAAAATATCTGTATCCATTTTATGTTGAATTCAAATCATAGTACATTATTGGTCTAGGTAGCGAGATGTTTGGGATAATCTAAACCCTGTTTTCATACGTATAATTTTTGGCTGAATTGGGACAAGTTTTGGTAGCCTCTTGCAAAACCGGAGATTCTCTCAACAAGCCTCGTGGTTCCGAGAGAGAACGTGTCACCTTTGTGTGCGAAACAATATACGCTGCCTCCCCCCTGATTTTATTTACAGAGGCAACATAGAACTATATGAGTGCCCTGTGAAATTTTGGAGTTATTTCAGGTTCATTTGGCCTTTTTATACATTAATTGAGTTTCTGGACTTTTAATGTGCATAATCTAAATATGAATTGCATGCACATGCTCCGGTGCACCAAAGTGGGTTGAAAAATCACATGTGTGTCCTTGGTTGAATTTCTAGGTCCCATGGAAGAAATGAGAATGAAATTCAAACATCTGGGCGTCATGACTCTGCCGAGAACATCGAGAAACTTAGATTTTTTAAATTCATGTAATGAAACTTGGCATGGTGTCATGTCATGGCACTAACATGTTGTGGTAAAAAATTGGGCCGATTTGGAAGCTCGTGGTTCTAAGAGGGAACGTGCCACCCCCCCCCCCCGCCCTCCCTTGAGTTTCTTAACAAAGGCAACATAGAACTACATTAGTGCCATGTTAAATTTTGGAATTATTCCAGGTTCGTTTGTCATTTTTATACATTAATTGAGTTTCTGGTCATTTAATGTGCATAAGTCAAATTTGAACTACAAGCACATGCTCTCGTGCACCAAAGTTGGTTGAAAAAACTCATTTGTGTCCTCGGGTGCATTTCTAGGTCCCATGCAAGAAATGAGAATAAAATGAAAACATCTGGGCATCGTGGCTCAACCGAAAACATTGAGAAACTTGGTTTTAAAATTCTTGTAAATCCAAAACACGTCTGAAAATCATGAAACTTGGTATGGATGCCATGTCATGGTACTACCATGTTGTGGTAAAAAAATGGCCGAATAGGAACAGATTTTGGTATAAGCTTCTTGCAAACTGAAGCTTCTCTCAAGAAGGCTCGTGGTTCTGAGAGGGAACATGTCACCTTTGAGTGCGAAACGATAGACGTTGTCCCCCTTGAGTTTATTTACAAAGGCAACATAGAACTGCATGAGTGCCCTGTTAAATTTTGGAATTATTCCGACTTTGTTTGGCCTTATTTACACATTAATTGAGTTTTTGGTCATTTAATGTGCATAATTCAAATTTGAACCACAAGCACGTGCTCCCGTGCACCAAAGTTGGTTGAAAATCACATTTGTGTCCTCGGGTGAATTTCTACTCCCATGCAAAAAATGAGAATAAGATTCAAACATCTGGGCATCGTGGCTCGGTCAAGAACATTGAGAAACTTGGTTTTAAAATCATGAAA
Source organism: Triticum dicoccoides (assembly GCF_002162155.2). Classification (NCBI taxonomy): domain Eukaryota; kingdom Viridiplantae; phylum Streptophyta; class Magnoliopsida; order Poales; family Poaceae; genus Triticum; species Triticum dicoccoides. Next base: position 151,838,055 of record NC_041393.1, on the reverse strand, counting down.
CTTGGCATGGTGTCATGTCATGGTAAAAAAAATTGGCCGAATAGGAACAAATTTTGGTATAAGATTCTTGCAAATCGGAGCTTCTCTCAAGAAGGCTCGTGGTTCTGGGAGGGAACGTGTCACCTTTGTGTGCATAATTGAAATTTGAAATACAAGCACATGTTCCAGTGCACCAAAGTTGGTTGAAAAATCACATGTGTGTCCTCGGGTAAATTTCTAGGTTCCATGCAAGAAATGGGAATGAAATTCAAAATTCTGGGCGTCGTGGCTGGGTTGGAAACATTGAGAAACTTAGTTTTTTAATTCCTGTAAATCCAAAACACGCATGAAAATAATGAAACTTGGCTTGGTGCCATGACATGGAACCAACATGTTGTGGTAAATTTGCGGTCGGATTTGCGAAGGCGCACACATTAACAATCAACAAAGTCATTTTGGAACAAGTGCTGTCACGTTACAATCGGAAACACAAGTATTATTGAAACCGTGGGCGTTCTACTTACTAGTACCATTTACGTGCCGCCACGCGTCCCCATTTTTATTAGCTTGGAGGCGCCGTGCAGGGTAGCTATTTGAGTACGAGAGGCGTGCGATCAGACCCCTGCGCGTCCTTATCGGGAGGAGAGCCCTTTGACCTCCATCTGCCATCCACCTCTCTCCCAAAGTCTCCATTAATGGCGCCCGAGCCTCTGTTTAATGGCGTGGCTATGTCTCACTCGACTGAGATTTAAGAGAGAAAAAAGAAAATCTAACAGCACGGATCTTGATGTAAGATCTGACGGACCTATATAGCATCTACTGCGACTTATAGCAAGATTGATGAATATATAAGGACGATTTTTTTTTGATCAAAGAAGGGCTTGCCCCTTCCGATTTTCATTACTAAAAACCACCACAATTCACAAGAAGTTCAGCACAACTCCAGCCTAACACGAAGGACTAAAAGTACCAGATTGAAATCGCAACATCTCAAGAGGCCAACAAAGGCCAAACATCCGTGCTAGAACCCAACATTTCACAACCGACGACACAATCGACATCCTAAACCGATTATTACATCAAAAGAAACCAGGAAACTGAAGGAAGCCTAGTAGCAACTAGAAGAACAGCAACGCCAGGGTCGCCACAGCAAGAGTTTTCCTCATTCCAGCCTCGCAACATTGATCTTCCATAGAAAGATAAGGACGATTAATTGTCTTACATAATTAGAAAGATAATTAAAAAAGCCACATGCGGCTACGCCCGAAATACACAAGGGAAAAAGAAGAAGGAAGACAAGGATCTGGCTCGCTGATCTCTACTTTCTTGTTGCATTGCTGCAGGCCGCGGGAACTAGTCTCCGCGGCGAGTGGCGATGAGCTCTTTCATGTCCTCAAGACGCTGCTTGAGAACATCCACGGATTCCTCCACCAGCCTTTGGCGCTCATTGCGGAGCATGTCATTCTCGTCCATAAGTTTCTTGACGATGACGTCGGTCCTCTTCAACAAGGCACTGGTCTCCTCCTGCTGGTTTGCACTTCGGACGATCTTCTCCCTCAGCAGGTCGCGCTCGGCCTGGAGCCTCTCATTGCCCTCCCTTAGTTGCCGGATGACGCCGGTAGCCTGTTCAAATGAGGCTTTCACGTCGTCCTGCAACCTCTCCAAGACGGACATCTCTGCTGCTTCCGCGGCGCGACTGGACCAGTTTGCTGCATCGACGGTGCGGCGGGACCTCCATGCTGCTTCAGTGGCGCGGCGGGACCTTTGTGCTGCTACTTCCGCACGGTGGGACATGTCGGCTGCTCTCGCAGCGAGGCGGGACATCTCTCGTGCTTCCGCTTCCATGCTCGCCTCTCCCTGGTAGCAATCTCTCGATCCAGAACTCACGCTGGACATGGCAGACGCAAGGGAAGGATGTTGAATGACTTGTTTGTTTTTGTGGATGAGGAGTTGAGGAGGAATGTGCAGTCATCTTGGCATACTAGTATTTATAACCGAGTACTAATACGCTCCTAAGTGGGAAACCGTTGAGGTTGTGATCGGTGTGAACAGGTTTGCAATTCAATATAGCGTGGAGTAATTTGGAATGTGACAAGACGCAAGCTCAAAAACTTGTACTCTGAGTTTAGTAGTACGTTATATAGGAAGAGAAGAGGTGCACGCATGCACTCGTCCTCTCACACACGCGTCTGTTTTTTCTCGAAAAGGAGGATGATGACCCCAGGCCTCTGCATCTAGGAGTCACACACACATCTGTAGCTACGAATTGTAGTGTTCTCAACCATCCAATTGGCTCTATCATGGATGTACCTATATACTAAAACATGTCTAGATACATCTATATTTTGACAAATGGAAGGCATGTATTGTGGAACGGAGGGAGTGCTTGTCAACAAAATGGATAAAAAGGGACGTGTCTAGAACTAAAATACGTCTACATACATCTCCTTTTATCTATTTTGATGACAAGTAGTACTCTTACCCAAAGGAATTTATATCCAACAGACACAAAATATCCGTTCGACTGTTGGAAATTACTGATCTGATGTCGAAGTAATTGCTGCAGCGCCACCAAAACCCACCATTTCTTAAGCTAAAGTAGAACAAGGTAATCCCTATATTAGCATATTACTAAGATAAATAGAAGGCACTGTCGAAACATTTAGGACGTGAGCTTGTCAATCTGAATGTGGAGGGACACAAGCTTAGCCCCGGCCAGCAGCTTGGGCGGAACTATCAAGAAGGTCAGGTCCTGCACGTCGACGTTGCCGGGATCCTTGCTGCTTGTCACCTCCATTTCCACCTTGACGGCGTCAGTCGTGCCTTTGGGCTCCCTCGGCGGGCCGTTCGCCCACAGCTTGGCCAAGTAGTGCGGCAGTTGGGATGCCCCCGCTCTGATGCAGACGACCAACACGGCGATAGGCGCGCCGATGTCGAGCACACCGCCGACCAAGAAAAACACGCGGCGGTCCTCCTCCACGAACAGCAAGAGCCGTGGCTCCGACAGTGGCACTTGCAGTTGGAGCACCTTGCCGTACTGGATCCTGTGCACGGGCATGGGATGCGCGGTGGTGATGTGGTGGTAGAGCGCCGGCGGTGGGCCTTCGTAGCCGCAGACGGGCATGGGGCATTTGTAGGGAGCGAGCGGACACACGCTCCGGTGTTCGGCGAGCTTGTGGTAAGTGACGTAGAGCCCACAGCCTTCATGCGGGCACTCCACCCTCATCGACGAAAGGACGGAGTCCACCGCTGTGTTCCGCACATCGAAGGCACCGCCGCACTCACACTTCTGGCACTGCCGCTGGTTCCTGGGCGGCAGTCCGCGCAGGACAGGTGCCCTCCCTTGCACTACAGAAATCAATCCAACAACACATTAATCAAGAAACCTGCACCTTGCTCAATCAGCCAAACAGACGAGGTGTATTCAAACCTCATACACTGGAGGCGTCAAGGGGCGGAGGCACAAGGGGCAGTGGAGCACGGTGAGGTCCATCGAGACCTTAGAGAGCTCCATCGTCGGGTCCTGTTCCTGTTCGGTCTGCATGATCTCGCCCTCCTCGTGCACAACCATCCTTCAAGGTGCATTAAATCAACACATGCAAGTACTATCAAAAGAAGAGTCACGGCATGCATGCATGCGTTGTAATTAATGCATCGGTAAATGTAAATTATTGAAATATATCGAGTGCAGTGCTTTGATGTGTCGCGTCAACTCGTACATCAACGAGAAGTTTGATTATCCTCTCCCTCGCGGACTTAACTGCACCTGCCTTTGGCTGTATGACAGGTTGGCCACACACCTGTCGGGCCCACCTGTCATACACGCAAAGACAGGAGCGTCCCTCCCTCGCCCATGAGCGTGGTGGCTGGAAGACTAGGAGAAGCTTTCGCTACACGCTCTCCCTCCCGCACGCAGTGGACATGCAACAGTTCAATCGGTGCCAGATGGCTAGAAGCGTACTGTAGTACTCCTCCAGTGCAGTAGTACACCATCATTGTTCGACTTCCCGAAGAGGCGAAGAGCCAAGCGCAACCCGGATGCTCGTGTGGCAGTTTCATGTGTAGAGTAGTCTAGATAGCGTGTACCGTGCCTGTAAGCTTAAAATCGTTGGGGTCGGCTCCATGCTATGTGGCCGTCTTGAAGTTTTTTTTAAATTAAAACAGTCTTCTAGCCCTACCTGTCACCCTGGTGATTGTAGTTTGCACGCTCATCTGGTCAAGACAGGAATATATATTTTAATTTGTTTTTTTTCGAAAAGGGGGGACTCCCCGGCCTCTGCATTAGAACGATGCATATGGCCACATATATTTTAATTTGGTGGGTAAATGTTAGAGGTTGCAGCAAATATATTGTACATTGCGGGTTTTCAGCCAAGTTTAGAGGCAAGCATGTGGGGCCAGTGCTATGATGTGTCACGTCAACTCGTAGAATGAGGAGAAGCTTGATTTTACTACACGCCTTCTCCCTCACCCATGCGCGCGGTTGCTCGCAAACGAGGACATGCTTTTGCTTAGTAGTAGTACTTCCACAACAAGCTATCCGTCCCGCTTGCGGTGGACGGACATGCAGCAGTAGATTCGACACTGTAGAAGCAGTAGTAGTAACATCATTGTTTGTCTTCTCGAAGAGGCGAAGAGCCAAGCGCAAACCGAATGTTGCAGTTGTGAACATTGGAGCACGCATATAGCCAGGCTCTTGCATGAGAAAAAAATGCTATGTGAGCCCACTATTGTACTAGTACGTACAACTACTTGCTAGTATAGCCCTGTAAACCAGAAAGGAGTATTTGCCCTTCTAGAGATTTCAACAAGTGACTAGACTGCACCGAGACGGAGTACATATGGAGCAAAATGAGTGAATCTGCACCGTAAATAAATACGTATAGTTCTATCGTTTTCCTCTCCGAGGTGCACAATATTAAGTATACTGACTAGTCTCTTTTTGACACGCATTTACATTTTTTTTGACACAGTACAAACGCAAGCGCTCATATACACGCGCATACACTCACCCTTATGAACGCACACACGGACGACACTATCATCTTGAAATTTACGAAGTCACCATAGGCACCTTGTCGTCGATGGGTCCATAGGTGCTTGAATGCCAAGGAGGAAGAGGGTAGCGGTTCCCGAGACATTGAACGGTCAATGATGCATCCTCAATTACATGCTAAGGGAATTAATTGGAGAAGCAGACTAGAGCCAGCACGATGTGAATGCAACAGAGTTTGGACTCTCATATAATAAAGGCGCCCCACCACTCCAATCCATCTACTCCCAAGTCTCTGCGCAACACTGCTCACTCCAATCCAAGACCAAGTGACCAGAAGCCACAAGCACCTATGGAGGCGATGGACGCGAGTGGTAGTCGGCTGTGCCAAATCATCCAAGGCGCTGGCCTGCGGCCCCGCACCATGCAGCGTTTCCAGACAGTGCTGGCGACCGCAGGCATCATAGCCCTCACCGACGCCGGCTTCGCCTCTCGCATGGACGACATGATGGTCAACTCCATCCGCAAGTTCACCGCCATCAAGAAGCGCGCGGACGACCTTGTCGTACTGCTCCAGCACGCGCGCCCAGGCTCCTCATTGCCTGCCACCCTCATCGGCCTACATGGTGACAAACTCTTTCAAGCCCTGGTGGCCCTGCAGGTGCCGGAGGTCGCAACGAAGAATGTGCACCTCGAGGCCATGCTCGCCGCGCAGCGCCTCGCCATGCAAGAAACCGTCGACCTGCGCATCCACGTCTACGAGGAAATCGTCTACATAGGCCACTACAAGGCAAACGAGGACAGAAAGACGTTGGCCTTCTTCTAGTGGCTGGAATCTTTGGACGCCATTGGTCAGAAGCACGTCGACCTGGCCACAAAAGCCACTGCTACTTAGGCGCCGTTCGATGGGCCGGCGTCCTGAGTCGAGGAGGTGGACGTCGTCGATGGATGCATCTCTTCTTCTTGCCTCCTGTAACCAGCACTGCATCGCCTCGTGGCCTTAATGTTTTATTAGTATAGTACTCCCTCCGTTCCCAAATATAAGTCTTTCTAAAGATTCCAGCAAGTGCCTACTACATACGGAGCAAAATGAGTGAATCTACACTCTAAACTATGTCTTCATACATTTGTATGCTGTATTCCATTTGAAGTAGTATCTAAAAAGGCTTATATTTATGAACGAAGGGAGTATATGGCATTTTTTTATTCCAGTCATAACGTTTTCACTGTGAGGTGGGGCCGCAGTTGAGAAAACCCACCCCACCCACCGGGCGTCGGACGAGTTTTAGAGAGTAGAAGAGAGAAACGAGGGAGGAGGGCTAGCTGTAGCACGGACGCTGTTGTCAGATGGGACTCGTGTTTATAGAATAGGAGTACTGAGCACTCGTGCCTCTTTTTTTGAGGGAAAAATTAGTCGTATATCTAGTACCACTAGTTGGGTGCATGCGACCTATAGCTATCATCACTTTAGGTCTACTTTTCGAACCGCGGCTACGCTTCACAGTACATATTTTTCACGCATTTATCCTCATATATGTACTCCTAGGCTATTTCCACGTGCTCCCATTCGTCGACATGTGGGACATAGAGCATCTGGGTCGTAGTGCATGCACGGCTCGGAGCATATGTCGGGGTACTTTACATTTCAGACCTCATGAATTACATGCAAACGCCCCGCAGAAGAATAAATAAATCAATGAATTACTACATGAAACCAGATTATTTTCATGGAAACCGGAGCACGTTCATTAAATTTTGGACATAACACGTTTATAAAAAATGACCGGACCTAAACCAGTCTAAGGGCCTCTTTGATTTTTCCCGAAAAAAAGGGCCTCTTTGATTCGCAAGATACTGAAAACACAGGAATGGGGAAAGTATGATGGCGATGAACCGAGACGAGGAGAACTCTAACTCAGTTAGAGGTTAGAGTTAGATTCTAACCCTGAACTAACTCTAAATCAAAGAGGTGTATGGATGGCAGGGTTAGATTGACAATAATCTCTATCTCAATCATTTGACTACTTTGGACCCTATTTTTAGTCAGACTAAAATAAGTCCCTTGGATCCAAGCACCCTCTTGGTGTGGTCGGCTCTTCTGTGGCCTCCTCCCACTCACAATTGACATAAACGAACCATCTATACAATCAAGCATGCAAAACATGATAATTTTTACTTTGTCCATACAAATGAGATATCCCACTTAAACATACAAGTCGTCAATCAAGCTTCACAAAATAAAAAAACACTTCATGAAACAAAGAATGAGCTAACTCATCACGGAAGTTGTTCATGATAGGGAGGGAGCCCAGAGCCCCTCACGCACCGAAGGAGGAGCTCTACAGAGCCTTCCTCCAGAGCGACGATGGCGAACTTAATCTTTGGGCCTCTATAAATAGTGCAAGCCTGTAACTAAAATACCTAGAAAGGTGAACTGAATCTTTGGGCCTCTAGAAATAATGCAAGCCTGAAACTGAAATACCTAGAAAGGTGAACTGAATCTTTGGGCCCCTAGAAATAATGCGAGCCTGAAACTTAAATACCTAGAAAGGTGAACTGAATCTTTGGGCCTCTAGAAATAATGCAAGCCTGAAACTGAAATACCTAGAAAGGCGAACTGAATCTTTGGGCCTCTAGAAATAATGCAAGCCTGAAAATGAAATACCTAGAAAGGTGAACTGAATCTTTGGGCCTCTAGAAATAATGCAAGCCTGAAAGTCAAATACCTAGAAAGGTGAACTGAATCTTCGGGCCTCTAGAAACAATGCAAGCCTGAAATTGAAATACCAAGAAAGGTGAATTGAATCTTTGGGCCTCTACAAATAATGCAAGCCTGAAATTGAAATACCTAGAAAGGTGACCTGAATCTTTGGGCCTCTAGAAAGATTTATTACCTCCTCAAGCAGCATCAAACAATTCCATGCGTGCACCACAAATCTATAGCAAGTTTGATCAGGATCTACTTTTCCAAATCAGAATTAGCGCTAGAGCAAGAAAGATCAATGACATGGCCGTGAGACAGAGAAGGAACGAACACACTGACCCCTCTCGCGACCTCCCTGGTAGATGCGCCGCCGCCGCGCACGACAGAGGGAGAAAAACGACTGGTGAAGGGGGAGCGGGGCGACCTTCGAAAGTCAGAGGGAGAGGGCAGCCGGAGTAGGGCGGCGGAGGCCGGAAGGAGAGGGCAGCCGGAGGAGAGAGAGGGCGAGCGGAGCTTGGGCGGGAGGCCCTATGGGGAACAGAGAGGAGTCGTGCGAGAGGGGGGGAGCGACCTGGTGCGGGCAGGTGAGATTTTTTTAGGGGAGCGATCTGGTGCGGGAAGGTGAGATTTTTTTAGTTCTCTTTTAGTGGGCCCAGGATAACTAACCCAATTAGAACCTCTCCACCGGGCTAGTTTTTTTAGCTGGGTTAGAGCAAACAAGCTCAAACTAACCCCTCTTGTTTCGATAATTTGAGGCTATTTCAACCCAAACTAGCTCTAACTCAGGGATCCAAACAAATAGGAGTGTTACTATACATGCTACAGTGTGGACCGTAGCACATTGTTTTTATGGCCATATCACCACATTATTGTTTTCTACTACTGGTTCACTGGGCTACCGTGGTTCGCACGGCTGGTTCACTGGGCTGCCGTGGTTCACACTCCTCCGACCTGGGTAGTACTCCCTCCGTTCCTAAATATAAGTCTTCGTAGATATTTCACTGTGGACCACATACGTATGTATATAGATGCATTTTATGTGTAGATTCACTCATTTTTCTCCGTATGTGGTCCATATTGAAATCTCTCCAAAGACTTATATTTAGGAACAGAGGGAGTAGTATAGTACTAGTATATACCGCATCATTCTTTGCTCCTTCTTACTACTCCGACATGTGGGAGAGCCAGCATCCGGGTCGACGTGTCATGCACCAGATTAGAGCGCGGAACGGAAGGGGGGCATCACCCCGGTCAGAGCGCCAGTAATTCATGACTATAGTGAGTGGTCATATCACAAGTCTTTCCAGCAGTAACACGCCGTCAAATCGCACAGCCCCACTCGCTCACCCTCCTCGCCTCTCTGTCAAACCGCCTAAACAAAAACTGTCGCGCGTACTGCCCGGGAAAAGCCCCGCCCTCAACTTTTAACTACGCGAAAATAGTTCGAGCTTGTTCGTTCTATATAAATACAGTACTTACTGTATGTTTATTCACCCGTGGGGTTGTTCAATGAATGGAGGGGCGGGGAGCACAAGTGAACAATACTACTGTAGTAGTAAGTAGGAGTCGTAGAGTAGTCACCTTAAATAGAGAGTTTCTTTTCTTTAATGCCACGTACACAAATTGAAACGCTTGTTCTGGAGAGAAAAAAGATAATCACTCCACTATATATGGACGCAGGGGCCTGAGCGCTTGCTTTACTAGGGTTGCTCTCTTCATTCTCTCATCCTCTGCAGATATAAACAAAACAGTGGTAGCGACATTTTCTCTGTGCTCACCGCTGGTCAGAGATCCGGCCGGATCCCTTCGTCCGGTGTGTGTAGAGGACTAAAAGGTGCATCATTCACGCGGTCATCACCGCCGAGGGAGGAAACCCACAGCTGCCGGAGGGGCCCGATCCTCTGCCCGTGCCGTTCTCTCCGACACAGCGCCGGCTCGGGAGGTCCTCCGACCCTTCTTCCTCCCTGCCGTATTGTCCGCAGATCTGACCTGCCGCCGCCAAAATCCCAGCGACCATCAGGTATAAGTTCTTCGAAAGCGGCCTTGCTCTACTGCCCTAGCTCCCCACGTGTCTGCATGTGCATCTTTTTCTACTCCTATCAGCTCTGCCAAAGCCACCTAAATTTTTAGTATTATTAGAGGTAAAGCTACTTCATGCATTCGAATCTAGGGCTTTGTTCAAACAACGAAGAAAGGGGGGAAAGTTGTAGCATGAATCTAGTACTTGATTCAAAGAGGAAATAATATGGTGAAAGTTGTAGAGACCGGATACCCAACCGGTCTCTTGGTTGAAAAGGGAAATAATGGGAAAACGCAGTACAAACTAGATAAGGAACAGATCTATTATTGGTTGAAAAAAGGATAGAAAGTGGCGGCTGGTGGACAAGTCAACAGAGTATGTCCAGGATTAGATTTGCTGCCATCACATAGTAAAAGGTCTCCAGGATTAGATTTGCTGCCCTCACATAGTAAAAGGTCTCAGGATTAGATTTGCTGCCCTCACATAGTAAAAGGTCTCATGATTAGATTTGCTGCCCTCACATAGTAAAAGGTCTCAGGATTAGATTTGCTGCCCTCACATAGTAAAAGTTCTCCAGGATTAGATTTGCTGCCCTCACATAGTAAAAGGTCTCCAGGATTAGGTTTGCTTCCCTCACATAGTGTGAACAAGCTCGGCATAACCACTTTATGCCTCCTTGTAGGTACATTGTGCTGATGCATCCACTGTCGCATGTCCTTATACCAACCTTTTGCTGTTTGTTTTTTGCGGGTAAACCAACCTTTTGCTGTAAGGGCGCATGTAAAAAAAAGTGATCAAACTGTTACCTTAGGGACATGTCTAACCAGTGTTATTGTTAATCTAATGCCTCCAGTGATAAGATGCAATTAAACTGTGTTACAAATGGCACTCCTGCTGTTTTCCCTAGTATGATAAGTAAGTTGCTCCTTTACGCTGCTGAGTGTCCTAGTGTCCCCACGGTCCCATGCCCTTAAACCAACTCTTTAGCTGCTGTTGATTTACTATGTCTGGTAAACAAGCAATGCCACCATTAAAGTAATCCCATATCTGAGGAATCTCATTGTTGATCGTAATGCTTCTGGTAACATGAAGCATTGCTGACGTTTTAAAATTTCTACTATCCTTGCGTGATTGCCATGAACATAATTAAGATGCTTCTTTTTATTTTGTATATGTTTCGTATATACTTATTGACCAACAACTGTTTACTTTCTATCATTTTGTGCAGATAGGGATATCCATTTCACCTTGTTGCTATTGTGACCTTTTGGCGAACTGCACAAAACACTTTTTTTTGGAATGAGTATCTTGTGCAGTTCAACTAAAATGTCACGTGGGAAACATCTCTCAATTTTGGTGGAACTGCACAAAATGGTTAAACTAAAGTGAAACCATGCTCTCCTATCTCCTTGTTTCTGCTATGCAAACATGCTGTGCAAATAGGAATACTCTACTACAGATATTGTGACGGTCAAGAGCAACATCTCTCAATTTTGGTGGAACTGCACAAAATGGTTCAACTAAAGCGAAATCATGCTCTCCTGTCTCCTTGTTTGTGCAATGCAAACATGTTGTGCAAACAGGAATACTCTACTACAAATGTTGTGACGGTCAACAGCATTCGCCAAGTTCTTCGATTGTATGACATGGATAGCCAAGATGGATTTAATCCCGATATTCACTTTATCAAAAGGCTCTAATTGGTTGGTTCTCAATCTTGCAAGCTAGGAATCAGTGAGGTGTGTAGGCATCTTTGTTGTACTTATTATTTGAATCTTATTTGTTGGTTCTGAATCTTGCAAGCTAGGAATCAATGAGACGTGTATGCATCTTTGTTGTACTTATTATTTGGATCTTATTTGTTGGTTCTGAATCTTGCAAGCTGGGAATCAATGAGATGTGTAGGCATCTTTGTTGTACTTATTGTTTGGATCTTATTTGTTGGTTTTGAATCTTGCAAGCTGGGAAACACGGCATGATGATGCAGAGGACATCAACCATAACAAACAATTCAAACTTGGTAGTATTATCTTGGTGAAAGTGCGACAAATGTGCTGATCGTGTGCGTCCTGAGAATAACAATTTTAATTGTTGTGCTTGTTGATCCCGTGGCACTGATAGAATGAGCCAATGCATTGCTTGTTTTAAGTATAAATTTCTATTAAAGCTAATTAAATTTAAGTAAAGTGACCACTAACTCCTGTTATTATAGTACCAATACAGACCCGCTCGTGAACCGACGTGTGGCCGGAGTAGGTTTCTTAATGGAGGCGTCTGAATGCGTCGAGGGTGCATCTTCTGCCGGGGGTGCAGCGGACGAGGGAGGGGTAGTAACTATTGTTGCCTGTACACACTCAACTTACTGTTGAATCTAGTTCCCCAAGAGCTCAAAAACGAACTGCCGCCGCCGCCTACACACTCGTTCACTCGAAGAGACTCCAATGGCGATCCGAGGAGTGAGCCTGCTGGATATGGACTTCAGCAAGGAGTTAGTTCGCCGTTCAGTCCTATGGCTGCACCAAGTTGAATGTGATGTACACCAACGATACGGACTCGGTGAAGCTCTGCCTCGCCTCAGTCCTATGGCTGCACAAGGTTCTGGAGCATTCGCCCCTTTCATCGGCAGCACCGACTGCACCTTCGCTACGATGGAGAGAAGGAAGAACGCGACAATTCGGCCATCTGGTGCAACAAGCTTGTCGACATCCAGAAGCAATACAAGATCATCAGCAACAGGCAGGAGAAGGACTCCGCGGTTGACCTCGCTGAGACCATCATCGACCCCTGATACGCTAACATGAAAGAAGATGACCTGAACACGTGGGAGGTACCTCTGAACCTAGCCTACATAACCTACGCGGCCAAGGACGCATACGCATGCTACGACATGTACAGGCAGATCTTGGACATGAGGGCGTGTCTGCTTCCCGTAACCGATGAGTACACGGACAGCCGCAGCGTCATGATCAAGCGTGCCAGGAAGGTCTAGATGTTGTACTTTATCTGTTTATAAGCACCTTTATCATCTGAGTGTTTCATGCATTAGCCTATGTGTCGTAATTATCTGTTTTGTCCGAAATGTTTCTTTTAAGAACCCATTAACCTGATTGCTTTTTTTAGTGGCTATTTCCTAATGTATGTAAACTAGTTCACTTGTTCGTAAAAAAAACTAGTTCACTCGGCTGTCGTGCTTTGAATCTCCTTCCTCCCAACATATTCCTCTCCTCAGGTGGACCGAGCAGGTCTCTGAATTTTCTCCCACTTTCTTTTTCGATGTAAACTGAGTTTTCTCCCACTACTTTCCCCTAGAACCAACTCAACTGTCCCATGTCTAGCCTAAAAAATAATAATACCCCACGTACTATTAACTCATCAAATTAAAATGATATTTTATTTCGTAAGTCGATAGTTCTTACAAAATAATAATAATAATTGTTTATATATAACTTGCCAAGTTAACTCCTAGTGATTGCGTACATAAGCTTGCACAGATTTTACTGGCGTGCAATCATGTGTTTATGTTTTTATAACATTTCTCCGTCTAGCCCAACATGATATTTTCACCCAGCCCAGCAAGTCCGCGGATTTCGAGAAAAATGCAAATGGGATTTAAACGGGCTGCATAGATGCTACATCATTGTTTCACCCAGCCCACCAAATGGACTAAAAAACAAATGGACTGGCTGACATGTGGGCCAGTAGGTCGAAGCCTAAGAAGGCGTTGGATTTACATCCAACGGCCGACATTCTTCTTCAATCTCTCGTCTTCTTCCCCCAGCGCTGCCGGAACCGCCTGCTCCAGCCTTCGGCGTCCAGCGGCGTTCTTTTGCGCTCCTCAGCAAAACGCTACCCCGCCGACAGCCAGGCCATCCCTCCACTCCGCACCTCCTGTTATTCTCTGCCGAGTGTAGGCCCACCCCACACCCGAACCAGTCAAGTTTCCCACTCCTCTCCGTCTGCGACTCCACTGCCGCGTCTTCCCCATCTCCGGGTCGTTCCATTCTGGGGCCTTGCCGTCGTCCACCGCCTTGGTGCGCTTGGTGCGGCGTGGTCAACATACGAGAGTCATCGGAACAGGACTGTACCTGGAGAGCCTGACGGCTGGGACCCACGAGGTCCATGGTCGCACGCAAGGAAAGTTCCTCCTTATTACGCACTGTACGTGCACTGTACATGGGAAGGGCTTCTGTATTTCACGAAAAAAACGTCGCCCCCGCTAACAGGTTGGACCCACCAGCTATATCTTCGCACGCAAGGACGTGCCTCCTTATTACCCACCAAAAAATGAATACCCCCTGCTAGCTGGGACCCACCATAGTGGGTGGCTGACTTGTGGGCCTACTAAGTTGACGAGGATGGAGGGCTTTGTCAACTTAGTCAATATGAACGATTCTAGCTCCAGTGACCGTACGATGTCCATCCAACGACCATAGTGCTTCTTCAACCTCTGGTCTTCTTGCTCCAGCCGCCCAAAGCAGCGCCGGTCGTGTCGTGTGCTCCTGCCTCTCGTGGCCGGCTGTGATGCCGTGAAGGCCTCACCGCCCCCTACTACTCCCACCGCTGGCCCAGGGTATCTCTCTACTCACCCACACCCCCTCTTATTCTGCGGCGACAGCAGCCTCACGCTGCAGCCGAACCAGTGAACCCTCGTACTCCTCTCCGCATGGGCATCCACTGCCACGTCTTCCCCGGCTCCTCGTCGTCCCCTTCCTAGGCCTCGCCGTCATCCACCGCCTTGGTGCTCTCGGCGCGGTGTGGTCAATGTGGTCAACGACCGACTTCCATCGGAAGAGTACTATACATGGAGAGGTTGACAGTTGGGTCCAAGGCCACAACCCAGTTTTTTTGTGATTTGCCAAGTAAGTCGCTTTGTCAGGCCTGTTAGGCTGCAAATCTTTCAAGACGAGGAGAGCTTCATTCGGCTGGCCGAGAAAATGGCCTATCAGTAATGAGAAATGGGCTGTACATTTTTAAAACACATAAAACCGGCAATTAGTTTCAAATATCTTTTTTTCATTTCGAGATTTTAAATTACATTAATTTTATGCGTGAAGAATTTGTTGGATTTTATATTGATATACATTTATTTTTAAAATCAGTTTAAATGTGAGTCGAAATTTCGGGATTAAAAACAGTTCGGACCGCACCGAAATATGCAAAATTTCGTATAATTTTTTAACCGTGGCCACAATATGGGTTGTAATGCTAACAAAAAGAATATGGGCTCCAAACAAAACCTTAAGAATTAGAAAATGGGCTGTAAATTATTAGAAATAATGGCAGATGGGCTGTATGCTGTTTTCCACAGATTTGAGGCTTTCCTAAAAAAAGGTTGACGCACAAGCAGTGACTGTTGGATGCCCATCCAACAGCCGTCGTGCTTCTTCAATCTCTGCTCTTCCCGCTCCAGCCGCTCAAACAAGCGCTGGCGGGACTACCTGCTCCCTCCTCCCCGCGGCCGGCTGTGCTGCCGTGCAGGCCTCATCGCCCCACCGTACTCCCATCGCTGGCCTAGCCCTCCCTCTACTCACCCACACCTGTTGTTATTCTCCGGCGACGGCAGACGAACCAGTAAACCCTCATTCAGTGGTACCCCCCTCCGCGTGGGAAACAACTGCGGAGTCTTCCCCGCCTCCGTATCGTTCCCTTCCTAGGCCTCGCCATCGTCCACCACCCTGGTGCTCTCGGCGCGGCCTGGTCAACGTGGTCAACGACCGACATGCATCTGAAGTGGACTGTACCTGGAGAGGACGATAGCTGGGTCCACGGCCGCACGCAAGGAAATACCTCCTCATTACGCGCAAAATAATGATTCCTGCACCTGACATCGGGGACCCACCAAAAGGGCCTCAGTATTTCGCGAAAAAAACGTTACCGCCGCTGACAGCTCGGACCCACCAGCTATATCTTCGCACGCAAGGAAGTGCCTCCTTATTACGCACAAAAAAATGAATACTCCCCCTGTTAGCTGGGACCCAGTATAGTGTCAGGCTGACTTGTGGGCCTACTAAGTTGACGGGGACGGAGGGCTTTGTCACTTAGTCAATATGCACGATTCTAGCTCCAGTGACCATACGATGTCCATCCAACGGCCGTAGTGCTTCTTCAACCTCTCGTCTTCTTGCTCCAGCCACCCAAACCAGCGCCGGTCGTGCCTTGTGCTCCTGCCTCCCGTGGCCGGCTGCGATGCGGTGGAGGCCTCACCGCCCCCTACTACTCACCCACACCCCCTGTTATTCTGCGGCGACGGCAGCCTCACACCACAGAGAAGCAGTGAACCCTCGTACTCCTCTACGCGTGGGCATCCACTGCCGCATCTTCCCCGGCTCCGCGTCGTCCCCTTCCTAGGCCTCGCCGTCGTCCACCGCCCTGGTGCTCTCGGCGCGGCGTGATCAACGTGGTCAAGGAACGGCTTCCATCGGACGTGGACTGTACATGGAGAGGCTGACAGCTAGGTCCACGGCCGCAGCAAGGAAGTGCCTCCTTATTACACGCAAAATAATTATTCCTCCACCTGACAGCGGGGACCCACCGGACGGGCCACCATATTTCGTGAAAAAAACATTTCCCCCTGACTGCTGGGGCTACCAGCTACACCTTCGCACACAAGGAAGTGCGTCCGAGAAAAAAAAATGATTCGCCCCCCTGACTGTTGGGACCCACCAGCTATATCTTCGCACGCAAGGAAGTGCCTGACAGTCGGGATCCACCTGGTCGAAGCGTACATAGCATTGTCATTCTGGTCGCGAACGTGTACGTACATACTGGTCGATGTAGAGGCGCGCACATGTCATAGATGTAGAGGCACGCACGTGTCGTAGTAGAGGCGCGCACGTAGCATGTACACGTACGTACAGCGGCGAAGGTGCAAGAAATAAAATACGGCCACGTATGTACATACGGGAAGGGTCTCGAACGCCTACTCGCGCATACATACATGGCTGGGTCGGAACGGAGAAACAGCGTCGTCGTCGTGTTCATGGGGAGCCAACCGGCTGGGTCGGAACGGAATGTGTGGTCGTGTTCATCGGGAGGGCTTGGACGGAACAGGCGATGGAAACGAGGCCTGGCGTACCGCACAATGGAGGAAACGGCCTTGTGTTCGACCGGCCACGTTCAAAACGGGGTCCTCTTGATCGGGAGGGGCCTGGCGTACCGCAAAATGGAGGAAACGGACCTCCTACGATCGAAATGAGGGTCCTGTTGATCAGGAGGGTGTGGCGTACCGCAAAACGGACAAAACCGACTTGTGTTGGAGTGCTACGGT
>NC_041393.1:151742563-151820616 GCF_002162155.2 Triticum dicoccoides | reverse complement strand
CACTGTTCATCCAATCGATCGGCTTCAGTTAGCAGCAGTAGCAAAGGAATCGCTCCATTGGGTTCAGTTAACAACCATCGATCGATCGCTCGGGTTCAGTAACGCGTAGCCTGCAGTGCAATCGCTCGGGTTCAGTTAGAACCCAACACCTCGCTCGACTTCAGTTAAAGCCAACGCCTCGCACACACGCGCGTACGTATGAGAGAAACGTGCATCGCTCCGCCCCCGACCCCACCGTAACCGGCAACTCCCTGAAATTTTCCTCCCCCTCGCTTCTACCACGGTTTTTTCCGTCATGGACGGCCCAAAGAATGTCATGCAGCTGCATCTCCGGCCCGCCCAGGACAAAAAGCCCATTTTCTGTCATGATTTTTTGTCATAGAAGTAGGAGCCCACCACATCTATGATGATACCGGGTTTTGTCACAATTATCGTCATAGAAGTGTCATATGTATGACAGAAAAAAAATTCGTTCGGCCCAAAATGTCACAGATGTGTCTTTTTTTTGTAGTGCTAGCTACTAACTACGGACCCATAGGTCTACAAAGAACTACTCACACATCATTGTAGAGGCACCAATGGACGTGGTGAACCCCTCCGTGATGGTGTCTAGATTGGATCTGGTGGTTCTGGACTCTGCGGCAGCTGGAATTGATTTTCGTCGACTCCCCTAGGGTTTCTGGAACATTGGGGTATTTAAAACAATAATGAGGCTAGCCAACTCGCATGGAGAAGGCTCCCTCGATTGGCCCATTCGTAGCCGTTAGATCATGGTGAAAATCCCACCTCGGCTCTCCTCATCCATTAGATATTCACTTCCTATTTCACCTGGTCGTTTCTTTCACGCGTGTATGACCAGTGGGCCACTTCATAGGTGGGGTCGCTATGTGTTGACTGGGTTCGTCCGCATGAAGGTCTGATTGGTCGTGCCTCCTGGAAAGCCCATTGGCCCCCCAATCCCCACGCACGCGTGCATCCCTCCCTCCTCCCTCGCTCGTCTCAGCCGCCACCCCCATGAACCCTAGCCGCCACCCCCACGAACCCTTAGCCGCTCCCTTCCTTCATCCTTCCTCCTCCCCCTAACTGGTACAAGCCCCTCCCCGGCCGCCGCGAGCTCCTCCTCCTCCGTTCTCACATGCTCCAACCCGAGCATGCCAGTGGAGACACACGCCACGAAGCCCCGGAGCAGTTCATCCAGTACAGAGCCCCTCCGTACAAGAGGAAACCCGTGGCCAATCCATCCAACAATGACGACGCGTAGGAGAGCTCGACCTTGATGAGGAAAGCAGCGGAGTTGGTGTAGCAGCGAAGGTCATGGTCGGCTGTGGAGGGAGGCTTGCTGGACGAAGCAGCAGGAGCAAGAAGGTTGAGGTGGTTCAGGTTTGCCTATATCTACTCCCCCCTCTCTTTCCCACCTTTGTCTCATGGACGAGGCCATTAGTGCACGCGAGTAGTGGGCGAGAACGAAATGTAGCAGGAGCAAGGAGCTGGAGGCGGTTCATGGTTTTCCTTTAGCTCCTCTCTCTCTCTCTCGACGTCGGTCTTTTTGTTCATATATTGAACCATGAAATTGTATGTTCATGTTCTTTATATTTATGCAGATATTTAACTGCATTAGTGAATGTTCTGGGGCTGATATAGCAACTAAGCTTTGGTGAGTCCTCATGTTCTATGTGGATCACATAGAAAATAGAAATCCTAATTTCTAAAATAGATTGAATCAGGCACACATTAGTTGGATCCAGCGTGCAAGATTGCAGAGGACTCAACAAAGGGTTTGCACTTATTCTATAAATTCAGTATCACGTTAGTGCCTCTGTTTAGTGATTATATAGTATGCCTTCTGAACTTGCAGAAACTGAATGCATATAAGAATCGAGAACCTTCACAGTGGATTCATGATGATGATCATCTACCGAGGCATTAAGATGAGCACATCATCTTGGATAAGAAGATGTGAATTTCTTCTCGGTATCCTTCTTCGGTTGTCCCTCCCATCAACTCTCTCAACTCCCAAAGCATTAACCCCCTCCTGATTGTTCATATATTTTATTTTTGTTTCGTTTTTACCAATGCACTTTTCTTGGCATGTTTTGGTGTGTTCCTTCCTACGACCAGCTCGACCATTTGCTCCGTAGTGAGTTCTTTTAACTCAACAGGAGCAAATAAATTGAGAGGATGGTAATCATGTGGAAAGTGGTATTTTGATGTGATTTATTGGCCTAAGAAATCACATTATACGGGTTATTGGCCTAATAGGCTCTCTTTGGCTGTAAATTTAATAAGCATGTCCAAAGGATGGTTTTGTTTTATTAGATTCATGAAAATGGTGGGAGTTTAAATAGCATCGATGCTTGGCACGGAGTGAGATTAACAAAACACTGAATTGAAGATCATTTTTTCTCTTTTTTAGAAATGTCTAATGTAAACCAATTTTCTGGGTGCTTTCCATTGGGTATGTACAAAATATTTTTATTCCCAGTTTCTGGTTTTTATGTGCATAGCAGGTTCAGAACAAATTTCACAAAAACATAAATTTTGTCATGTTTCTCATTGTCATCCATCCAAGATGACCTTCTCTTGTTCCTTGTACCTAAGTTGTTCCCCCTCTTTGTCAATTTGAGAGGCTTGTTTTGTTCTTCCAGAGAAATACAACTGCTTGTCTCTATTTACCCTTTTTTTATAAGAAACAACACTTATGTCTACTTATTCCTCAATACTCTGATCATGACTCTGCTCTTACTTTATCCTCAGTTTTTCTTTCCCTGTTTTGTGTGTGTATGTGTGTGTGTGTGGGGGGGGGGGGTCTACACTCTCCCACGAGATAAGTGTGGATGCAATGGATATTGACTATGGCTGTTCGGATAAAAATTGGGTGCATACATGCTTGTCGAAATTTAGTTCTGTAAAAGACAAATATTGCTATGATGCAATGATCAATGAGGAGTAGGATAGTTATAGAATTCTTCCTCAGTTTACCTCTCTAGATTTTTCTTATACTGAGAAATATTAGAATTCATAATCACTATTGTACAAGGTCATTAATCTGTGCGAAGTTTTATCATCGACACTAGATTTACTTTAAAAAAATTATGCCGATGGCTCTCCCTCCCACCACCCCCTCCCTCTGGCGACCGCAAGGGCGACTCCATCCACCTCTCCGGCGATCCATGTCTTCCCAACCGCGTAAGCTGCTCCGGCCTTCATGGAGCCACCCCTCCTGGATCTCTCACTAGGGGTGGGATTCGCTGATCAAGTCAGAGCCAGATTCTCTACTCAGGTTCATTGCATCGACCATCAACTTGCTTTCCATCTTGTTGTCTCTTTTAGTCATTCAAGTTTCCGTCTCTCTACTGAGTATGTTGGCCTTGCTCTTCAATCATGTCTTGGGGGCTTACCTTCGGGGTTTCATGTCACCCACATTCGTGGGAGAGTTTACAAATTTTCTGTCATCTCTAAGGCTGTGGGATTTATGATCTACCGCCTTAGATCATTAAGATGCCCGTTGTTCTATTGCCATTTTCATCTTTGGGGCTTTGGCGGTCCGGCTTGGATCAGAGAGTACAAGAATTGGCTATATGAGCATGATTTAGAGTGGACTACGGTGAAATCCCCCCGTCGTACCCTCACCAGTGCAAATTCTATTCCCGTCGACCGCCAGCAACCACTACCTACTTCGACGGCTAGGTCAATCTCCCATGCAAACCGACCTACGCCTTCCTTGGATCACGTGCCAGCTGCGGGCGCGATCATCCCTGTTCAAAATCCAAATCGTGGAGCCACCCCCACGACCCACTCTACCAACCCACAGCCCATTACTCATACCTCTGATTCACTAGCCCATGAGGATCAATCTAGGCTGGCCTTGGCCCACACGGAACCCACCATCCCAAACTCCCCGGTCCAACCTTCAATACCCATCATTATCCCTCCAATGCATCATGATCCTAATCTTTTTTTCTGCGGTAAATGCTTATCCTTCGGCCATGCTCGTGCAGATTGCCAAAATCAGTTCAGATGCCGGGGTTGTTATAGATACGGGCATATTTTTCGTTACTGTTTCAACTCCAAAAAATCTGCACCCAAGTATCGGGTAAAATCCCACCCGCCACCAACTCATCACCCATGCCCGATAACCCGTACGTCGACTCGTCTCCCCAAAACCCTCCTTCACCCCCCGTCCAGCCAGCTCGCCCTGTCATTCGCCCTGCTCTGCCTCGAAACTGTGCTCTGCTCCACAAACCTTCTCCATCTCCGCCGCCCATCCTCTCTCCAACGAAGCCATGGCCACCTACCCATGCGACCCACTGCCACTTCTCCCTCCTAGCACCGCCGTCATGGATGCTGACGGTAACCGACGCCGGCGCACCTACCATTACCTTGGCGGTGAACCTCTGGTCCAGTCAAGCGACTGGGCCATCATCTCCCTTGCTCCGCCGCCGGACCCAAATCAGTTTGAGACGGATGCTATGCTCATCACTCATTTCCTCGACCATGAGCGTGGCTTTCGTATCGCAGAGATCTCTTGCTGCGGGATGGGAGCTGCCCTCGTCCGCTTCCGTAAGGCATGCGACATTGACACCGCCATCGCCAACAGCCCGTACTTCGTCGGAGATTCTGTTCTAAGGATCATACGTCATGACCGAGGTATCAACCATAGATATTGCACATTTACTCATGATGTCTGGATTATGATGGTGAATTTCCCTCTTGAGGCTTGGAGGCCGGACAAAGTTAGAGAATCTGTTAGTGGATTTGCTAAATTCCTTGTTTGGAACCGTGACATGTCAAATAGAGCTCGTGTTCTTGTTAAAGTCATAGTACTTGATCTGCTAGAAATCCCTGTTAGCCATGTTATTTGTAAAAGTCTTGATGACTATGGTCATGGTCAGTCATGGATATGTGCTATCTATATCTTGCATGCGGATTCTTGGAGCCATGGGTGGAGATGAGGACCCAATCCCTCCTGACGGAGTTATGCACCCCATGCCATTTGCTCCTTTCGGTGGTATTTGGCAGGATGCTGATTTCCATAATGATCAAAATCGAAATGCTGCACCTGCTGCTCACCATGCACCGGAGGAGAACCAAGATGCTAAACCCATGGTCCAGACACCACCACAAAACCCTGAGCAGAACCAGGACATGCCTTTCCAGCCTGCCATGGAAGCTACTGACACTTTCTTGGCGCTTCATGACATGATGTAAAAAATTATGGCGGCAGTCCCTGCATTACTGGAAGATCTTGCAGATGCCTTTGTGGTCAGCTCCAAATGCCAACTTATAAATGTTGATGATGATGAGCATGGCACTGTCAAAAAATGTCTGCTCACCATCACCACTAAACAGCCATTTGTACCTGAAACCTCAACTGTCCTCATTGAAGAACTGACTGAACCAACTGAGTTATGCTCCACTGCTGCTATTGAAGAGGATCAATCTCCTGCTATGCT
Source organism: Triticum dicoccoides (assembly GCF_002162155.2). Classification (NCBI taxonomy): domain Eukaryota; kingdom Viridiplantae; phylum Streptophyta; class Magnoliopsida; order Poales; family Poaceae; genus Triticum; species Triticum dicoccoides. Next base: position 151,815,163 of record NC_041393.1, on the reverse strand, counting down.
GGACTTCTTGGCCAGCAACCAAAACTCTCCAGCTGAGGTGGAGCCACATGTACCTGCTGTCTTGCCATCCAATGCAATATTTGTACCGGCTGCACAACACAAGCGCAAGAAGAACAATGCTCCTTTGGATGTTAATGACCTTCGCCGCAGTCGCCGACTGGCGGGTCTTAGTGTTGGATTTAAGAATGAAGCTGCTGCTGTCAAGGCCAAGGAGTGGGATCGGTGCAAAAAGAATTTATCTTCTGAATTTGAGCATGTCATCTGCAACCCTAAAGCAGGACCACCACCAGAGCCGCCACTTGAGACAATCCAAGCTATTGAAGTTAAGCAGTGTCTGATCCCTCCTGAGGAGGTGTCAGGAGAGAAGCCGATGGCGCCTGCTTCCCATGATTGAGTGTCACTTTATATGTTTAGGGCCTTGCTACAACAAGGCCTTCTATGGCCTTAGGCCAGCTTTTTTATTAGTTTCGTTCAATAAATCTACTTCTGCTCAATTTATGAACTTGGTTTGTAAGGAGTTAAACTCCAGTATTTACTTTTGTGGCTGGGATCCTATGATACATTTATTTTGCTGTCCAAGAAGTCTGAATGGTTTGGCTGGTTATGTTCAGTATTATGCCCTTATGAAAACAAGTTTTCCTGTTTGGACTGACCTATCTGCTTCATACATTGTGATGAGATCTGACAATTATAAAATGATTATGTCATTTTTATTCAGTCTAAATACCTCCAGTTTTTCCAATGAATAGAAAATGGAATATATTAAATTGGAATATAAGAGGCATAAACTCCCAAACCAGATGGGATGATTTAAGAGACAAAATTGATGAGAGTAACTGTGGTATTATATGCCTTCAAGAAACAAAAGAAGAAGTTTTTGATCAATATTATCTCAGAAATTTCTCTCATGGAAGATTTAATTAGTTTGTCTATACTCCCTCAGTGGGACTGTCTGGTGGATTAATAACTATATGGAATGGCAGTCTTTTCAGTGGTTAAGTTGTCAGTCAATCCTCTTTTCAGATTACAGTCAAACTATTATGCAATTTATCAGGTCACATTTTTTATGTCAGCAATATTTATGGACCCTGCCAGAATGAAAACAGATCTGATTTCTTTGAATGGTTGGACAATATTGATGATTCAAAAATGGACCATTGGATTCTTGCTGGTGATTTTAACTTAATCAGAAGTCCACAGGACAGAAATAGACCTGGAGGAGATGCAAACAATATGTTGAGATTCAACAGTATTCTGCAACAGCTAGATTTAGTGGAAATTCCACTAAAGGGTTGGAACTTTACGTGGAGTAACATTGTGATGCCCTCGATTCAATCGTACACTAATCATACACGCAAATGTGTACGATCAAGATCAAGGACTCACGGGAAGATATCACAACACAACTCTAGACACAAATTAAAATAATACAAGCTTTATATTACAAGCCAGGGGCCTCGAGGGCTCGAATACATAAGCTCGAATACACAAGAGTCAGCGGAAGCAACAATATCTGAGTACAGACATGAGTTAGACAAGTTTGCTTTAAGAAGGCTAGCACAAGAGCATCTATGATCGAAAAGGCAAGTCCTCCTGTCTGGGAGCCTCCTAACTACTCCTGGTCGTCAGCGGTCTCCACGTAGTAGTAGGCACCGGTGGTGGCATCTGGCTCCTGGACTCTGACAACTGGTTGCATCAACCGGAAAGAAAAAGAAAGGGAGAAAAGGGGGAGCAAAGCAACCGTGAGTACTCATCCAAAGTACTCGCAAGCAAGGATCTACACTACATATGCAACATTATCAAAGGAAGGCTGTATATGTGGACTGGGCTGCAGAAATGCCAGAATAGAGAGAAGGCCTAGTCCTATCGAAGACTAGCATCTTCTGGAAACCACCATCTTGCAGCAACAGGAGGGAGTAGAGTAGCATAAAGTAAAGTAGTAGTAGTGTTATCAACCTCGGCCAGAGATCCTTTCTCGACTCCCTGCGAGAAAGCAATCCCAGAGCCATACTATCCAATTGTCATCACAATCCAATTCTCATCACAATCCAATTCTCATCACAAGTATCCAGTTCTAGTTGTATCGATCGGGATACAACTCCGAGTGTCCGTTACCGTAGGACAGGCTATCGATAGATGTTTTCTTCCCTGCAGGGGTGCACCAACTTACCCACCACGCTTGATTAACTCCGGCCGGACACACTTTCCTGGGTCATGCCCGGCCTTGGCCAAACAATACGCCGCAACCCGACCTAGGCTTAATAGAGAGGCCAGCACGCCGGACTAAACCTATGCCCCCAGGGGTGATGGGCCATCTCCCCGGGAACTCCTGCACATTGCGAACGCGGCCGGTGAGCAGACCTAGCTACCTCCTTTTAAAGGTAGGTGCTTACCAGTCCAACCCGGCGCGCGCCGCTCAGTCGCTGACGTCTAATAAGCTTCGGCTGATGTATACGACGCAGAACGCCCATACTATGCCCACGTGATGGTTAGTGCTATCAGGCCAGAGGCCCCTCGGATCAAATATCCAAATAGTAGTGGATTAGGAACGCGCGGTAACTAGCAGAGACTCACGAAAGATGTGACCCCGTTGCCCCGTCTCGAGGACTTGCGGCAAGGGCTAGGAATGCCCGGCCACGCCTCAGGGTCAACCCGTCTCCACATCACTCGCAATTATGCTCGCGCGGGCACCCCTCACGGTCGACCCGTCTTTAGTAACATGGTTCAGTGTAACATAGTAACCATAGTAACTGTGTGTCCAAACATCAAGGGGAAAACCCGAGGAATCACCCCCGGTGAATTCCACTTGATGTAATCAACAAGGTGAACGTAAGAGGAATCACCCCCGAGGTTCACACTTGAGGGGTTGCACGACAGAGTCATATCGGAAGTGGTTAAGGCGGAATCACCCTCGATGACCACGACCGAATAGCTACACTACAGGGTTAACATCAGAAGTGCTGTAGAGGTATCACCCTCGGCACTTGATAGTAACCCAGAGTCGAGCAACTAAGGGGAAAGTGATGTGCGGTGTCGGGGCCTGGTCTTCGATCCCGTTCATCATGTCTTTAATGATGAAGCAAGGGAAACAAGGACAAGATGGGGGTCACTGATGGATCTCTAACCAACCTATACTAAGCAGTTTACGATAAGCAGGTAATGTACAACAGCAGATACAAAAGCAGGCTATGCATCAGAATAGGAGCAAACAATAATAGTAGCAAAATCTAATGCAAGCATGAGAGATGGAATGGGCGATATCGGGATGATCAAAAGGGGGGGGGCTTGCCTGGTTGCTCTGGCAAGGAGGGGTCGTCGTCGACGTAGTCGATCACAAGGGCAGCATTGGGGTCTACCGGAGAGAAGAGGGGGAAGAAACAGTAAATATAAAGCAAACATAGCATCACAAAGTATAACGTGGCAATAGCTGTGCCGGGTGTGACCTAACGTATGGCTACACGATATAGGTGAAGGGGGAATTCAACCGGGAATATTTTCCCGGTTCCGGACGTGTGTCAAACAAATGACCGGAGGGGGAATGTTCCATGTTCAGATAGTTAGAGGCATCTGACAGGTAAACGGACCACGTATTCGGATTCGTCATGTTTTTCTGAGCAACTTTCATGTAGAAAACATTTTCATCCGAGTTACGGATTATTATCTATGATTTTCTAAAGTTTTAAACAATATTCTAAAATTCTGGACTATTATTAATTCGAAAATAATAATGACTAAAAGGCTAGATACACCCAGAAGTGTACCCAGCCAGTGGTTGTGTGAGGCCGACAGGTGGGGCTATTGACTGAGTTGACCAAGTCAACATTTGACTGGTCAAAGGGTGAATAGTGTAGGTGGGTCCCGCTTGTCATTGACTAGAGTTAGATTAAAAGTTTCTTTAGCTATTGGGACCCACTGTCATTAGGCCATTCTGCTAATTAGCATTAAACTAATCCCTATCCTAATCTAAACAGGCCGGCCAGAGGCACAATGATGCCTATGGCTGGGCACGCACATGCATGGGCGCATGGCAGCCATGGCCAGGAGGGCTCTCACGGGTGGAGGCCAGGAGCAACAAAAGCTTAGGAGCAGCAGTTGTAGTTAGCAGCGGCACAGGCAGCGCAGCAATAGCGACAGTAGCGGCGGCTAAGGAACATCAGCAAACAACTAGGAGCAGCAGCAGTCGTAAGTAGCACGAGCAGCAGCAGCAAGCAGCAGTAGGACCACGAGCAACACGCAGCAGCAGGCGGCGGTGAGAGCGGGATGCTGCCGACGCGGCCGGGCAAAGGCAGGCGTGCCCTCGGCTGGCACGAACGGCTGCGGTGGATGGGGTCAGCGGCGGGCACAGCAGTAGACAGCCTCGTGGCCAGGCACGGGCGAGGCGCAGGGGGACGGGGCAGCCGGAGGCGAGGCCACGGGTAGGAGCAGGCACAAGCGCGTGCGCGTACACTGAGGCTCGAACGTGGCCATGGAAGAGGACGACCGAGCTCGGGGACGACGGCAATCGGCAACGAATAAAAGGGGAAAGGGGGAAATCGATGAGGCTCACTATGGTTCAGTAGGGGAGGGCAGCGGGCTCGGGGAGGATCGACGGCGCCGGGGTTCATCGGAGAAGAAACCGCGGTCGAGGACGAAGAAGGACCCGATTCCTTCGCTGTAGATCGCCCCGACTTTAACCAAAGGTCGAGGAAGAAGAGGCGACGGTCGGCGCACCTCCCAGGCAAGGTTCCCGGGCGCAGGGGCGCCGGTGGCCGCGGGATCGAGCGGCGCACGGCGGCGATTGTGTTTGGGAGAGAGCGAAGCGGCGCGAGGGGAGGGGAAGTGGGAAGGTGCTAGGGTTCAGCCGAGAGGGGCGCGGCGGAGGTTTTGTAGGCGGCCAGGTGGGCGTGGATGGCCGCCACGCACGGCCATCGTCGGCGGATGGACGCCATGATTCCCCTCTGCTCCTGTAGCGAGAAGGGAGATAAGGTGAGGTGGGCTGGGCTGTCCACTGTGGACTAGGGCCCACTCTGCCTAGCTCTTTCCTTTTTTATACATTATTTATTTAGTTGGCATTTACTTTTAGTAGCAAATGATTTTAGATGTAGATGAAGATTGACACATAAATACCCGGTGTTATCCTAAGGCTGCACAAAAAGTTTCAGAGCATTCGGAAAAGTTAGACCAATTGTTTAAAATCAAAATGGCTTATTTTAATGTTGTTGGACCATTTATTAAATCCTAGGAATTTATCTATGAGTCAAATGATGTTGGTTTCTACATGATAATTCCATAGTGAATATTTGCAACCCAACCAACATTTTTGTTTTATTTTTGAAGAAAATAATTTGACATGCAATTTGAATATGGATATGAATTTGATTTGGAACAAAGTGATGATTAGCAAAATAATTGTGATGACTTGGCAATCATTAGCAGGAGTTTACTGTAGCATGATTATCGGGGTGCTACAAATCTCCTCCACTACAAGAATCTCGTCCCGAGATTTAAGGGGTGGAGTAAGGGGGAAGACTCGGGAAGGGCGGAGCTGAACACAAGATAGATACCTGGAGGCTATCTCACTGAACATGGCATAGAGGCACCTCTCGAGTCAAAATTCAAGAAGACGTTGAGAGCAAGGTAAGGAGGTGCAATAAGAAGCTCCAACCGGGTAGGCAATCGTTCGTTGCCTGAAACAGAGGGTGAAAGGGGTTCAGATCAATGGGAATAGGTTGCATCTGATACCAGAATAGATCGCTAGGAATGTGGCTCGTGATTTACATACGAAGCCAAGTGCGAGGAAACATTTTGTAAAACGGGGATTTACAGGAGTCAGGTTTTGATCCTGTGGAACTGTGGGTTATGGGCCCACCATGTGGGTTAAAAAGTAGGAAGCGTGCTGACATCTTGCAAGGCCATGATAGCAAGGCATGTTAGAGGATACCTTTCGGTTATGTTGGCAACAACGTTGGTACCAAGGGCGAGGGACGAAGAGAACCATTTTCCTGCTCGTTGAAATGAGGCAGACCAATAGGCAAAGTTCTCGTCCATCGGTGATTACCGGAATGTCATCAACATTAGTAACAGGGTTGTACTGACCGAATTGTACCTCGAGGTTTTTTTTATATAAGCAGGGAATTATTTCTGCTTATATCATATAGATCAAAAGAAAGGTTAACAAACCAATGGAAAGGAAAATGTGTTTATACACAAGATTTAGGAGTGTATCTTTTCCCAAGGAAAAGTAGAGCATGATATACATGTTAGATCAACAAGTACATCACCATTTGGATAAAGGAGCAAGGGAATTCATGATGTTATCCATACAACGGTGTTTGGATAATAGATCAAGAAACATTTGGCAATGCACTTACAATGTTCTTGTTGTTGTTCGGCGTACCACAGTCATTCTTCGAGGTAACATTAACATGGTGTTTCAAGCAAGATTGAATCTGAAGGTCACCAGAAGTACAAAGGAACAATTCGAAAAATCTCAAGGAATGTAAGATATAATCGAAACATGACCAAGTGTGTATTGGCAGGAAGTCAAGAATGGTGTCGATGACAACACGAATCATCGACGGGCAAGGATGGTATTTCTCCTCAAGAATTCGATCGATATCTTAGAACAAGGCAGTATATTGATGGTGATCATGACAAATTTTGTCGAGAGGCTCTATGAAGATGCCATCGAGCAGCAACGACATCAAGCAAAAGGAATGATGAAGCAAAGGCTATTGGAACCACGTATACGACACAAGCTCAGATTCAAGCTTGTTGTTCAAGGTGGAATGATAAGATGAGGAAGATCGACGTAAGCTTCGATCATCGTCGAAAAGCTGTGCTCCAGGAATAAGGACCAGGTAGCACAGTAAAAGTAGCACGATAATGATATATCCAATCAGGCTAGGAATGATGTGACGGAGTATCACTCCAATTAAGAATTTACAAGAGGTAGTGCAATGACACAATATCCTCGAGATAACATGAGGCAATACTTCAAGGTAGATCAAATTGGAGGTTGGACAGGTGAAATGACTTGCAGGAGACAAGTATTTTAACTTGTCCGGGAAATAAAACTAGGGAGAAACTATGGTCGGAACCATGATTATGAATGATCAAACCACCGATACAAGATGAACTTATAACAAGGGGTAAATATTTTTACGAGAAGCTTCCATGATAAGTTCCGCATCGGGTCCATGGGCATGAACACAAAGGTTCAAGGTCGAGTCCCACTTCTTCAATGCATAACCTTTCATTCACTCCTCGTTTTCAAAGAATTTGTAGTGCTTAGATTTATTTGGTGAAGCACCAGAAGAGTATGACTCACATCTCTTTCGAGGTCACAAGGATTAGGGAAGGCATAGGTTCAACCCGTAGGGGTATCTTAGGAACATATACCACTAACTTCAAGATTAAAATATACCAGCTCGAAAGCAGAGCATGGTTCACAAAAGCAGATCATAGAATTTACCTAAGGCATTATGTGTCAGGGCAGAACTCACAAGTTTAATGAATATGAAGGACATTGTCGGATAATAATCCAACCAAGGATATGGCGGTCCATAAAAGATCTGAGGTGAGTATCGATACTCACCCGGAAGAAGAAAGAATGCAAAGGCATCGGGTTATAAATATAACTGTAGAACTTCAAAGCTTGAACACAAAGGAATTACGATTTTTAAATCAGAAGATCTGAAGCGGAGGCTCTGAACAAAAGATAATTGAGTTGAATGCTTACTCTCCGAGCACTAAAGCTATCGAGAAGTGATGCAACAAAGGTTGTTGAAGGTAAAAACCGTCAAACAGAGAAATCTTAATCGTCAGAACATCGATACAGATCGACAATCAATCAAGGTTTGATTTGACAAGAACAAGCTCATGTTTGGAGTGATGTCTGAGCTGGAAGGATGAATGCTAGGATCTGATTGATGATTACGAGCATTCGCGACATATTGGATCAAGGGACTCGAAACGATAGTGATAGAGGATGTCAACAAAGATTACTAGAAAGATGGAATTAACCATAATGCAAGCAAACAAGAATTTCAACAATAATAGGCTGCTGAGGATTTTCAGAAGTCGAATGGTATTTCGAAGACTTTTGTGAAATACCTAAACAATTGGGGATGAACGAATCCCTGGTAATTGTGAGGAATTATTCATACATGTATTCATGCGGAAGAGAAGCTTCAACGCAGTAGGCACAATGGATTCTCGAAATACCTAAAAGTATTACAAGGCATCCTGTAATAACAAGGTCAACCGAGGATGACAATATGAACGACAGGTGTATGTAGTTATCCAGAGGGATTTATCGGTGATATGGAATTGCAACGGCGAAGGGCACAAGGGTTTCGGGAAACATCGAAGAGTAACTTCGAAATCTTCTGAAGCAGCACGCGATCATCTGGACTGAAGGGGCTCTCCGGGAGAAAATATTTTCGAGAACCTAAAGTTAGATTTTAGCAAAATCAATTAACCCGAATAGAAGAGAGATCAGAGTCCCAGAGTATAGACGAGGAATAAAAGATCCTAATACCACCCAATTGGCGACATGGGCCCGTAAGCCACACAGCCAAGTTAGTAAAACGGTTTTCGGTTTCTAGACTCAACTTCGGCCAAGGAGTTGAAAAGGGGGCTACCTACAGGAAGTTGGCTCTGATACCAACTTGTGACGCCCTCGATTCAATCGTACACTAATCATACACGCAAATGTGTACGATCAAGATCAAGGACTCACGGGAAGATATCACAACACAACTCTAGACACAAATTAAAATAATACAAGCTTTATATTATAAGCCAGGGGCCTCGAGGGCTCGAATACATAAGCTCGAATACACAAGAGTCAGCGGAAGCAACAATATCTGAGTACAGACATGAGTTAGACAAGTTTGCTTTAAGAAGGCTAGCACAAGAGCATCTACGATCGAAAAGGCAAGTCCTCCTGTCTGGGAGCCTCCTAACTACTCCTGGTCGTCAGCGGTCTCCATGTAGTAGTAGGCACCGGTGGTGGCATCTGGCTCCTGGACTCTGACAACTGGTTGCATCAACCGGAAAGAAAAAGAAAGGGAGAAAAGGGGGAGCAAAGCAACCGTGAGTACTCATCCAAAGTACTCGCAAGCAAGGATCTACACTACATATGCAACATTATCAAAGGAAGGCTGTATATGTGGACTGGGCTGCAGAAATGCCAGAATAGAGAGAAGGCCTAGTCCTATCGAAGACTAGCATCTTCTAGAAACCCCCATCTTGCAGCAATAGGAGGGAGTAGAGTAGCATAAAGTAAAGTAGTAGTAGTGTTATCAACCTCGGCCAGAGATCCTTTCTCGACTCCCTGCGAGAAAGCAATCCCAGAGCCATACTATCTAATTGTCATCACAATCCAATTCTCATCACAAGTATCCAGTTCTAGTTGTATCGATCGGGATACAACTCTGAGTGTCCGTTACCGTAGGATAGGCTATCGATAGATGTGTTCTTCCCTGCAGGGGTGCACCAACTTACCCACCACGCTTGATTAACTCCGGCCGGACACACTTTCCTGGGTCATGCCCGGCCTTGGCCAAACAATACGCCGCAACCCGACCTAGGCTTAATAGAGAGGCCAGCATGTCGGACTAAACCTATGCCCCCAGGGGTCATGGGCCATCTCCCCGGGAACTCCTGCACGTTGCGAACGCGGCCGGTGAGCAGACCTAGCTACCTCCTTAAAAAGGTAGGTGCTTACCAGTCCAACCCGGCGCGCGCCGCTCAGTCGCTGACGTCTAATAAGCTTCGGCTGATGTATACGACGCAGAACGCCCATACTATGCCCACGTGATGGTTAGTGCTATCAGGCCAGAGGCCCCTCGGATCAAATATCCAAATAGTAGTGGATTAGGAACGCGCGGTAACTAGCAGAGACTCACGAAAGATGTGACCCCGTTGCCCCGTCTCGAGGACTTGCGGCAAGGGCTAGGAATGCCTGGCCACGCCTCGTAATTATCTCTCGGGCACCTTCCAGGTCAACCCGTCTCCACATCACTCGCAATTATGCTCGCGCGGGCACCCCTCAGGGTCGAACCGTCTTTAGTAACATGGTTCAGTGTAACATAGTAACCATAGTAACTGTGTGTCCAAACATCAAGGGGAAAACCCGAGGAATCACCCTCGGTGAATTCCACTCGATGTAATCAACAAGGTGAACGTAAGAGGAATCACCCCCGAGGTTCACACTTGAGGGGTTGCACGACAGAGTCATATCGGAAGTGGTTAAGGCGGAATCACCCTCGATGACCACGACTGAAGAGCTACACTACAGGGTTAACATCAGAAGTGCTGTAGAGGTCTCACCCTCGGCACTTGATAGTAACCCAGCAGAGTCGAGCAACTAAGGGGAAAGTGATGTGCGGTGTCGGGGCCTGGTCTTCGATCCCGTTGATCGTGTCTTTAATGATGAAGCAAGGGCAACAAGGACAAGATGGGGGTCACGGATGGATCTCTAACCAACCTATACTAAGAAGTTTAGGATAAGCAGGTAATGTACAACAGCAGATACAAAAGCAGGCTATGCATCAGAATAGGAGCAAACAATAACAGTAGCAAAATCTAATGCAAGCATGAGAGATGGAATGGGCGATATCGGGATGACCAAAAGGGGGGGGGGGCTTGCCTGGTTGCTCTGGCAAGGAGGGGTCGTCGTCGACATAGTCGATCACAAGGGCAGCCTCGGGGTCTACCGGAGAGAAGAGGGGGAAGAAACAGTAAATATAAAGCAAACATAGCATCACAAAGTATAACGTGGCAATAGCTGTGCCGGGTGTGACCTAACGTATGGCTACACGATATAGGTGAAGGGGGAATTCAACCGGGAATATTTTCCCGGTTCCGGACGTGTGTCAGACAAATGACCGGAGGGGGAATGTTCCATGTTCAGATAGTTAGAGGCATCTGACAGGTAAACGGACCACGTATTCGGATTCGTCATGTTTTTCTGAGCAACTTTCATGTAGAAAACATTTTCATCCGAGTTACGGATTATCATCTATGATTTTCTAAAGTTTTAAACAATATTCTAAAATTCTGGACTATTATTAATTCGAAAATAATAATGACTAAAAGGCTAGATACACCCAGAAGTGTACCCAGCCAGTGGTTGTGTGAGGCCGACAGGTGGGGCCATTGACTGAGTTGACCAAGTCAACATTTGACTGGTCAAAGGGTGAATAGTGTAGGTGGGTCCCGCTTGTCATTGACTAGAGTTAGATTAAAAGTTTCTTTAGCTATTGGGACCCACTGTCATTAGGCCATTCTGCTAATTAGCATTAAACTAATCCCTATCCTAATCTAAACAGGCCGGCCAGAGGCACAACGATGCCTATGGCTGGGCACGCACATGCATGGGCGCATGGCAGCCATGGCCAGGAGGGCTCTCACGGGTGGAGGCCAGGAGCAACAAAAGCTTAGGAGCAGCAGTTGTAGTTAGCAGCGGCACAGGCAGCGCAGCAATAGCGACAGTAGCGGCGGCTAAGGAACATCAGCAAACAACTAGGAGCAGCAGCAGCCGTAAGTAGCACGAGCAGGAGCAGCAAGCAGCAGTAGGACCACGAGCAACACGCAGCAGCAGGCGGCGGTGAGAGCGGGATGCTGCCGACGCGGCCGGGCAAAGGAAGGCGTGCCCCCGGCTGGCACGAACGGCTGCGGCGGATGGGGTCAACGGCGGGCACAGCAGTAGACAGCCTCGTGGCCAGGCACGGGCGAGGCGCAGGGGGACGGGGCAGCCGGAGGCGAGGCCACGGGTAGGAGCAGGCACAAGCGCGTGCGCCTACACTGAGGCTCGAACGTGGCCATGGAAGAGGACGACCGAGCTCGGGGACGACCGCAATCGGCAACGAATAAAAGGGGAAAGGGGGAAATCGATGAGGCTCACTGTGGTTCAGTAGGGGAGGGCAGCGGGCTCGGGGAGGATCGACGGCGCCGGGGTTCATCGGAGAAGAAACCGCGGTCGAGGACGAAGAAGGACCCGATTCCTTCGCTGTAGATCGCCCCGACTTTAACCAAAGGTCGAGGAAGAAGAGGCGACGGTCGGCGCACCTCCCAGGCAAGGTTCCCGGGCGCAGGGGCGCCGGTGGCCGCGGGATCGAGCGGCGCACGGCGGCGGTTGTGTTTGGGAGAGAGCGAAGCGGCGCGAGGGGAGGGGAAGTGGGGAGGTGCTAGGGTTCAGCCGAGAGGGTCGCGGGGGAGGTTTTGTAGGCGGCCAGGTGGGCGTGGATGGCCGCCACGCACGGCCATCGTCGGCGGATGGACGCCACGATTCCCCTCTGCTCCTGTAGCGAGAAGGGAGATGAGGTGAGGTGGGCTGGGCTGTCCACTGTGGACTAGGGCCCAGTCTGCCTAGCTCTTTCCTTTTTTATACATTATTTATTTAGTTGGCATTTACTTTTAGTAGCAAATGATTTTAGATGTAGATGAAGATTGACACATAAATACCCGGTGTTATCCTAAGGCTGCACAAAAAGTTTCAGAGCATTCGGAAAAGTTAGACCAATTGTTTAAAATCAAAATCGCTTATTTTAATGTTGTCGGACCATTTATTAAATCCTAGGAATTTATCTATGAGTCAAATGATGTTGGTTTCTACATGATAATTCCATAGTGAATATTTGCAACTGAACCAACATTTTTTTTTATTTTTGAAGAAAATAATTTGACATGCAATTTGAATATGGATATGAATTTGATTTGGAACAAAGTGATGATTAGCAAAATAATTGTGATGACTTGGCAGTCATTAGCAGGAGTTTACTGTAGCATGATTATCGGGGTGTTACAAACATGCAAGACTTACCACTTCTGGAAAAAGTGGACTGGATTTTTACCTCTGTTAATTGGTCTATTAATTTCCCAAATACTCTGGCACACCCTCTGGCTAGAGTTTCATCTGACCATATTCCTATTCATATTCAAATTGTTAGTGATATTCCAAAAGCCTCTATTTTCAGGTTTGAAAATTACTGGCTTGAATTTGATGGATTTTATGAAACAGTTCTTCAATGTTGGAACAGAAACCAGCCATTTTCTGTTTAGATAGAAGTTCCTATATAGATATGATGTACGGGTGTTTTGATCCATTGTCTCACCCATACTTCACCTATCTGGATTATTTAGCTCGAGCAATTTGCAGAATCTTGTACTTCAATAAGTACAACAATATTAATTTTTGGAGTAGTAGAGTAGTCATATATAGGTATATAAAGTTAGTCATGATCACACCTATATGTTGTGTGGGTTCGGCATATCCTAATTACTAAAGCATAAAATCAGTGCCATGAATGATTAATTTGCAAAAATTTAATCTAGCATTTCTTTCATATGAACTTAAGGGGAAGGCGTTTATTTCACAGGGTAAGGTTTCTATTGGTTACTTCTTGTTTTTGCCCTTCAGTTCATCGAAAATTGAAGAGGATCATGCCTTTCTGTTGGAATTGCTTTTCTAGTTTAAGCAATCATTCAGGTTATTGAAACACTCTCATGCCTCTTTTCTTTGGTCATTACTAATGATGAGTGTCGTGTGTCTGATACGGTTTCATGAGAGTAATTACCAGTAGTGAGAGCTTTCATATTAGGGATTATGAATATGAAGTAGATGTGCCTTATATACAGACACCTAACAATTAAAAAACTAATACTTATCTGTAATCATCCTTACATGCATACATGCATGCAAGCTATCTCTGTTTTCAGACCCTCCCTCTGTAACACATTTCCATGAAAAAACAAAAGTAAAAGGGAAAACTCACTTTGGGTTCATATGGTGCATACCAACAAGAGATTGTTAATGAAAGGTTTGATTGCAGGTATACTAAAATCAAGGTCTTTTATCTAACTGGTTGGATAACTACTTTTCAGGTCTATGCCTTTAACTAAAATTAAGAATTTAATTATTGTTCTGTTGTGTTATTGATTTCACCGCTTTTATCTCAGCCGATTAGTTCTGAAGGATTCCACAACGGCTAATTTAGATTATGCAACTTTCGACCAAAAATAATTGTTGACATGTATATTTATCAAGATCTTTTATCTAATTGGTTGGATAACTACTTTTCAGCTTCAACATTTGGCTCATTCTTGCTTTTGGTAATGTTTTCTTGATAGTGAAGCAATCATGGACCTGTTATAGAGACCTTGGTGAAAAACTTGTCACTACAATTTAGTCAAATGGGTGTTGAGATTGAAGTTTCTGCTTTTGTTGACTTTCTGATAAATTACAAAAACATCGACAAGGTAAAGTTATGCTTCCTTGCTATCCGATGTATCATGTTTTTGATGGTAAAGGAATGTCAATTTATATGTGTGTAGGTTATGTGGGAGCCTTTTATAGAGTCCTCATGTTTTCAGTTAAATATACTTGGAAAATGTGTTGATCATGCACTGGATGTATCTCCCAGTACTGTGGTGTCGCTAAATTGAAGCAAGCAGCTTAATGTTAACATATCAGAGCCCTTCATCGAGGTACATGATCTTGGCATACTGTATTTTTCAAACTTGTCAAGAGATAAATTATTGTTCTGTCCTATCTTCAAGTGATTAACAGTATAGTTTTCTGCTGCCACTGTCATCTTGATTAATGTGATTCAGGAATCAGGGCAGTCATCTGCAAATAGAATGTAGCTATATATATCTTATCTCGGGGAGCATCACATCTATTTAGCTTAGAAGTTTCTTTTCTTACACTAAACTCAGTAGTGTGTGATAATTCAAGACAAGGGGATTGATGATGACACAGACTCAGTCTTACGGCTTGGCTTCTTACCAGTGGAGAGCTCCTCCATGTTTAAAATAGCGTGTTTTAGTTCTCACTACAGCCATATAGGTATTCATGTATAAGATTGTTTGCTTTTAGTTCTGGTTAAATCATCTTGGATGATCAATCAAATTTCCAATGATGATACTCTAGCGGATCAGGCTTCTAAACCACTATCACTTTCCTGATAGAAGTTGTGCATGTAGTACATGTTTTCAGTTTAGCAAAGCTCTTTTTTAGTTAGAGATCAATTTTGAAGACTAACATGTCATATGAATGCTCCTAGCTTAGCAAAAGCCTTGATCTTTCCAATTTTGTAAGTTGAGGGAATACTTTGCTACTTCAAAATCTCCAGATAAAGGTTAAAGAATACTTACGATAGTCGATTGGAAACGTATATCTAGCAGTTCATTTTTTTCATGCGCACAATGGGATAAATTGATGTAACGCAAGCCTTTACAATTTAGTGTTGTTGTTATAGAATCGGGAGACTTGCTTTGTTACCGTACTTAGAGTTGCCGATTGCTTACTATAGTAATAGCCAGGAAGGTTTGTAGTCAACTTATCTGCAGTTGTAATTAGTCGACTTATGCTGCTTAAATTGTTGTTCTTTGGTGACCAGTGAATGGGCAATTGACTCTTGTGTATATGGCCGATCTAATTGTTGGGAAAATCTTCAGCACATTATAGTATGAAAGCTTTTACCCTGCAAAAAAATAAAAATACAAACGGTTTTGATTTTATTTCTTGGGACTTCTTCATACAATTTTTACTATTGTATTCACTATAGTTTTCCTATATTGAACTGATTTTTCGCTTGCATTGTAGATATCATGTCTTTGGGAAGGAAGCTTTGTATGGCAGTTGACTCTCTTCTCCGATTCAGATTCACAGTTAAATACCCCAGCTTCTTTTTTTCAGCCCTTGACATTTTCTCCTACCTGCTAATGCAGGATGGAAAACTGCCTGTTACATGTAGTCTTCAGAACCTGTGCTGAAATGAAGCTTCTTTGTTTGGAAAGTGTCCAATTTTGCAAAACTTTTGCCTTTCTCGAATAGTTTTCAAGTTGTTTCAGTGACATCAGTTCTGCTAAGAGGTTTTAAATGTGAACCTAAATACCTGTTACCATAAGTGACCAAACTTGTGGTGGTGTGCAATGTTCACCTAACTTAAACAGCTTGCGCCCTGTCTTTTAATTTACCATCCATCCGTCAAGTGAGCTCAAACATAAATTCTGAACATTCAGACAACCAACCAAGATGCATGTGCATTAGAGCATGGAAAAGGCAAAGCTCCCAAAGAGTAATTTGTATTTCCTCCACTGATGATGGCGAAAACAACTGAAAAAGGCCAGAAGTATCAACCTATACTCGCCTACATTTACCCAACTCTTCTCCCTGTACAAAAATAAATAAATAGATGTACACACGGGCGTTTAAGTTGGCATACATGCCTGCCCATGAACACGAGTGTTAGTGGGTCTCAGTGCCATTTGCATACATGGTTTCAAATGAGTCTGTGCTATGAAATTAAAATGTATATATACATCTTATTGTAGACAATAATTCATTAGTTTTTTTATTAAAGGGAATTAAACCATGGATAATTTTTTCATTACGCACATGGATTTAGCGTGCTTTGGCATGTGCAATGGGTCCATGATAACCATATTTTCAGCTAAAACAATGCTTCCTTAGCCTGTCTGTACATGTTATACATTTGTTTTCAAACTCGGATCTCACAGCGTAATAACCATATTTCCAATATATCATGATTTAAGAAATGACCTTTCTACGACCGATATCGAATAGGTCCTTGGAAAATAAAACTATTTTCATCGACAACATGGCTTTAGCGGGTCTCTGCGCCATTTGGCGCAATGGGTCAACTAGTTTATAGAGCAAAGAGGCGGTTCAGGGGCACCCAAGGTGGGCACAACCCACCTAGGCGCGCCTGGGCCTCCAGGCGCGCCCTGGTAGGTTGTGCTCCCCTCGGTGCACCCCCAGGTGCTTTCCTGGCCCACTGGATGTGTTCTCGTCCAAAAAAAATCCTCAATAAGTTTCACTGCATTTGGACTCCGTTTGGTATTGATTTCCTGCAATGTAAAAAACATGCAAGAAACAACAACTGGCACTGGGCACTATGTCAATAGGTTAGTACCAAAAATAATATAAAATGACTATAACATGATTGTAAACATCCAAGAATGATAAAATAACAGCATGGAACAATAAAAAATTATAGATACATTGGAGATGTATCAAGGCTGTCGTCTCTGAAGAATAACAGGGGGTGTGGGTGAGTAGAGGGAAGGCCTGTCCAGTGTGGGAGTAGGGTGGCGCAGTGAGGCCTGTGTGGCAGCACAGCCGGCCACGGGAGGCAGGAGCAGGCAGCACGACCGAGACTGGTTTGAGTGGCAGGAGCAAGAAGACCAGAGGTTGAAGAAGCATGACGACCGTTGGATGGACATCGTACAGTCACCGCAGCTAGAATCGTTTATATTGACTAAGTTGACAAAGCCCTGCGTCCGCGTCAACTTAGTAGGCCCACAAGTTAGCCCCCAAATATGGTGGGACCGACCTAGCAGCGTGGCTATTCATTATTTTTCTGCGTAATAGCTGGTGGATCTGAGCTGTCAGTGGGGGGGAATGTTTTTTCGTGAAATAAAAAGGCCCTTCTGGTGGGTCCCAGCTGTCCCGAGGAGGAATCATTATTTTGCGTGTAATAAGGAGGCACTTCCTACACACAAAAAAGGAGGCACTTCCTTGCGTGCGGCCGTCGACCTAGCTATCAGCCTCTCCACGTAGAGTCCTCTTCCGATGGATGTCAATCGTTGACCACACCGTGCCGAGAGCACCAAAGCGGTGGACGACGGCGAGGCCAAGTAAGGGAACCACTCGGAGCCGAGGAAGACTCGGCAGTTGTTTCCCACGCTGAGTGGGTACGAGGGTTTACTTGTTCGGCTGCAGTGTGAGGCTCCCTTCGCCGGAGAATAACAGGAGGTGTGGGTGAGTAGAGGGATACCCAGGCCAGGGATGCCAGTATGGTGGGGCCGTGAGGCCTGCCGGGCAGCACCGCCAACCATGGGAGGCGGGAGCAGGCGGTTCCATCGGCGCTAGTTTGGGCGGCTGGAGTAGGAAGATCAGAGACTAAATAAGCACGATTGCCGTTAGATTGACATCTAACGGTTTGACGCTGGTAGAGTCAATTGTTGACTAAGTTTCTTCTTTTGAGAAACCTTGTGTACGCATGAACTTAGTACGCCCACAAGTCAGCCTCCAAATCCATGGCAGACAACATAGAGCCCATTTGCTAATTTTTAATAATTTGCAGCCCATTCACTAATTCTTAAGGAATTTATTACAACCCATTTTTTGCCCAGGACCACAATCAAGAAGTTCAACCTTATTATGCATATCTCGGTGGAGTCCAAACTGTTTTAATCCAGAAATGATAAACATTTATTTTTTAAGAACTTATTGATTTGCCCCAAAAAAATATCATTTTGTTTTTGTAAGCTAGTAAGGCGTGGGACAATTGAGTTGGTTTAAGGAAAAACCAGTGGTAAAAAAATCAGCGCTGGGAGGGAAAACAAAAAAAATAAGGATGTAAAGATGAAAAGGGAACTTTATGTATTTTCAATATAATAATACGTGTATATGAACTAGTAAAACTATGGGTCGAAATTAGAAAATGGAAGTAGGACATGGCATTTCAAGAGGAAAATAGAACTGGGCTATGTGTTTGATTCAGTAAAAATACTGCCTGTGGATGTTTTAGGACAATATACAACTAAGGCTAGCGAGCCAGAGGCCAGTAGATACCTGATGGATCTTTGTGCCCCGTTGTCGTCATTGATTGGGTCTGTTAAAAACAAAACCAAGCCTAGGCAGTCTACAGCCTAGTTGAAACTTGCTCGACCCGAAAAAAACAATATACCTGCTGGATCCCAGTTATCAGTCTGTACTTGCAGAATTCTCTCGTATATTGACTATGTTGAGGACTTCATGGGTTTCACCGTCTCAGACGTCAGCATTATTTTTCCATCGTGATAATAAGTGCATGCACTTGCTTGCGTAAGGCCATGGACCTGCTGGTTCCGTATGGTTAGGCTCTGTATGGACAACCGTCTTGTGGTTCCACGGACGAATTTCATGCAAATCGGATGGTTTTCAATGAAAGCGGACTAAATTCATTGCATTTTACATATTTATTTTCATTGTGGAATATTTTACATATTTCAACTAATAATAATGGACTAGGCCTTTTTTAGTCCATGGGAGGCGCTTCACGATCAAGGTTGCGACACTTAACTGTTCTGGAAGGCCCAAATCTATCGCTCCTCTTTTTTAACAATTTGCAGCTGGGCTTGGCATGCCACAACCCAGTTTCGACGTGCTGCGTCCAACTATCAGCCTGTGGAACTGGACACATCCCCTGCGTACTTCGAAGATGTAAAAAATTTGGAGAACTGGGAAACCAAAAGGCAGGTGCTTATGCTACCCATCAAATAAAAATCAGGTGCCTGAAAATTCGTTCGAAAAAAATGATTCAGCTTTATATCCACGTCGACCCTCGACATGATGGTTGGAAGCAAATGCCAAGTTCATACCAAAAGATCCTTAACAACAATACCAACTCGCAGACGACCAGGTAGTCCAAGTACCAATACCAAACTAACTTATAATCTTTTTAGTCCTGGCCCTAGTATTCGTCGGGTAAAAAATCTTGCAGAGGACCAGCTCCCGCTCCTTCTCTTGCTCTAGGTCCCCGAGGTGGTACTGGTGCATTACACAGTTGGTCCTCTGCTGGTCGAAGTTCTTGTTCGTGTGCAGCACCAGAACCTTTTTGCTGCCCGTCTGCTGGCCATTGACCATCACCGGCAAGGTATTGCCGGTCTTGTGCCACATCGCGTGCACGCCGCGCTCCAACTATATCTTGCGACGTGTCCGTATGCCCCTTTTGAACGCCGCGGAGTTGCACTGGAAGAAATGCTTGCTTAGGCCACTTAGTGTGATACCTGCAGTATTGTCGAATATAGGTTTTAGTGTACGTAGTTGGCATTTTCATAACATCTTTGGCATGTTGCAGTCACTTGTTTCACTTTTTATGAGCTGTCAAATTGTAATTGCTTCACTAGGTATGCGTCTAAAAAGAAAAATAGAGCTATAGACAAAGTAATATGTTTGTGCAAGTAGACGGGCGATCGGTGTCTCACCTGGAAGTTTCTCGGGATGGGTGTAGCATATGCCGTGATCGCTGTCGATGGTTGGTATGAACATATGAACAAATCTATGAGAGGGTGAGATCTCACGCTGTCAGCACTCACTTTGGCCTCAAGGTTCTCGATCAGCTCCTGATCCGTGGGATCTAACTTGACGCCAGCCGGCAGCACCCGCCAATCCTTCTTGGACTTGCATCGGTTAATTCCAGTTAAATGGTACTCAATGTATGATCAATCGACTGATTTAAGTAAATAATGAAAGATTTCGACAGATAAGTGGTACTCCAATTCTAATGTCCATAATACCCAAATAAACTAGGGTCTCGGCTTCATTACTACATGAAGACTCTAAAGACTTGAAAACCCCCATAAAGATCGAAATCATAATACAGGGCGACGGGACAAATACTCACAGGAGCGGCCTCGCTGGTTCCTTCCTTCATCCGGCTAGCTTGTAGAGCATTCTTGTTGAGATTGATTTTTTCAGCGTCTTCCTTTTGACTACTTGCAATGAGGTATAGAAACTCCAGTAGCTCATGTCTCATCGTACCAAATGGATCGGAACAAGGCGGCGGCTGGGAGGCGGGGAAACTGGGAGAGAATGGGCGAGTGATTTTGTAGAAAATGCGAGAGTGTTGTTGTAGTACGAGACGGGTGATCTGAACACGCCGCCGAGACTCTTGTGTCACCTCACGTGCAGCGTGTTGTCACGTCAATTCAATGTGAGGAAGTGATTAATAATTTGAACGACATATACTACTACTACTGTACTACTTACTAGTCGTATTTAGTGCCACACTTTAAGCATAAGTTTAACTAAAAATGGCAATGCAGGTCACCGAAAATTATACCATTGGTAACTACGTTCAAATATGAATCAAACGATATAAATTTTTGTGACATGCATTAACATTTAGTTAGTTAAATTTATGGTCAAAGTTTGACACAAACTACGAAGGGGACCAATAAACCAGGAGGGAGGTAGTAGTACAAGTAGCGCAATATACGGTATAGAGGACTAGTACAAATTTAGAAATGGAGTAAAAAGTTATAAGGCTGTGCGACTGACTTTGTAGGATACATGAGTAATACAGTACAAAATATAATTTCCATTGGACAACACTTTCACCAACAAGTACGAACTTGAAGCCTAATTGATATATATATATATAGACGGTCTATTATGCTAATATTAGCAGAATAGTTATTCTGATAACACTTCCGCACTGCACGCTCAACGCGAGGGCACTGCATCCCTATAAAACGAGCGCTGCAATGTCACCAGAAAAAACGGAATGCATTTTTTTCGGCATTGTCTTCGCTCCACTTTCTGAAGTCTTGGTCGGAACAAGGCTTATAGTATACCGTTGGATAGCTATGGAGAATGTGCAGCCTCGTCCTATTGAACACTTTCCGAGATTCATCGCAGTTTAAGAGCAGTTTCAAAAACAGTGCGCGCATGACAGGATGCAATGAGCGTATTTTCATGATTTTTTCTAAACCACACATCGGAATGAAGCAAATGATACAGTGTTGGAAAGATATCGTCGAGCCGCATCTTTTCCATATCTATCATTTTCTCTAATTTGTTATGGTTTAAGAGCAGTTTTAAATTTAGTAAATCGCGGAATTATGTTTTTCCGGATTTTTTTTTCAATTTTTGTATTGTTTTCACTCCAGTTTTTGAACCATTTGTCAAAACGAGGCGTGTGATACACCTTTGGAAAGCAACAGACGAGGCGCAACTTTCATATGTTGAAATGTTTTTGAGATTACTTACGGTTTTTAGTTAATTTTGAAAATTATGCGGCTGACGACGAGAGGCAGCGGCCGTTTTTTGTGAAATTTTTACAAACCGTTGGTCAAAGTGATTCAAACTACACGCCCTTGGAAAGATATCAATGAAGCGCAACTTTTTCATGTAGAACACTCTCTGCGATTCCTTACGATTTAAGAGCAATTTTGATTTTAACGGAATGCGGACACTCTGTATTTTTGCGACACTAAAATCGTTGTATGTACTGCATCAGACAGAAAACCACACTCCTTCAGACTGAAAACCTCACTACATCAGCCAGTGAAGTGAACTTCATGATTTCTTTTGTCGGACGTAAATTTTCTCAGACGAGTTTTTGTTATCTTTTTTTTCAAAAAAAATTTGTGAACGAGAGTGGACCGCAGAGATGGGGAAAATGAACCACGACATATATCAAAGTGAACCGCATTACTATCTTGTTGTTTTGCTAAATTTTTCCCACTTTTCATGTTGGGCGCAAGTGAACATGGTCACTCTAATGACCGAACGCACTACAGGTGTTGATGCATCAAATGGCACTCAGTGTTTTTTATTACAATGAACTACAATTTTTAATTTTTTTTCTTGTAACGTCTTTGTAAACCTGGAAAATGAACAATAAAGAACTGCAACAGAACGCCTAGCCATACCGCACCGATGACTCACGCATACTGCAGTGCGCCCGTGATGACGAGCTGCAGGGTCCGAGGCACATTGTACAGCATGCCACATCTGTGAGCACTGCACGACAGCACCGAGAGCACTGCACGATAGCACCGCACCAAAGACCCAGGCGAATGGCCGATGTAGAGATGTACTGCAGTACAACCTGTGTGCACTGCAAACTGGAGAAAGCTGGACGGTGTGAACCCAGAGACCCATCATCGCCGTTCTCTAACAGGGTTATAGTTGCGCATGGCTGGGTGGCTATCAAACACCATGTAGATCGACTGGCGCGTCAGATGGGGTGGTATGGTGGCTTCTGCATCATCATTATCAGTACATCCTACGCAGGTGAGTTAGGATGCACTTGATCCCAGAAAGGTATCTATCCTTCAAACTAACAACCGTACGTAATATCCAACAAAAGAGGGTCATGCTACAGCAGCAGGATACATGGCTCAGTCTAGATATCAGTATGAATCAAGTTGTGCATATTTGCTGTTGGCATGAACCACATCACCGCATGTCGGGTTTGCAAAAGCTATTCATCGCATGGAAGCTTGATGCCTTTCACACACTGAAGATTATCTGGCAAGAAGCTGTGTCGACGAATCTCTGGATATGGTGATTCATGAAACTCATGGTACGATGTGTAAACGCAGTTCCCCCTGGCGAATGGAAGTTGCATAGCACGGTAATCATCGCCGGCGATATGATCGGATAATTGAGCCCGAGGAACATGGAGTGGTTGCCGAGGCTGTAAACCCGCCTCCAGTTGAATACGCCTGGCCCAACGGAGCTGGGATCTTTCTCGAACACGAAGCAGCCATAGCCATCACAGTCACGAACGCCCCAGGCATTGTGCTGCATGTGGTTTGATGAAATGGTTTGATCAATTTGGTACGTGTGAATGAGCATCAAATGACCACCGTCAGTTGAACGAGCAATAAACCACCACCCATTGACTGGTATGATTCCAGGTCCTGGAATCATGAAGGCCAGCGCATTTGCATCTGCTGGAACAAATCAAATTGGTGACAAAAAGGATAAAACTATACAATCATGTTCAGAGTATGTGTGGAATTCAGATTATTATAACAATGACACATATCATAGACTAAGAATTGCAATGTCGTGGTCATAATCATACCCATGGTTTTCATATTCTAGCAATATGTCGTGGTTCAAACATCATGTAACAATGAGAGGAAAATAGCTATGACAGGGCCTACTCATATTCTACCATAGCACTTACTACTGTTCTCATATCAACTCTTAACAATAACATGCGTGGTTATAAAAATCTTGGAAATGAGAGTAAGATATAGCAATCATGAGTTTATACTCATAATATCCATTCTAACAATCATTAGATGCCAATTGCTCTCATATCAACTCTAACAATAACATGTGTGGTCATAAAAATCTAGGAAATGAGAGGAACATATAGCAATGATGTGGTTATAGACATACTATCTATTCTAAATTTGTAACAATAAATAGGCAGTCGTATTCATAAGGTAAATATGAGATGAGATAGAAAAATTACACGATGGTAGATTCCACCAGTATAGGCAGCCAATCTGTGTGTCGACTGTGTAAATGATGCCATTGTGCACTATAGCATCAGACATATATGGAGGCTGAACATGATCGACGATGAGCCATAACCATGTATGGCGACCGGATTCCAGATAGACTAATCCCATGTCGAACGAGGCAATGAGCTTGTAATCCATGTAGTATTCTGATGGTGTGGGCTCTTTGCAGATTACAACCTTCAGCAAACGGAGATCACACCAAAAGCTCGACGCATCTCGTGCGTAGTAGGCAGGAGTGTCCGGCGGGCCTCGAGGCTCGACGGCGGCGGTATCCAGTGATGGAAGGATGATCTCTAGCTGGGTGTAGATATACATGAGATGCCATGGACTACCGGATTGGTGGATGAGGATGATCCAGTTGGCCTTCATGCCCGCCCAGTAGTGGCCGCGCATGAAGGACATGTGGACGGGTAGTGGTAGCACATCAAGGGGCACCACAGCAACCTCCATAGGATCGTCAAGTCGGTGTTTGGGCCATCTGCGAGGATCGTGCATCAGCAAGCAGGGTGTCTTGAAAAGGGCTGGCCGGTTGTAGACGAGTAGACGATACAAAGACACCGAGCATGTGGTCGGACGGACGGTGCTGAGCAGGTCCATATGATTACAGATCTACTCTAAGAGAACAACGGGGAGGGAATTCCAATCGCGGCTCTGCGTGTCAGTCAGTTCTACCATAGGGTTTTTTAGGGCGCTGAGTGATTAGGGTTTTCGGTGCCTGCGAGAGAGCAGGGAAGTGGGTTCTGGCGTGCGAGCGAAGAAGATGGCGTGTGTGGCCGAGCAGTGAGCGGGGGGATATGCTACACGCGAGCTACCAAGGAAGATGGTGCGGGTGAGCGAGCAGTGAGCGGGGGGAAATGGTGTGTGGCCGATGATGGGGAAGTGAGGAGGAAGAAGAACAGAGGAGGAAGAAGAGGGAAAGACGGGGAAGAAAGTGCATTAAATCTCAATTCTACTAGTACTACTACCAGGATATACCGTCCTTCGGAGTGTAAATAGTTAAGCCGATGACATGTGAGTCTACCTCAAGAGGGACCATATGTCAGTTAATGGAAGAGAGAGGTGCATAGGCATATTTGTGGAAGCGTGCTCCACTGGCAAACATGATGTCAGTACTTGGGAAGGCTGATTTAGTAACACCTACACGCTGGTTCAGCTTATTAATTAAGTCTCCCATCTGCTGCAGCGTGTATTGTCACTTCGCTGTGAAGACTAGTTGAATAGTTCTCTCTGAGCGAGATGGGGAATAATGGATTGCCAAGACTTCGTATTTATAGTATCCCTATGCCTCTACTCTCATCATGTCCAACAAGATGAAACATTGGCCAAGGCACCCGGCACCAATAATGTAGGAGTACTAGTAGTATTTTGTGTCAAACTTTGACCATCTATTTAAGTAATAAAATGTTAATGCATTTCACCAAAAATCATATCACTAGATTCGTATTTGAACATAGTTTTTAATGGTATAGTTTTTTATGACATGCATTGACACTTTGTTAGTTAAATTTACGGTCAAAATTTTACACTAAGTATGAAGGGGACCATTAAACCAGGACGGAGGTTTATATACAGGTCAATAAAAAATCATCAACCAAGGTAGTAGGAAATGATGAGTGCCCGAAGATTTTTTTTCCAAAAGTACTCAATAATGGGCTCGTTTTCCTTAAGAAAATTGTGTTTACGAATGTTTTAATTGGAATGCATGCGTGAGAAACAAATGACTAGAACTTTTACACGCATAGGTGAGTTTTCTCTTAATTCTTGCATGCAACGTTTTAATGAAGCTTGAAATATGAATATGTCAATGGGAGGGAGTAAAAGCCTCATGCATGCATGCATGCAACATGCAACACTCACACCTACACATGCACGCACGCAACACTCACGCATCCATGCGGCACACAACACACGACGCAACACACATGCTCACACTCAAGTGCTGAACCTACTCCCTCCGTCCGTGAAATACGGTACATATAGAGATTTACACATTGACCATGAGGAACCAGAACTTCATGGCATAATTAACGCCCAAAAGTAGCAGACATATGTGTGCATGCGACCATTGAGAAAAGAAGATTAAATGAAGGTTGTTGCATGCTGTAATTAGGATAGACATGTAGCCTATAGCTAGAGAACAAGTTGGTGCATTAATCAATCAATATCTATTAGATTAAAGGCTAAGTGCATTGGAAATGTAGATGTACACTCTTTGTTGGAAGACCGAGGTAGTACACGTGCAAGCACTCACATACATAACCAGGGTGGTTCGCGCGCAAGGGTTGGACTCCTGTCGCGCTTGCGAAAAGTTTTGTTTAACTGGTTTCTTTGCTCTGCCAACTAATAGGTGGGACCCAAAAACCAGGTGTCAATTTAACCAGTCAACAAAGTGCCACGTCGACTATGTGGCCGGTCAGTAGGGTGCAATATGATGCTCTACGATGAGCTAGTGACCGTATAATCACCGCAAAACTATATAGTGACCGGAATGAGCGTATTCTTACATACTTTGACTGCCAATGTTTTTTTCTCATTTCAAATTAAGCCATATTAACCGGAAAGGATGCAGTATGGACTAGTACTGCTTTGATGTGTCCCGTCAACTCGCCGAATGAGGAGAAGTTTGCTTACTACGCCCTCTCCCTCGCCCACGCGCGGTGGCTCATAGGATGAGGAGAAGCTTTCTTACTACGTACGCCTATGCCCTCTTCCTCGCCCACGCGCACAGTGGCTCACAGGACGAGGAGAGGGTTTTGACTACAGCACCCTCTCCCTCTCCCTCACCCTCGCCCTCGCGGTGGATGTGTAGTAGTTCATTCGGTGTCAGATGGCCACAAGCATATTGCACTATAGTATCATCATTTTTGGACCTTTCGAAGAGGCGAAGAGCCAAGTGCAAGGTTCACACGAGTACGAACTGTTGAACCTCCCGAAGAGGCAAAGAGCCAAGCTCAAGGTTTTATAAGAGTTGTCATCCTACTAGGAGTACTACAACTATAGCTAACGATGTTACTATATGATGCCGCCACGTCACCTATATCCAAAGTTGTGCCACCTTTTTTTTTCTCAAAGAGCATGTTGGAGCCCGTGCAACAATCACACAAGTTGCACATACACATAACACACTTAATAGTAATAAATTCTAAAGGACAAATGCCAGTACGCCACACAAGTTCATCTCCACTTCATTTGATAAATTTGTGCACGACTAGTTGATACGTCTCCAACGTATCTACTTTTCCAAACACTTTTGCCCTTGTTTTGGACTCTAACTTGCATGATTTGAATGAAACTAACCCGGACTAACGCTGTTTTCAGTAGAACTGCCATGGTGTTGTTTATTGTGCAAAAAACAAAAGTTCTCGGAATGACCTGAAAATCCACAGAGATAACTTTTGGAAAATATAAAAAATACTGGCAAAAGAATCAAGGCCAGGGGGGCCCACACCCTGTCCACGAGGGTGGGGGCGCGCCCCCTCCCCCTGGGCATGCCCCCCTATCTCGTGGGCCCCCTGATGCTCCACCGACCTCAACTCCAACTCTATATATTCCGTTTCCCGGAGAAAAAAATCAGAGAGAATGTTTCATCGCGTTTTACGACACGGAGCCGCTGCCAAGCCCTAATCTCTATCGGGAGGGCTGATCTAGAGTCCGTTCGGGTCTCTGGAGAGGGGGATTCGTCGTCATCGTCATCATCAACCATCGTCCATCACCAATTTCATGATGCTCACTGCCGTGTGTGAGTAATTCCATCGTAGGCTTGCTGGACAGTGATGGGTTGGATGAGATTTACCAGGTAATCAAGTTAGTTTTGTTAGGGTTTGATCCATAGTATCCACTATGTTCTGAGATTGATGTTGCTATGACTTTGCTATGCTTAATGCTTGTCACTAGGGCCCAAGTGCCATGATTTGAGATCTAAACCTATTATGTTTTCATGAATATATGTGAGTTCTTGATCCTATCTTGCAAGTCTGTAGTCACCTATTATGCGTTATGATCCGACAACCCCGAAGTGACAATACTCGGGATACTTCTCGGTGATGACCGTAGTTTGAGGAGTTCATGTATTCACTAAGTGTTAATGCTTTGGTCCGGTACTCTATTAAAAGGAGGCCTTAATATCCCTTAGTTTCCACTAGGACCCCGCTGCCACGGGAGGGTAGGACAAAAGATGCCATGCAAGTTCTTTTCCCTAAGCAGGTATGACTATATTCGGAATACATGCCTACATTACATTGATGAACTGGAGCTAGTTCTGTGTTACCCTATGTTATACCTATGACATGAGGAATCACATCCGACATAATTATCCATCACTGATCCAATGCCTACGAGCTTTTCACATATTGTGCTTTGCTTATTTACTTTTCCGTTGCTACTGTTACATCTACTACAAAACTGCTATCTTTACTTTTGCCACTTTTACCATTACTATCATACGGCTTTGCTACTAAATAGTTTGATGCAGATACTAAGTTATCCAGGTGTGGTTGAATTGACAACTCAACTGCTAATACTTGAGAATATTCTTTGTCTCCCCTTGTGTCGAATCAATAAATTTGGGTTGAATACTCTACCCTCGAAAGCTGTTGCCATCCCCTATACTTGTGGGTTATCAAGACTAATTTCTGGCACCGTTGCCGAGGAGCATAGCTCCATTCTTTGAGTCACTTGGGATTTATATCTGTTGATCACTATGAAGAACTTGAAAGACACAAGAACTAAGATGTTTCCCTCAACTACGAGGGGAGGTAAGGAACCGCCATCTAGCTCTACACTAGATTCTCCTTCTATTTTGAGTAAGCTTGCGACACCTAAACCTGCTACTGCTATGAATTCTGATATATCGCATGTTATTGATGATGCCACTTTTGCCATGCATGATACTTATGATGAAACTACTTCTATGCTTGATACTATTGTGCCACTAGGTGAATATCTTGATGAACAACTTGCTAGGGTTAGAGAGAATGAGATTATTGAAGATGAAATTATTGATGATAGTGATGATGAAGGTTCTCCCCCTAATTATGAATTTCCTGTTGTTCCTGAGGGTTATGTTATGGATGAAGAAACTGCTAGAGATCTTTTTGCTTGCAACGATAGATCTGATCTTAAGAAGTTACTAGCTAAACTTAAACAGAAAAATTTGAATGCTAGGAAACAATATGACCCTGCTTTTGCTACTTCACCTATCTTTGTTACTTATAAGGATTATGAATTCTTTGTTGATCCTGAGATAATTACTTTGGTTGAATCTGATCCTTCTTATGGCAATGAATCTGAAACTGTTGTGGCACATCTTACCAAGTTGAATGATATAGCCACCCTGTTCACTAATGATGAGAAGTCCCGCTATTACTATATCCTTAAGATATTTCCATTCTCATTAAAGAGTGATGCTTAAACTTGGTTTTATTCTCTTGATCTTGGTTGTGTGCGTAGCCCCCAGGATATGATTTATTACTTCTCTGCTAAATATTTCCCTGCTCATAAGAAACAAGCTGCCTTGCGGGAAATATATAATTTTGTGCAAATCAAAGAAGAGAGTCTCCCACAAGCTTGGGGGAGGCTTCTCCGATTGCTTAATGCTTTGCCTGATCATCCTCTTAAGAAAAATGAAATACTTGATATCTTTTATAATGGACTAACCGATGCTTCCAAGGACCACTTGGATAGTTGTGCTGGTTGTGTTTTCAGGGAAAGAACAGTCGACCAAGCTGAATTACTATTGAACAATATGTTGACTAATGAAAATAATTGGACTCTTCCTGGGCCAATTCCTGAGCCAATTCCTGAGCAAATTGAGCCAACTCCTGAGCCTATTCCTAAACCAACTCCAAAGAAGAGGGGTGTTCTATTTTTCAGTCATGAAGATATGCAAGAGGCAAACAAATCTATGAAAGAAAAAGGTATTAAAACTGAAGATGTTAAGAATATACCTCCTATTGAAGAAATACATGGTCTGAATATACCGCCTGTTGAAGAAACACATTGTCTTGATAACCCGACACAGGTAGTAAAGGTAAATTCTGTCTATAGATATGATAAAGTTGAAATCCCGTCTACTAAATTTCATAGCCCATGCTTAGATGAATTTGATGACTTTATGGCTAGGCAAGAAAGTTTTAATGCTTATGTTGGTAGAGAATTAAAGAATAATGCTTTCGAGATAGGACGCTTGAGTGATTATATGGCTAGAGTTAAAGGCGAACTTAAACTCATTAGCAAATATGCTTCTATGGTTACTACTCAATAGAGCAAGTACTTAAAGCTCAAAGTGATTTGCTCGATGAATTAAATAATAAACATGATTTTGCTGTTAGAGTGTCTACTACAACTGGTAGAATGACTCAGGAACCTTTGTATCCTGAAGGCCACCCTAAGAGAATCGAGCAGGATTCTCAGAGAAATAATTTAGAGGCACATGGTCCTTCTAAAAAGAAGAAAAAGAAAAACGATAGGACTTTGGATGCTTCTAGTGAACCTGTTGTAGGCACACCTGAGAATCCCAATGATATTTCTATTTCTGATGCTGAGACACAATCAGGTGATGAACATGAACCTAGTGATAATGTTAATGATAATGTTCATGTTGATACTCAACCTAGCAATAATAATGATGTAGAGATTGAACCTGCTGTTGATCTTGATAACCCATAATCAAAGAATCAACATTATGATAAGAGAGATTTTGTTGCTAGGAAGCACGGTAAAGAAAGATAACCATGGGTTCAGAAACCCATGCCCTTTCCTCCTAACCATCCAAGACAAAGGACGAGGAGGATTTTGAGCGCTTTGCTGAAATGATTAGACCTATCTTCTAACGTATGCGCTTAACTGATATGCTTAAATTAAATCATTATGCTAAATATATGAAGGATATCATTACAAATAAAAGAAATATACCGGAAGCTGGAATTTCCACCATGCTTGCTAATTACACTTTTAAGGGTGGAATACCAAAGAAACTTGGAGATCCAGGGGTACCTACTATACCATGCTCCATTAAAAGAAACTATGTTAAAACTGCTTTATGTGATCTTGGAGCCGGTGTTAGTGTTATGCCTCTCTCTTTATATCGTAGACTTGAATTTAATAAGTTAACACCTATAGAAATATCTTTGCAAATGGCTGATAAATCAACTGCCATACCTGTCGGCATTTGTGAGGATGTGCCTGTTGTGGTTGCAAATGTCACTATCTTAACGGACTTTGTTATTCTTGATATTCCCGAGGACGATAGTATGTCGATTATCCTTGGTAGACCCTTTTTGAATACCGCAGGGGCTGTTATTGATTGCAACAAAGGCAATGCCACTTTTCATGTTAACGGTAATGAGCATACGGTACACTTTCTGAGGAAACAACCTCAAGTTCATAGCATCAATTCTATTGGAAAAGTTCCGACTATTATTTTTGGAGGTTTTGAATTTCCTCTTCCTACTGTCAAGAAAAAATTTGATATTCTTATTGTTGGGGATGTTCATATCCCCGTTGAGGTAACCTAGTGTTATTTGAAATTTCTCCGGTTCCGTGTTATTTGGAATGAGTTTGTTAACAAGACTTGATCAACCTTGTTAGTGGATTCATTTTGATGATCATGAGATGGATGAAACTAGAAGGCACAACCTTCTGTACTCTCTTTTTACTTTCTGTTATTTAGAATAAATAAAGCAAAAATGGTATTACTGTCTGTTTTCTGAATTATCCACGCAATAAAAAATATCCCGAAAATAAAAGCTCCAAATGCCCTGCAAATTTAGTATGATTTTTTATGGAATATTTGAGGATTTTAGGCACTGAGAACACAACAGGGGGGCAAGCACCTGGCCACGAGAGTGGAGGGCGCGCCCCCTGTCTCGTGGGCCCACGGTGGCCCCCTCCACTTATTCATGCACCCACACACTCCATCTTCCTCCCAAAAAATCCCCATCCAGCTCAAGCACGAGTTCTAGCTCATTTTGCTGTGATTTTCGATCTCCTTGCTCAAAGCTCCATTCACAAAACTGCTTTGGGAGATTGTTGCTTGGTATGTGACTCCTCCATTGATCCAATTAGTTTTTGTTCTATTGCTTTATTCATTGCAAATTTTTGCTGCATAGGTGACCCTGTTCTTGAGCTTGCATGTCAAATTTATGAGGTCCTAAGTAATTCTAATGCATGATATAGGCTCTAGGCACTTGTGGGAGTAGTTGCTACCAATCTTGTTTAGTTTGATTCACTTTTATTTTGAAGTTACTAAAAATTTCAGAAATTTTTCAGAGGAAGAAATATGTCCAGGAAAATGTACCAAGGTGGTTCCTCAATAAAGAGAGGACCCAGGCATGCTATGCGTGAGCAAGACGATGAACCACCAAGGGAAGCAGAAGTGCAGGCTTGTGAGTGGCCATCAGAAGAGTTTATGGTTAATGCAGGCATCAAGGATGAATTTGACGCATATTTGTGTAATGCCGATCTTGAGGACTTCATATAAGATAAGTGTCCTCAGTACTACCAATTGACTGATTCATTCATGAGAAGATTTAAATTTACATCTTCGCGTAATTCTCACAATGTCCTGTTTGATATTTATGATGAATCTTATACCATGGACTTAGAAGATTTTACTACTGCTTGCAAACTCCCGCAGTGGGGAAATGTTCTTGAACCCCGCAAATCTGAATATAAAGACTTTCTCGCTAGTATCACTGTGGGAGAATCTAGGGACATAGCACAAGCTACCATAGGGAGCATTCATTTTCCTGCTATACATTATTTTGCTCTCTTCATTGGTAGATGCATTAACGGTAAAGATGAAGCATGTCACATGTGTGTCCCTGATCTTTGTGTCCTCAAGAGTGTTGTATTAGGTAATAAAGATTATAACTTGGGGGCAATAGTTGCACGTCGGTTGCATAATAATGGTATATTTGGAGACTTATTTGGAGGGATTTATGTGACCCGTGTTGCTAATTATCTTGGTATATCCCCACGTGAGGGTGATATTGAGTTGCCTGCTGCTTATTTAGATTTTGACGCTATGGTCAGGCACCGTTTTCTTGTGAGGAATGAACAATTCCTCCAGTATCGACTAATCTTTGACAGACGTCGCGCTGTCCATGTTACTCTCCCTGCTCCTTCCCTTTTTGATTACCAGGCAAAACTAAGATATGTTGTTACCAGGGAGGAGGCAGCCGAATACGAGAGGAGAGCGGAGGCAGCTCGCCATCATGCCGCAGCTCAGGAGGCATTAGCCGCTGCATCTCAGTACGACCCCGGTTATAACTTTGGATATCAGCCAGGCTACCCCTGGCATTAGACCAACTTAGGCCAAAATCCTAAGCTTGGGGGAGTACGTATTTCTCACTGACTTGACATTCATGTTCACACACTATCCTAGTTGTCAGTGCTCATACTCTTTCATTGTATTATCCATGCTAGTTTAATTTATTTCTCTACCTTTCTTCTTGTGTGTTTGATAGACCTTAAGAAAAACCAAAAAAATAGTTAATTTAAATTCCATGCTTGTAGTAGCAATTAAAAAGAAAACCCAAAAAGATCTCTCGTTCTTCTTTTACTTGTTGGGAGCTTTCCCGTGTAAGTAGTTTTATTTCTTTTCTTTTCTTTGGGGGTCAAGAGTAGAAGACCATAATGAAAATGCTTAGTGGCTCTTATATGCATGATTGTTGATTTAACCAAGAGCCCATATTACTTTGTCTTCTCTCTTAAATTGAATGCTTGCAAATTCCAGCATAGTCCAATGCACGTGCAGTATTATTATTATTATCCACATCATTCGGTCGTGCAAGTGAAAGGCAATAATGACGATATATGATGGACTGGTTGAGATGAGAGAAGCTGGTATGAACTCGACCTCTTTTGTTTTTGTAAATATGATGAGTTCATCGTTCCTGATTCAACTTATTATGAATAAACATGTTTGCAATGACATTTAGAGATTATAGTTGCTTATGCCATGCTTAATTAGATGGGAGCTTATAATGATTTACCTTGCGTGCCAACATGCTATTAAAATGATTGTGATGCGGTATGATGGGATGGTATCCTCCTTTGAATGACTCGAGTGACTTGACTTGGCACATGTTCACGCATGTAGTTGAAAGAAAATCAACATAGCCTTCATGATATTTATGTTCATGGTAGATTATATCCTACTCATGCTTGCACTCGGTGTTGATTAATTTTAATGCATGTTCATGACTGTTGTCGCTCTCTCAGTTGGTCGCTTCCCAGTCTTTTGCTAGCCTTCACCTGTACTAAGCGGGAATACGGCTTGTGCATCCAAACTCCATAAACCCCAAAGTTATTCCATATGAGTCCACCACACCTTCCTATATGCGGTATTTACCTGCCGTTCCAAGTAAATTTGTATGTGCCAAACTCCAAACCTTCAAATGAATTTCTGTTTTGTATGCTCGAGCAGCTCATGTTTCAACTAGGGTTGTCTGTATCTTCCATGCTAGGTGGGTTATTCTCAAGAGGAGTGGACTCTGCTCCTCATTCACGAGAAAATGGCTGGCAACCGGGATGCCCAGTCCCATGATCAAAAAGATCAAAGCAAATCGAAATAATTAAACAAAACTCCCTCAGGGCTATTGCTAGTTGGAGGCACTCGTTGTTTCGAGCAAGCCGTGGATTGATGCTTGTTGGTGGTGGGGGAGTATAAAATTTTACCATTCTGTTTGGGAACCGCCTATAATGTATGTAGCATGGAAGATATCGCCATCTCATAGTTGTTGCGTTGACAGTGAAAGTTTACCGCCCTAAATGTTATTCATCTCTATTTTAAATCGAGCTCTGGCACCTCTACAAATCCCTGCTTCCCTCTGCGAAGGGCCTATCTATTTAATTTTATGTTGAGTCATCACCTTCTTATTAAAAATCACTTGCTGGAGAGCACACTGTTATTTGCATTCATTACTATTAGTTTATATTGGGTATGACTTGACTGGATCTCTTTTACCATGAATTACAATGTTTAGTCAGTCCTTGATCTTTAAAGGTGCTCTGCATTTATGTTTTGCGGTCTCAGAAAGGGCTAGCGAGATACCATCTTGTTATATCCTATTATGATTGTTTTAAGAAAGGGTTGTCATCCGAGTTTTATTATTATTGCTCGCTAGCTGATTATGCCATTGATATGAGTAAACATGAGACGTAAGTGTTATTGTGAGTATGGTTAGTTTATAATCTTTGCTGAAAACTTGAATGCTGGCTTTACATATTTACAACAACAAGAGCAAACAGAGTTTG
Organism: Triticum dicoccoides; assembly: GCF_002162155.2. Taxonomy (NCBI): domain Eukaryota; kingdom Viridiplantae; phylum Streptophyta; class Magnoliopsida; order Poales; family Poaceae; genus Triticum; species Triticum dicoccoides. Next base: position 151,779,853 of record NC_041393.1, on the reverse strand, counting down.
TAAAAGTTTTTCTTTATAACTTTCAGTTTATCAACTGAATTGCTTGAGGACAAGCAAAGGTTTAAGCTTGGGGGAGTTGATACGTCTCCAACGTATCTACTTTTCCAAACACTTTTGCCCTTGTTTTGGACTCTAACTTGCATGATTTGAATGAAACTAACCCGGACTGATGTTGTTTTCAGCAGAACTGCCATGGTGTTGTTTATTGTGCAGAAAACAAAAGTTCTTGAAATGACCTGAAAATCCAAGGAGATAACTTTTGGAAAATATAAAAAATACTGGCGAAAGAATCAAGGCCAGGGGGCCCACACCCTTTCCACGAGGGTGGGGGGCGCGCCCCCTCCCCCTGGGCGCGCCCCCTGTCTCGTGGTTCCCCTGATGCTCCACCGACCTCAACTCCAACTCTATATATTCCATTTCACGGAGAGAAAAATCAGAGAGAAAGTTTCATCGCGTTGTTTGACATGGAGCCGCCGCCAAGCCCTAATCTCTCTCGGGAGGGCTGATTTGGAGTCCATTCGGGGCTCCGGAGAGGGGGATTCGTCGCCGTCGTCATCATCAACCATCCTCCATCACAAATTTCATGATGCTCACCCCCGTGCGTGAGTAATTCCATCATAGGCTTGCTGGACAGTGATGGGTTGGATGAGATTTACCATGTAATCAAGTTAGTTTTGTTAGGGTTTGATCCCTAGTATCCACTATGTTCTGAGATTGATGTTGCTATGACTTTGCTATGCTTAATGCTTGTCACTAGGGCCCGAGTGCCATGATTTCAGATCTGAACCTATTATGTTTTCATGAATATATGTGAGTTCTTGATCCTATCTTGCAAGTCTATAGTCACCTATTATGCGTTATGATCCGACAACCCCGAAGTGACAATAATCGGGATACTTCTCGGTGATGACCGTAGTTTGAGGAGTTCATGTATTCACTATGTGTTAATGCTTTGGTCCGGTACTCTATTAAAAGGAGGCCTTAATATCCCTTAGTTTCCTCTAGGACCTCGCTGCCACGGGAGGGTAGGACAAAAGATGTCATGCAAGTTCTTTTCCATAAGCACGTATGACTATATTCGGAATACATGCCTACATTACATTGATGAACTGGAGCTAGTTCTGTGTCACCCTATGTTATAGCTATTACATGAGGAATCGCATCCGACATAATTATCCATCACTGATCCAATACCTACGAGCTTTCCACATATTTTGCTTTGCTTATTTACTTTTCTGTTGCTACTGTTACATCAACTACAAAACTGTTATCTTTACTTTTGCCACTGTTACCATTACTATCATACTGCTTTGCTACTAAATACTTTGCTGCAGATACTAAGTTATCCAGGTGTGGTTGAATTGACACCTTAACTGCTAATACTTGAGAATATTCTTTGGCTCCCCTTGTGTCGAATCAATAAATTTGGGTTGAATATTCTACCCTCGAAAGCTGTTGCGATCCCCTATACTTGTGGGTTATCACTAGTCTACATATATTCACAACACTACCATTCACAATTTACCATACTCAACTTAGATGTTATAGATGGGCTCCATGTCCTTCTCCAGGTTACAGTCCCAGATGTTCTTCATGGATGGCACGATCCATAGAGGTGGGCAACGAGAATCATTGTCGCAGCTTTCTAGTCCGGTTCCACACGATGGAGACTCATCCAAGCTGAAGCAGCATAAATCAGGGATAGCGTGTCCCAGCATGTCATTCATCCGGCGGTGCGCACTGAAGACACAACCATGCTTCATGAACGGTAGGCCTTCAGTGTCATGCATGGAAGGTGGCATCCGCTTCACGATGGGGTAGGTGTTCCCAATAAAAAGCGAGTACTCTCCAAGAGTGTTCCTCGGCACCCACATAGCACCACAGGGGTCGAACTCGGCGCCGTTCATCTAGTACATGCGGCATCTGAGATCTGGACACATGGTGATGTACATAGTAAAGGTCCATGCATAATAATGTTGTGCTCAAATATGGCGGTCACTATAGTACTGTGCAGCAAATAGTACTACCCTGGTATAGAGGAAGTAAAATAACCGGCTTATTATATATAGCCACTCTTGGCTACATGGATGAAATAGTAAGACATGGAAGAAAAAAAATGGTGGGAGCTAGTGGGTTCAAGTCTTCAAGGTCCTAGCTAGCTATACGCGTCCTCCAAGGTAAAAAGTACTCCTACTGGTACTAGAACTAGTAAGTAGTACAACAATGAAAAAGAAGGCAAGAAGGTTAAAAAATATAATACTAAATTGTATAACTAGTACAGTAAACATGTCCCATTCAAGAAAAGAAAATAACTAACAAGTACTACTCTACTACTAGAACACACAACAATGACAAAATGGAATACCTGGATAGATGGTGACGGTCTGATCGTGGTAGATTGTGTGACCATGTTGCACATAAGTGGTACCATGGGTAATGACTACTAAGATAGTTGATCCCAATATGCCAAAGTCAGCTACAAGGTTCCAGGTTAGACCAAATCGCGGATGCAAATGCACATCCAGGATCGGTGATGTTATTTTGATCGGGGGATGACTGGTCCCTGCAAAATAATGGAGTACCAATAGGGATGCAAATGATGGTTTGTGCATTCCGTTTGTAATCTCCTGTACCGTAGGATGCCAACCAAATGAAACAAGTCCCCTGGCTTGTCACCACAAAGATGCGGCCTACATGGCACACAGCATCTTCGAAAGTGTAGGGGTACAAATCTGCCGCCGCCAACATGTGCCAGCCTCTGTCATTACTGCCTCTTGTATTGATGGCAATACTTATGTCGAACACCGTGATGAGATAGTAATCGTTGTAGCCGCATCACTTTGTTGGCAGGTCCGCAATTGCTATCTTCTTCAATCTCATGTAGGCATCATCATACGTATTCAAGTGCAGCCAGTCCGGAAGGACGATCCCAATGGTGGAGAAGGGGTCTACGGGAACAGCCGCACTGCTGTGGATGTTGTCCAAAATGATGGTGGTATCCGGCCGGATGTATGCAAGCCAATCTTCATTGGCACCAACCCATACCTATATATAAGACGGTGGGAAACAGAGAATTACAGGATGGAATAACTAAGTACTACATGATCAAACTTCATGACTGACCTGCTCATCGGACACAATCTTACTACCTCTCAACGTCGGCAACTCTAGCGGAGTCAACGTGCAACCATGGCCAGGGAGCGGTGGACTGTTCGAAGGATTGTCCCATAGAATAACCTTCTCCTCGAGGACGCATGGAAGACCAACAAGCATGGCCTTTTCCCAAGCCTATTTAAGCACCGTCTTGAAAAATTTGGTGCGGGAAGCACCGAGTCATGTGGCGGTGAGGACGTCGGAGTGGCGGGCGATTTCTCCCAGAGGATCGTCATCCAAGATCTCTCAGCCCCAACGAGGAGGAGAACCGCCTGGCGAATCCATGGGAGCAGCGATGAACTGCCTTGGTCTCTTCGGGGGGAGGAGAACTGGCGAGGAGGAGATAAGAGTGTAACCGCAGGGCCTCGTATGTGGGCACGCATAGTGGTAGTGCCTCGTGCCCCACTATGGTGAGGCTATTATTTACTACCTACTCGTACTATAGTAGTAGTACTACTACTTTCTCAGCTAGTAGTGCGATGTACTGTACTTCTATAGTGCACCAGATTTCAACTCTTGAATCTCAAGGCCAAGGAGCTACAGTTGCAAGTGGAGGGTACTACTATTCTCTAGAACCATCGTTGTACTATCAATGCAGGGAAAGTACACCTGCGTAGTGGGTACTCTCCGTGCTCTATTCAAGTGCATAGCTGGCCTACTCAACCGCTCCTCTCTCACACACACACTAGCAGCCTATTTATTAGCGACGGTTACTGTGGGGGCAAAACATTTGAGTTCTTTGATACAACGAGACTAGGCTTTTCGCCTCCATTTGTGGAGGTGTAACGGATCTCGTCGAACTTTGTTAATGTTCCTTCTTTATGAATGAGATGAGGCAAAGCTTTTGCCTCCATTTCAAAACAAAAAAAAATCACGTCAAGAGGAATTTCATTTATAGAGCCGATAATGGAGTGAAGTCCATGCGTGCAACGCCTTAAGCTATAGAGTATTAGAGTACTAGCACTTTACGTACAGAGCCATATTGCACAGCTCCCAATGCCGCACCAGGCTTTTCCGGCTCCTTGGGCTTAATTGGGTGGCGCTAGTTTAAATATTATGCTAGGTGATGAGGAAGCTGCAAGCGAGGTGCAGCTAGGGCAAGCACACAGGCAAGAACCTTTGCATGGTGTGAATTCACATATAGGAGTACTACTCTAGTACACGAGCCACGAGACGATGGGAGGGAAAACCCGTTCACGTGGCTGGGCTATCTAGTGCACCCAGATTGTGGTGCGATACGTCCGTTCGACTTCAAAAGTCAAACTACCAGTGTACAATATTGGCTCGCAGCAAGGTTACTATTTAAAAAAGAGCCATGCGTTCAGCCAGGATTGAACCCACAAAACGAGCTATACACTCCCGCGACCACTAGTAGTAATCGTTGGAGTACAACGCAACCTAGAATGGCCTTTTGTTGCTAGTACATTGTTCCTTACATACAAGAAACCACTAATAATGCCAAGAAACTACTACCACTTACCAACCAGCCCTACCAAGAAACGACTACTCTACAAAGTGCCATTATAGGCACATTTCAACCCATGTCGCCCCTTAAGTCAACACCTTTTATTCGACCGACAAGTTAGGCGTTATGACTTGTGGGACCTACATGTCAGTCTGGACAAAAATCCCCGAGTGACCTCCTACCTCTGGCCCGTCCACTTAGTCATCCTCGGACATGGGATGCAGCTACCGCCGGCAGAAGGCGAGGTCAAACCGCCGGCGGTGCAGAGCCCATCTTGCGGCAGCCCGAATGCCAGCTCCATCCGGCGCTCGCGACCGCTAGCTAGCCAAGATAACACACACCCCGATGGATGCATCCAGCTGCTTGTCTGCAAGGTTAGCTAGCTAGGTTGGCACGACGATGCGGCGGCTTGCTCGCGCGCGCCGCGCTAAGGCTAGCCATCTGGCTCGAGCAAAAACCAGCGCGGCAGCCTGCTCGCGTGTGAGTCATGCTCGGGCCAGCCAACCAACCCGTGCGGACGCCAGCGCGGCGTCCGGCCCGTCTGGCGGAGCGGCGACCAACTCGCTCATGACCGGGGCCACCGATGAACACACATCAGTATTGTTTCAAGTAATGTTCAGGAAAAATAATGATTGGAGGAGGAAGAACAGGATAGAAGGTCAGATGTGGTCCCTCGTGTCAACGGTAAAACAAAATGTGTTGGTTTAAGGTGCCTCGTCAACACGGACGTCTAGGCCAAACCTGTCATAAACGGGTTTAAACGAGCCTAATCGGCACTAAGTAGTAGTTTTTTGGCGTGGATTAATAAATGTTGGGTATGTTCTTGCTATTTTTTGTACAATAGTTTCTTCCTCGGGCTGGTTGAAAGTGTCAGTGTTTTGTTAAATACTCTACATACTGTAAGTAGGTGTGGAAGTTAAGCTTTGGAAGCTAATAAGCTTGGCTAGTTACATAGTGCCTATGTGTATGCAATTCAAACTAAATATTAACCATGAGTGCCTAATATCTTGATGGAAAACTTGAAACTATGGAAATACTAGCAATTTTTGCATGGTTGGAAATACTAGCAATGTTCACGTGCGTTGCAACAGATCATAATTAGAATAATACTTATTCACAAACTTGATAGAAAACACTCTAATTTTGATATACATATATCACTAGAGATATATTATGTTTCAACCAAAATATATTCCTTGGGCTATTTTGGTGACGTGAGGGCGGGATGTGCTTGGTTTTAAGATACAAATTAAGGATTTTTCTGCAAATTGGTAGAGAAGTGGGATGTTGTTGAGAAAATGCAACAACTTACCTCACAATCGTTGGATGTAGATCTAATGGTCAGAAATGACGGATGTCAAACACACCGTCCTCACTAACTAAGTCTTCCGTAGGAGTACCAGCAAGATGTCTGTGCATTGCACGAAACATCAAGATGCATTTTTTTATAAAACACCTGTTGTGATTGACCCATGCAGGAGAAATCCCATGTGTAAAACTAATGATATCTTGATAAAGAGGAGATATAAGGTGAGGAGGAGTGGGGCGTGGTGGTGATTGGTGGTCGGACTGAGCGGAGCCATGGGGATGGACTACGTTGGCAGCGACCATCATGCCAGTTGGTTCCAGAGGCTTCCTTTTTTAATTTCTCAACAATGAGGTTGTGATAAATAATTAAGGATGAACGAGGGAAGGTCTTGTCTGCAAATGTGGAGAGAGGTGCGGGTATCTTTTAGTTTAATTTCTATCCATCAGATATAGATCGGACGGTCTATATTGCAAGATGGAAGGTGTACCATCATCACCAACTCGGGTTTTTTTATAAGAGAGAAGAGATATAAGTATGGTGATACAAACATATTATCAATACTTGTTTCCATAAACTTGGATCTACATTCTATTCAACGACTGAGCATGTGGGGCCTTAGCACGATGACTTCTCGACTGTGTAAAATAAAGGTTTTCCCGTCGCCGATAAGGAGGGGGTGGCGGTAGCACACTTTCGCCTTGCTCTAGTCCTAGTAGTCATACTAGGTGGTATACGCACGTGTAGATTTATTCTTTTTCACGTCTCATTTTCGCCGTACTGCCATGACTGTTGATGAATAGATGGTAAGTTATTCACGGGAAAACCTTTGTTGAGCGTGTGTGCGAGAGAGAGACAGCGTGCGTGTGTGATATGTGTAGAGATTGAGGCAATGATAAGATATTCTTTGTGTTCGTGTGTGCGGAGGATAGAGAGAGACACGTGCATGGGGCTTTGTGTTGTGTAACGTGGAGACACATAGACATAATCAGAGAGTGAGTGTGTCAGATACACATGCGGACATGGGGAGAGATGTGTGAGTTAGAGAGATGGAGAATTTTGGTGTGCATCTGAGCTAGAGAGGGGGGGTATATACATACCTAGAACCGAAGAGAATATGCAAGGGTGTGTGTGTCTTAGAAGAAGGATCCAGATAGATGGGTGTTTGTGCGTGTTTGTGTGTGTTTGTGCACGGGCATGTGTGTGAGAGGGAGTGTGTGTATGTGGAGAAGAGAGACCACTAACGATGTAAACCTAGTATAGGGAAGGGGGAATGTGTGACATGTGTGTCAAAGAGAGACAAAGGCATGTGTAGTAGCGGGATAGCATGGGTGCGTGCGGGGAGCAGACTATTTGGAAGATAAATCGAGTGTGTGTGGGAGAGGGGTGTGAGAGCGAGAGAGAGCTAGCGAGAGAGAGAGAGAGAGAGAGAGAGAGAGAGAGGGAGGGAGAGGAGGGAGAGAGGGGTCGTTTGAGTGCAGAAGTGGTGTATAGATAGGGAGACAATGTTGATGTTGTTCGAAAGTGGCCTATGTACGGAGACGCAAGGGAAGCGAGTCATCGTGTGTGTGTGATAGGGACTTCATGAGAGATCTAGAATAGATGGTGTAGAGAACAACATGCAATATTCAGAACAATGATATATTAGGGAGCTATGGAAAGAGTCACGACATATATGTATATAGGGAAGGAGTTGGGCGAGTCCGCATGCGGGAGAGATAGAAAGAGGAGAGTGGTGCACAAGGAGACAAAGTGTGCTTGTTTGCAGTGGGGGTGGTGTCTGAGGTGAGTGTGCGAGGACCATATAACTAGGGAGATAGATGTTTGGGGGCGACATTTTGTGTGTATGGGAAAGATACACTCTATATAGTGCGTGTGCTTGGGAAAGAGAGATGCCGGGAGACCTAGAGAGTGAGGGAAGAGATGTGTGCATGCCCGAGAGAGAAAGTGATAGAGACCTAGCTATATTGGGGTTCGGACTTTAAAAGAGAGGGGGGGTGTTAATGTGCTTGTGTGTTCGTGTCCGAGGGAGAGAACAACTTGTGTGTATGGGGGGTTCCGGGGGGTGGCTTCAGATAAAGAGTGAGGTGCCTATATTTGAGATACTTTAGCATAATTGAGATATATATGGTCAATAGTGTGTGCACTCATAGTTGATTAATTTGTTTCACAGTTTGAACTATGAGATAACGATACTTTTGAACATGCGTGATATACTTTGAAGTACCAGAATTACAAACGTAAGATTGGAATTTTGGAATTCGAGTCCATCATTAGCTTTTGTAATTCATTTAAACAGAGGTACATTTTTAAGCCGGGATTTCATGATTTCAAATTCATATATCAAACCTAGAGATATACACATACGGGCATGATCAAACTTTATAATCATCCACTTTATTCATACACATACACATTTTTGCTTTTGTCATCATATTTAGGATAAACACATTTGGAATTTCATTTGAATTGGACCATATGATGGTATTTGCTTGCACTAGCTCAATGATCCATATTTGAATTGAATGGACAATCTAAGTTTCGAGTTGGAGACACTGATTTTTGAAACTTGCACTTTTTTTGCGTGCAAAACAAATAAATTCTCGGCCATGATATCATAGTCGGCCATACAAGAGCAGAACACTTAATTTCAGGCGCCAAAAGCTTTCAAACTTCCCGCTCACATCGAAATATCTCGTGCCCAAAAGTTTAGCCCTGCGATATTCCTATTTTACCCCTGCCACATGAACGGAAAAGGGCTGCCTTGGTAACACCATTGTTTTCCCCTCTTTGCCCCCAACATTCTTCCCCAGAGCCCCTCCCCGCCCCCACCATGCCAAGCCGCCAAATCTAGTCCTTTTCCACAGTGGCGGACCTCACACCCCGTCGGATCTACCTTCTGCACCTTGGAACCCCCAACTGCCAACTCACCACGTCACCGGAGCCACTTCACCGACTCGCTTGTCCATCGCTCCAGATCTCCTTGACCGCCATCATGGCCCACCGCACCGGATCTGCTTCACCGGTGCCCTCGTCCACCAAAGTGTAGGCCCTTCACTGACTCCCTCGTCCGCCCCATCGCTGGCCCTTCATACAAACCTTCATCCGCCGCAACAGAGCCGCCTCACCGAAAGCACTGTACACCGCGCTGGATGTGCTTCGCCAACGCCTTTGTTCACTACACCGGACCCACTCCACGGATGTCATATTCAACTCCACCAGCCCTGCTTTACTGATGCCGCAGCCTCATTAGGTTATTTCGATTTGTACTTGTTCGGGTTTTCTCTTCTTTATCGTGGAACTGTTCACTTTCCAAAGATGAGCTTTCTTGTATGTCGACAGGCACCGCAACCGAAGCACCGGGGCCGCTTCAGCAAAGGCGACAGCCGGCCCAAACTCAGCGAGCACCATCGATGATCCTTAGCTATCAAGTATGACAACGATACCCATGTGCCGCCGAGAATCAGCTACTATTATCCAACGGCCGGCGCCTACGTTCACTTTCTTAGCATAAGCACCGCACCTTTGAATTTCTTCAGGGCATCATTCAATTTTTCATGAGACACGTTATTCTGCTTACACCTGTAGGGCCATACTTCTGGCAGTGAACATGTTACATGTGCTAAATTACAAACCAGTGCACATATATTTACAATGCTTTAGTTTTATCCTAAGTATTACTGTACTTCCTAGATATCACTGCCTACTATTTTACTTCTTGCATGCTATATTTATGATAATGGGGTTGTTCTGATGCCACCTATTGGTTCCATCAGACTACTTCATGTTCTCTATGCTTAATTACACATCAGCAAACTAGCATGTGGTTCCACTGCTTTATGTTCGTTTTACCCTACATTTTCTGATGCTAGCTATTACATCACTACTTCGAGCCTCTGTTCATTATGGGGCCGTTTGGTTCCCAGCCACAGTTTGCCAAGCCAAAGTTTGGCGGCCATAGTTTAGTTGGCATGTATTTGGTTTTTGCCACACGTTATTGCCCCTATGGCCCACTTGTCATAGAGACAATTTTTTGCCAACTTTTGCCAAAGTTTGGCGTCCAATTTCTCAGCCACACTTTGGCTTGGCCACGCTAGTATCCAACCAAACATACCCTACTTTTTTTGTGTTCTTCATCCTCCCAAGTAGTAATTTGATGCTTCCATTAATTATAGAGCTGCCAACCCCATCAAGCAAAATATTTGTTCTTTTGGGGCTGGCACCTCGAACAAGCATAAAAATAGAGTGAAGCACATATATTGTCGTGTAAGCACACACCCTTCTTTCATTAGTTTAGATGAACCATTGATGATCAATTTGAACCAGTGCATGCGATTAAAATTAATTTGACCTAAATAAAGGGTGCAGAATAAACTGCAAGAACTAGATTTGCAACCACAGGATGCTGACGATATCTTCAAAGAACATTGCAACAACAGTGAGGCTTCACAGCAACATATGGTAAGCTAGTGTGTTTTAGTAGATGTGAAATGTAATGTGTGTGGGTTGCTTTCTTGGCTTGTGCACTCAACCTGTAATCTTACCGAATTACAAATAGTTCAGTTGTCTGCTTTGCTATATTGCTTGATTCGAATGCTCGTTTGTTACTTGTTAGGCTATACCTGAATTGGCCAATATGTCAGCAGTGCCATCTGTACTATCGTAAAGAAATACATGCCTAGTTCATTTGACTCCTTAACTTCTCCTATGAACTTCATCACAAGACTGTCTTTGTAGTTTATATGAGGCCACACTATTAAGTGATTTCTTAGATTATTTCAACTGCTTAGATGCCTTGGTAACTTAAATATAGCGGTGGTACACTCCCTTTTTATTAGGTATGTCAACTGGGTCCCGTTTAATCCCGATTAAAGTCTACTAGTGGTATGATAGTTCAAAAGAGTCTTTGTTTTTTGAGGAAATTGAACTAGGGAGCTAACAAAAACTAACTAGATGGGACTGGCAGATGCCGTTTATTTGCCACTTACATCCCTAGTTTCATCTTACCATTTTAATTTCTTTTTGGCTGATGCTGCTTCGAACCATTTAAATATAGGTTGCCAGGCTCGACAATAATTTGTATGTCGTTTACCATGTAAGCTTACTACCTAGATCACGTGATAACTATCTCTTACTTACGTCCAGTGGGAATCTTTCAGGATATTGTTCACACTAGGACACAATGTACAACCCCAGAATCTATTTGTGGAAGCAGTGCGCCATCCATGTTACCAGATGGTAGCAGTTCAGAGGCAACACCACCGGAGAGCAGTCTGAGCACATATATTATAGTTCTTGAGGCTCTACTAGAGGCAGAAAGAGATGGTGTGGCTGCCATGAATGAGGTAATCTCGATCTTGAAGCTGGAAATTATGCAATTAGCTACACACATTATGCAAGCAAACCAAGAATTGGAGGAAGTAAGAATGTTGCGTTTGAAGACGGAGGAGGTCCTGTTGCTTCTGCTATCTGAAGCCGAGGGTAATCCCAGTTCTTCTTTAGATACCAATTGAATTGTCATTAGATTATTATACTTGCATGTTGTGTCATGTCTCTGAATGGATTATGTTGTAAGACCCCCTATGTTGTCCAAGTGTTGTAATGATCTGAATTTTTTAAGCGAGGTAATCCTCGGTACTTGTATGATTGACATAAGGTGAACTATTTTTCGTGTGAGCATATTGTATTGGATTAAATAACTGTTTGACTCAAAGTGTATCCAACCTACTGAATTCGAAGATCATGGCATTTTAATCATAATCATATATAAAGGTGGAATAAATCTTTGTCGTGGTTTTGAAGAAATAAATAACAAAACATAGAATGATGTATGGATATTCATGATCGAATAAAAATTGGATTTGAATTTAGTTGCCAGGGCCTAGGGTAAACGTGAATGCTAATTCTCCCAAATTTTGAACGAAGCGGAAAAACACCCACTATCATTTGTCGGCTGCCTGAAGCAAGTGTCTCTATGTGTAATTGAATAAAATTACTGTCTACCCCTGACACTTCACATCCTAATTGACCCGATTTCCACTGTTGTCGATAAGGGAAGACTAGTGACTTCAATCAGACGTGACACGACCGCCTCTGAGCCCATTCAGACATGGTGGGCGCCAAACGTGGGCGGCAAAACAGATTTGATTCAAGCTCGTCCGAAAGACATGTGTCTCTCCCTCCATTTCCCCATTCATACACGCTGGGTGGCAAAACAAACTCTCCTTGTCCAAAATCGATGTAGGCAAATATTTTAAATAGGGGCAGATGTGTAACTTCCCTCAGACGTCACAAAACTGCCCTACCTGTCAGCCCTGTTCAAACACCGTGGGCGACAAAACACTCTCCTCGCCTGAAATCACTACTAGCAATATTGCGGAGATGCGAGATTACCGTCCTATCCCCAACCGACGTGATATCCGAAATTTTAATGGGGGACAAGTTCGTAACTTTCCCATATTTCAGACAAGCACGTCCAAAGTTTGAGATCCCCCTCCCCCTCCATTTCCCCATTCATACACCAGCGGCGGCACAACAACCTCCCTGCTGTGGCCAGCCTCCTCCATCCTCCACCCAATCCTCCACCTTGCCGGAGCCGCTACCCCTACCCCGTCGTCCACTACAAGAGATGGACGTCTCTCACCCATGGTGCCGGACCAGGATCCTTTCATCATGTCCTCTCGCTTCATCGGCGCCATCGTCCACCTTACCGTTGCCGCTCCTACGATCACCCTGTCCACGTCAACAGGACTTATCCCCTGACCCGGCCGTCTGCCGTCTAAAGTCTTCTTTCGCGCCGCCAACAACCATCGCACCCGCAGCATCCTCAATGTATCAGCAGGGGCCTACACAGCATCACAAGAGAGGTGCTACTCTTTCATATCTGCTTAAGTTATTGATCTCACCCGGAAAATAGATCGTAAATTGTTTACTGTACTTTTCTTGCCTGTGCCAAATCGTAGTGGCTAGTTGAAAGCAAACATTGGTTGCGAAGTAGCTTTGTCTGGCTTGCACCTTCAGATCCGCCATGGCACGGTAACTATACTCGTAAATCTTATGGTTTCCCCCCTTTATATTCACTACCGTCATCGTAGGTGCTTCGTGTCGTGCTAGCACTACTCCTCAAGACCTCAACCCATCAAGCGAAACAACATGCCACTCACAATTCCAAAGCTTAGTTGTTGAAATACGAATCTTATATGATTCTCATATTACTAAAACAAAGAATGTTTAATTGGTCACCTAATGTTCCTATATTCATTTCGAAAAGCATGTGCGCCATCCACTAGTCCAGCTAGTTCCACTTTCCTGATTTTATTCTTGATGCTTAGGGTTTTCCCCTTTTATCTACTCTACTATGATCTGCGTAGGTGCTTTCTGTCGTACTAGCAGTACTCCATCCTTCAAGCTAAACAACACAACACTCATGATTCCAAAGCTTAGTTGTTCAAATGTGATTGTGATATGATACTGATATTAGTTAACAGACACATTTAATTGGTTAGCTAAAGGTCCCACTTGAGTTTCCAAATGCATGTCGCGACATATAGAGAGATAGTAGAATTGCATTTCTTTGTCACTTGTTGACTGTACTTTGTTGTCCATACCAAATCTTAGATGTTATTTGAAAGCAAACATTAGTTGCTAACTGCCCTTTGCGCGGTTTGCAGCTTTAGATTGCCACCCACTACCACGGTCAACACTATACTCATCATGCTTACGGTTTCCCCATTTTATGATGACCATGATCAGCCTACGTGGTTCGTGTCATAATAGCACTGTTCCACCCATCGAGCTAAAGAAGCTTAGTTGTACAAATTCAAATATGATATTATGTTGATATTAGTAAAACTGAGACATGTTTAATTGGTCAGCTAAATGTTCCTACTTTAGTTTTGGAATGCATGTGAGCCACATATGGAGAGACTGGAAGGAATATCGGTTGAGCCTATGTTTTTGCTTATTCACATGAGATGTGCTATGCTTGGAATGTCATTTTATCTTGTTTCTTGTTGTTGTTTGAATAAAATACTTAGATCTACATTTTTTAAATAAGAGAGAGTCCTCAAATAGCTACCCATTTACTTCACCACTCACTTGATCATCACTTATATCTTTTTGGAGTAGTTTGTTATTTACTCTTGTGCTTCACTTAGGTTATTTCAAGAGTTGAAAATTTTGAAGAAATACTTATGCTCATGTTCTTCACTTTAATTTGTTTGAGCTTATTATAAACAATTGCAATATATGGAATTAGTCTCAAAGTGATAGATATCCAAGAAGGATATAATAAAAACTTTCATGAAGATCATTGGACAAAATAAACCTGTTTCTTTGTAATAATTTTGAGATATGATGATAGTGATATGTGAGACATGTTGATGAGTAATTGTGCTTTAGTAAGAATATTGGTGTTAAGGTTTTTTATTCCCTATGCAAGCACGAAAGTCAATAGTTATGCAATGAAATTGCATCCTACTTGTGGTGCATTATTCGGTGTTAGTTATTCTTAATGCTCGCTTATGAGATTTTTCGTTTTTTGGTTGGATGCTTCTCACTCTTTTTGCTAGCCTTCGCTTGCACTAAGTAGGAATACTACTTGTGCATCCAAAATCCCTAAACCCAGTTTTGCCACATGAGTCCACCATACCTACCTATATGCGGTATTCCCGTGCCATTCTAAGCAAAATTTGTATGTGTCATCTCTAAAATTTCAAAACAATTTCCTTTTTGTGTGCTCGTACCGCTCATGAAGCGGCAGGGGGTGGCCAATATTTTCCATGCTAGATGTGTCATTCACAAGATGAGTGTTTATTCACTTGTCATTGCACAAGAGTATGGCAAAGGTATTAGGGATGCCCGGTCCCGAAATGAAAAAGAAATTTACTTTATGTTGTCAAATAATAAATTCCTCGGAAAGTGTTGGTATGGAGGGCGCCCATGGATATGGCTAGCCATGGATTGTGAAAGAATGGTGGAAAAGGAATAAACTATATTTTTTATTTAGGAACCACCTATGATATATCTAGCATGGAAAGTGTTGGGAATTACTCGGCCGTTTTCATTGACGGGAAAAGTATGCCTCCCAAAATCTTTTATCTCACAATTTAAGCTTTGAGGTCTGGCACCTCTACAAATCCCTACTTCCCTCTGCGAAGGGCCTATCTATTTACTTTATGCAATTTTTATTTTTTACTTGAGTCTATATCTTATCTTATAAAGCACCAACTAAGGGGCACTATGATCGTACTCGAGCATTGAATGTAGCTAATATGCGAGTGTGTTTCATGAATGGATCAATGATTGAGCATGATGGGCTAGGGATAGCTTTTTTAATGTTGATATTATGGAACACATGGTTGCTTGTTGATATGCTTGAGTATTGATGTCCTCATGTCAAATTATAGACTATTGCTTTGAATCATTCAAGTCCAAGTGTCCATGGTGCAAAAGAAAAGAGTATATGATAAATATGATAGGTAGCATTCCACATCAAATATTCTGTTTTCAGTTGCTACTTTAACATGAGAAGTATTATGAGAAGGAATTGTTGTTATGATGCTAGGAAAAGTGATTGAAATTATCATTAATCAAACTTGTGCACTTTGCTAGCATTCACACTTCATAGATTATTTCTTTTATCATTTACCTACTCGAGGACGAGTAGGAACTAAGCTTGGGGATGCTCATACATCTGCAACGTATCTATAATTTATGAAGTATTCATGCCATGTTTACAGTAATTTTATATGGTTTTGGTATGATTTGCAAGGAACTAACCCGGACTGACGCTGTTTTTAGCAGAATTACCGTGGTGTTGTTTTTTGTGCAGAAATGAAAGTTCTCCAAATGAGCTGAAACTTTTTGACGGTTTTTTTGGAACAAAAGAGACCCCCGAAGCTTCATGGAAGGACCAGAAGTTGAAGGAGTAGGGCACAAGACACCGGGGCGAGCCTGGTGGGCCCGGCTTACCTCGGTGGGTTGTGCTCACATCGAGGCCCATCTTAGCGTGAAACTAATGCCAAAAAATCCTATAAATAGAGAAACCATCAGAAGTAACCCGAGATCAGAAGTTCCACCTCCGCAAGCCTCTATAGCCACGAAAAACCAATCTAGACCTCGTTTCGGCACTCCACCGAAGGGGGGAATCATCACTGGTGGCCATCTTCATCATCCCGGCGCCCACCTTGATGAGGCGGGAGTAGTCCACCCTTGGGGCTGAGGGTTTGTACCACTAGCTATGTGTTTAATCTCTCTCTCTCTCTCTCATGTTCTTGAGATGGCACGATCTTGATGTATCACAGGCTTTGTTAATGTAGTTGGATCATATGGTGTTTTCCCCTCTCTATCTGTTGTGAATTGAGTTTTCCCTTTGAGATTTCGTTTTATTGGATTGAATAATTTTATGGATTTGAGAACACTTGATGTGTGTCTTGCTATGAATACCCATGGTGACAATGGGGTATCACATTGATTCACTTGATATGTGTTTTGGCACTCAACTCCCGGATTCCCGAGGTGACATTGGGGTAATCTATGCATAGGGGTTGATGTGCGTTCTCATATTTGTTTCTCTGGTAGAAATCTTGGGTCACTCTTTGAAGTTCTTTGTGTTGGATTGAGTATTATAAATCTGAAATTGTTTGATCCATATCTAGGTGACATTAGAGTTGGTTGATGTGTATCATATGGTGTTATTTTAGTACGAACTTGGTTAGATTGATCGGAAAGAATAGCTTGGTGTTATTTTAGTACGAACTCTAGGATAGATTGATCGGAAAGAATAGCTTTGAGGTGGTTTTGTACCCAACAAACAGTTTCTTCTTATGTTCTCTGCTAGATAAGAACTTTGGAGTGTTTTTTCATCGCACGTTGAGGGATGGTTATATGATCCAATTATATTAGCATTGTTGAGAAATTGCACTAGCGAATGTATGGACCATAGGCCTCATTTTCAAGCAATGCAATACCGTTTTTGCTCACTTTTGTTACTTGCTACCTTGTTGTTTTTTTGTTACTATTACAAAAATCAATATCTACTATCATTATTACACTTTTATTACCATCTCTTCGCTGAACTAGTGCACCTATACAAATTACCATTGTATTTGGTGTGTTGGGGACACAAGAGACTTTTTGTTATTTGGTTGCGGGGTTGTTTGAGAGAGACCATATTCATCCTACGCCTCCCACGAATTGATAAGCCTTAGGTGATCCACTTGAGGGAAAATAGCTACTGTCCTACAAAACTCTGCGCTTGGAGGCCCAACATGAGTCTACAAGAATAAAGTTGCGTAGTAGACATCAGACTCCATAACGAGTTTCCACTTAGCAAATGAGTTAACCTTCAAAGGAGGTGAATCCCCAACATGACGAATATGCGGATACAAGATAGGTTGTGGCGAGTAGTGAGGCTCTACATAATTGTAGAGAGGTGTGGTGGTAGGCTTGTATTAACAAAAGTTTCATTTGTATCATCCACATCATGAGCCGCGCTTGGAAGAAATAAGGATGATGCAATTTTGGAGGATTTGAAGCGTACATCAACCTCATCCTTGATGGTGGACAAAACTTGTTTCATTATAGCGGATTTGAAATCCGCCATAAATGAAGATAGGTCCACTATGGTGAAGCTAGTGATGAATGCGGGAGTTGCAGGTTGTGTAGTGGCGGGGATTTCTAGGGGAGCCAGAGGCTCCCCAACTTGTGGTGGTCCAAACCATCACCCCCTAGATCGAGCATAATCTCTTTAGGAAGTTAAGCCTTAATAAGTAACCAAAACTCTGATACCAATTGAAAGGATTGAGAGATCGACTATATGTGGGTGAACAAGAGATTACAAATATTAAGCTTAACTCCAATTCTATGGGCTAGAGCGGATAGAGTAAGTTATCCAGATGTGCAATCTATGGTGAGAACAATTTATATGGCAATCAAGCTAGCAACAAGGTAAGCAAGGCAACAAGCTAAATAACAAGCCAAGAAGCATACAAAGCAACTAAAGGAGCGTGAATGGATAAACCACAAGTGAGTTGAGGGCATGATATTTATGCCAAAGTTCACACTCTTTGGGGAGTGCTAATCTTCGTTTGAGTGGTGCCAAATCTCTGGGGTGCCACAAAGTGGCTCACCTTATTCTCCCTTTGAGTCACCCTGACAAATGGGCCTCAAATAACACGAGGTTGATCTTGAACGCGACCACCAAACATTAACAAACTTTCGGAAGCACGCCACAAGTAAGGGAGTTTGCAGACCTTCACTCTTACCGCATAGGAGCTCAAAATCTCCAAGGGTAACAACAATTGGCGATGAACAAGTTTGAGAATCACAAATAGGTTTAGTGGAAGTGTAGAACAGGTGATCCTCCTTCAATCCTCAAAGAATCAACAAGTTTGAGTGGAGAGATTGGGAGGAATCGAGCTTTTAGGGTTTTGGAATGGTGGAGCAATCTCAAGTCAATAGGGTTCATCGAGGAGAAGAGAGGGGGTTGTACCCCTCTAGGCAAAAGTGACAGTTGCCCCGTAGGGGATTCCGAAGACTCAGGGTAAAGGGCCTGGGTACACGAACTAACTAGAGCGTTAGCACACACACTACTCCAAGGACCCACAGATTGGGACCCTAGGGACCCAGTCTGTCCAGATGGGAAGGCCCCACTCTGGGGACCCAGTCCTTCCAAGAGACATACGAAGTGGAGCACTGAAGGCTCTGATCTTCAGTGACCCGGAGGTCCGATAGTCTAGGGACCCGGGGGTCCCAGCAAATGCACAACTTGGTCTAGGGTTTTAGTGGGTTTAGCATGATCCGCGACTTCCTCAAACACTCTACCCTCCTTAGTGTGGTTGTCCTATGGCTTAAATAAAACCAAAAAAAATCTTCAAGTCTTAGAAAAACCAACGCCTTTCCCCTTTTTGAAATAGGGGACAACCATGTCCATAGAAAATCAGCAAGAAACCAATGTCCTGAGATACACTTGATAAATGACATTAGTCTTCACTAAACCTATTGTCATCAACATCAAAATACAATTGAAAAAACAATGCACTTTCACCTGATCCTGCTATGCCAAAAAATATATGTGATTTTATGACAATTTTTTTACAAAACATGTTTGAAATTTAAACTTTAGTGTAAGTGAATGCTAGTCAGTATATAGATACTTGTGATCGAAAAAGGTGTGACACACGACGACTACTTTTTGAGCTGCACGGTGGCTGTTGCGCAAGTCGTTGGTTCGGCCCTCTGGTTAAGCACACTTGCGGGGCCAGCGCTTTGCTATATTCTTCCTCCCTGCTTCCTTTCTGCTCAACGTCTTATGTGTCACAGAGACAGGGACGCCCTAGAACAAATTTAAGTTTTTTTAGAAAAGGAGGATATACCCCGGCCTCTGCATTTGGACGCATGCAACCATTTTGTTAATTATTCATAAAGACCTTACAAAGTAATACATCAAGTCTGAAGCCACCATCTTGGCAACACCTGTCACTATTCCTATCCTCTTGATGAAAGGGTGCCGAATGTCCGAACCGAATACCAAACAAACATCGCATGAAAGCCTAACATCTAAAGTCGGATGCCCTAGCCAAGCCACATGCCGGGACTGGGTCACACACTGGTCCGGCGCACTCTTAGTGGCCGCACTCGTCGTCTTCCACTGATCCATCTCTAGAGCAGGTACTGACGCACCGACCTTGCAAGGCCTGCCGTCGACGCAACCACGGCACCATACAATGGCACCATCCTGCATGTATCGATCCACACACGCCCATCACCCAAACTCCGCAGCGCCAATACCGCCAGAATCCGCCGTCGGCCTTTCGGTAGATGTAATACCGCTCCTCCTCTTGTCTCCTACAGCCAGCACTAGCTCCAAACTGATGCCCCGGAAGGGAGAACGACACCGAAGGCGCCGTCATCGTCCAATTCGGTAGACCCAGATCTAGGGTTCCCCCGGAACATCCCGATTGAGTTGACCTGACCTGCAATAACGATGTCTCGAGAAGAAAACGACGTCAGAGACGCTGCCATCGTCCGCCAAGACCACAGTCAGACGCGGTTTTCACCGGAAGCCACGCCGTCCCGGTCTCGCCGCTGGCTGGAACCACACGGAGCTTTGCCATGAAGACATATGCCGCCGCGGGTACTCGGCGGAGAACAAATTTTATGCAACATGATGATCGGATCATGGCATACACATTCAGAATGCACAACACCTTTTCGAATAGTTCACGAGGAGCAGTAGGGTGCCCCAGATTTGCTGCCTTCAAGCTCCTCCCCTTTCTTGCTTTTCCTCGACGTCGATGTCGCACCGACGACTACCGTAATGGTGGTGGGTCCCTGCCCTGAAGGGGGTGGGGGAGGGGTCAGTTCTCCTCTGTGGCTCATCGTCGGAATTGGAGCTACGCTATCGCTGACACAGGTGGTCAATTGCTTGTGGATTGGATCTTCATGTGCCTTCTCACTCATGTGCGCTGTGAACTTGGTCGGCGGTCGTTTGCGGTAAAGTCGAACGATGAATCAATGGCGTTAATGTAAAACCTCGACGATGTTTTCTTCATTGTGGTGTGCGTTGTATTGTGTGTGTATCTGATCAGCAGATTGTGATGACTTTTGTCTCTTTTTTTTCTGTTTGATAATTATCGAACGACTCTCTTCTTCTTAATTAAAGGCTCCGGCTAAGAAGAAAGAAAGAAAGAATGCACATCACCGCGGAACAGAACTGTGTCGTGCTAAAGCAACAACCACATCCGGAGTAAGTAGAAGAGCGTGTCACACCGTCTTGTCATAGGCCAAGCTGAACCAACAAACTCCCACTCCGAGTTGTCATAGGCCATGCTGAACCAACAACCTCCTACTCCGAGAAGCAATCGACGTAAGCCAGTTAGTTGCGTCCGCCTCAGGTGTCATGACAAAGATATATAGAGAGCTAGCCGATCAGTACACCAGTGCAGTCCACACCGTCGAAATTAGAATTAGGAGTACCGATCATGATATTTACACTGATTAATTGTAGCTACCAGCTACTAAAGCTCGCTGGCTACAACAAACCCGTAGTAATCAATCAAATTTTAAAATGAAGTTCAGCCATAATTTGCTAGCATGGAAAGAAACGACAGAAGCAGCCAAGCTGCCGGCACACTGAGAGGATTAGAAGGTGTAGTATAGATTAAGACAGCGGTGGTTACGATTAGACAAGCCTTCGACCGAAGCTGGAGCAAGCGACGACGGGGCTGAGCGGGCGGCCGCGCGCACGATCGTCATCGCGCGTCGCGCTAGGGCAGGTATACCGTCCCGTCCGGGTCAGTCCAGCTCGCCGTGTTCCAGTACGACGTCGTGTCGCTCCCGACGGCGCCGGCGATGTCGAATATCCCGGCGTCGATCATCGTCGCCGGCGGCCAGTCTGACGCTGATGCCGTCGCCGCGCCAGTTGACCGTGCGGAGAACGGCGCCAGGTCTGCGGTGGAAGACGCCGACGACGGCTGTTCTGTGGATGTGACTGCAGGGGCAACGTCGTCCTCGGCCTTGCGCTGCGCTGAGAAGGTGAAGGCCGGAAGCGGCGTCCCGAAGAGCGACGCGAACGCGGCCGCCTGGTCGGTGAACATCGCCGTCGGCGGCTGCAGAGGCGGCGCGTCTGCGATGAAGGTGCTTGGGCCAAGGCCTGTGAACGGCATGCTTCCGCCGCTCGAGTGGGCCGCGGCACATGCACCAACGTCATTGACGGTGTTCGTCGACGCGGACGAGGCACCGGAGGTGAGGCTGGAGCTGCCAGCACTGCAGCCGGAGCGTGCGTTCTTGGCCTCGCTATTGGCGCCGGAGGGGTCCTTATCGACGTCGGAGGAGGAGGCGGCGGCGGCTTTTCGCTTGGGCTTGCGGCACCCGCCCCCGACGGGGACGTTGCGGAGGAGGCCGCCCTTGGTCCAGTACCGGCGGCAGCCCTTGCAGAAGTGGCGCGGCTGCGAGAGGTTGTAGTTGTTGTAGTAGCAGAACTTGGTGTTGGCCGAGTCGCACCGCGGGCAGCGCACCTCCTCCGGCGCCCCGCCGTGGCGGAGGAGGCCCGCCGGACGATCCGCCGCGCCGCCGAACAGCCGCCCGGCCAGGCCGGGGATGGGCTGGAACTCCTGCATGCCGTGCACTGCTCGCACGTGCCTCAGGGATGGTGGAGCCTGCCGCGAGGAGGGAGCTAGCTTTCGAAGCTTGCTATCTATCTGCTCTGCTCGGCCTGGGCTCTCCATCACAGAAGCGGTTGTGTAAATATCCTCAGAGCGCGCGCTCCCTCTTCCTCCCCGGGCCGCCACGTCATACTATTGCCCTTTAGCTGCGAAATTTATTGCAAGGTGGGTTGTGTTGATATTTTGTGGAACACACGTGCAAAATAGACATTAGGATTAGATAGACAGGTGTGATGAGTGAAGTGAGCGTAACTCAGATGGTTAGGTTCCTTGTCGTGAAATTAGTCCACTAGAGTTCAAGTCCTAGACTTGCCATTGATGGTCGTATTTTTCCAAATTTATTTCGGGCTTTCTGACAATGTTCGTTCAATGGGAGGAGACGTTCCTCTTCACTAAGATAATGTTTGTTCAGTGGAAAGAGACGTTCCTCTTGACTAAGAGATGCCTGCGGTGACTTCATCAATCTCAATATTCTGTGGCGGCCCAGTATCTCGGAGGTATTCATCTATCTCAATATTCAGTGACTTCATCAATCTCAATTGTACTGTGTTCACAAAAGACAAGTGTGATTCTTTTTATTACGAGAAGGGTTGGGCGTGTTTCATTGCATTGTTGGTGTTTTGGATTTCATGAAAAAATATTACTTTGTTTGGCATGTGCGGGAGATAATTGAGTGTGTTTTCTTTTTATAATACAGAATTTTAGTGGGCCTTTTTTGATGATATGATTATGTGTTATCTACTAATCAAGCAATACGTATGCAGAAAAGTTTCTTACGCTAGTAGTTGTATGCACTATATTGTTGCTATAATGCCGCAGTGTTTTTTTTGTCAATGTATTTTTATAGGGTGGTTGCCGCTAGTTGATTTCAGAAGTCATTAACCCAGTCAAAATCATGAACCAAATACTGAATCGGACACATTAATTATGGAGTTTAAAAACATGAGGAACTTAGTGAATTTAAAGATTTGATGTGAGAGAAGAATAGATGTGCATAATTACATGTCCATGCATAAGTATTAGTGATAACTACTGAAGCACATGGTCCTAAAGTGGTATTCACGACGCGACTAAACCGTGTCCACAGGAAATGGGTTGTACAACAGTGTTGATGTGGATCAGCCTATGGACATGACCATAACAGATGTATCAACCCCAAGTGACATGCATGTATAGTTTTATAAAGGTGAATCTTGTCTTTGTGCATGTCTATCTAACATAATGGGATGGTACACTACCTGAACTTCCTATCATTTACATCTTGAGTTTGAAATGAGCATCAAAAGAAGCAAATAGAAGGTCATGCACAAAAGTGTGCTTGCACCATTCAAGAAAGAAGCACGGAAGAGAAAGAAGGACGAGACACGAAGGATGGACCAAGCCCAGAGGTCCGAACGTCCTCTCTGATAGTCCAAAGAGGTTCTAGACACCCCAGAGCTATAACAGGAGGTGTGATGTCTACTACGCAACCTTCTCATTGTATACGTTGTTGGGCCTCCAAGTGCAGAGGTTTGTAGGACAGTAGCAAATTTCCCTCAAGTGGATGACTTAAGGTATATCAATCCGTGGGAGGTGTAGGATGAAGATGGTCTCTCTCAAACAACCCTGCAACCAAATAACAAAGAGTCTCTTGTGTCCCCAACACACCCAATATAATGATAAATTGTATAGGTGCACTAGTTCGGCGAAGAGATGGTGATACAAATGCAATATGGATGGTAGATATAGGTTTTTGTAATTTGAAAATATAAAAACAGTAAGGTAACTAATGATAAAAGTGAGCGTAAAGGGTATTTCAATGCTAGGAAACAAGGCCTAAGGTTCATACTTTCACTAGTGCAAGTTCTCTCAACAATAATAACATAATTGGATCATATAACTATCCCTCAACATGCAAAAAAGAGTCACTCCAAAGTCACTAATAGCGGAGAACAAACGAAGAGATAATTGTAGGGTACGAAACCACCTCAAAGTTATCCTTTCTGATCGATCTATTCAAGAGTCTGTAGTAAAATAACAAGAAGCTATTCTTTCCGTTTGATCTATCATAGAGTTTGTACTAGAATAACACCTTAAGACACAAATCAACCAAAACCCTAATGTCACCTAGATACTCCAATGTCACCTCAAGTATCCGTGGGTATGATTATACAATATGCATCACACAATCTCAGATTCATCTATTCAACCAACACAAAGAATTTCAAAGAGTGCCCCAAAGTTTCTACCGAAGAGTCAAGACGAAAACGTGTGTGAACCCCTATGCATAAGTTAATAAGGTCACTGAACACGCAAGTTGATCACCAAAACGTACATCAAGTAGATCACGTGAATATCCCATTGTCATCACAGGTAAGCACATGCAAGACATACATCAAGTGTTCTCAAATCCTTAAAGACTCAATCCGATAAGATAACTTCAAAGGGAAAACTCAGTCCACTACAAGAGAGTAGAGGGGGAGAAACATCATAAGATCCAACTATAATAGCAAAGCTCGCGATACATCAAGATCGTACCACCTCAAGAACACGAGAGAGAGAGAGAGAGATCAAACACATAGCTACTGGTACATACCCTCAGCCCCGAGGGTGAACTACTCCCTCCTCGTCATGGAGAGCATCGGGATGATGAAGATGGCCACCGGTGAGGGATCCCCCCTTCGGCACGGTGCCGGAACAGGGTCCCAATTGGTTTTTGGTGGCTACAGAGGCTTGCGGCGGCGGAAGTCCCGATCTATGGTGCTCTTCGATGTTTTCGGGGTATATGGGTATATATAGGCGAAAGAAGTCGGTCAGGGGAGCCACGAGGGGCCCACGAGGGTGGGGGCGCGCCCAGGGGGTAGGGCGCGCCCTGGACCCTCGTGGTCACCTTGTTGCTTCCCTGATGTCTACTCCAATTCTCTTGGATTGCGTTTGTTCCAAAAATAACTCTCCCGAAGGTTTCATTTCGTTTGGACTCCGTTTGATATTCCTTTTCCGCGAAACACTGAAATAGGCAAAAAAACAGCAATTTGGATTGGGCTTCCGGTTAATAGGTTAGTCCCATAAATAATATAAAAGTGTATATAAAGCCCATTAAACATCCAAAACAGATAATATAATAGCATGGACTAATAAAAAATTATAGATATGTTGGAGACGTATCAAGCATCCCCAAGCTTAATTCCTGCTCGTCCTCGAGTAGGTAAATGATAAAAATAGAATTTTTGATGTGGTATGCTACCTAGCATATTTCTAAATGTAATTTTCTTTATTGTGGCATGAATGTTCAGATCCAAATGATTCAAGATAAAAGTTCATATTGACATAAAAATAGTAATACCTCAAGCATACTAACAAAGTAATCATGTCTTCTCAAAATAACATGGTCAAAGAAAGTTATCCCTACAAAATCATATAGTCTGGCTATGCTCTATCTTCATCACACAAAATATTTAAATCATGCACAACCCCGGTTTTAGCCAAGCAATTGTTTCATACTTTAGTATTTTCAAACTTTTTCAATCTTCACGCAATACATGAGTGTGAGCCATGGACATAGCACTATAGGTGGAATAGGATGGTGGTTGTGGGGAAGACAAAAAAAGGAGAAGATAGTCTCACATCAACTAGGCGTATCAACAGGCTATGGAGATGCCCATTTGAAAGGACCACGATGTCGCCTAGAGGGGGCGTGAATAGGCGTTTTAAAATCTTTTACGGATTTGGCTATATCCTAATGCGGAAATAAACTAAGCGGACACTTTTCAATCAGAAATCCTAAATATACTAGCCTCACTAAGTGCACCAACAACTTAGCATAAACAAGATGGGAACAACGAGGATATGAGTAAGCACAAGTAAGTCACACAAACTTACTCAATGTATGTAACGCCCCAAGACCGGAGCTTCAGATGCCTTCCAGGGTTTCCGAGATTCGTTGTGTGATTTTGTTTGGTTCGTGCATTCATCTCTGCATCATGTGCATTGCATCACGTCATCATGTCATCATGCCATTTAATTTTTAAAAACTCAACTAAATAAATTGCATAGATCTTTTGATCTATTTAAACCGAGGGAACTCACATGGTGACTTCTCTTTATAACATATCCTCCAATATTAGGGAGCTATATTAAATATTTCTTTATTTCGGAAATCACCATAACCCACTTGCAAAATAATTTCGTTCCTTTTCTGCTTCAAGTTTGGTCTCCAACCTTGCCAATAATTATTTCATCATTTTCCGGAGCTCCACCAAAAATCCAAACATTTTTGGACCTTCCTTTTACCAAGTCCTAGTTCAAACCCATTTGAATTAAATTCAAATGAGTTTGAATTTAAATCTTTCAATCGTGGCCTTTCTATTTTTCTTGGAACGAGCATATTTTTGCGAGTCCGGGAAATTACCCTCATGCCCTAATTCTTGTCCACTCATTTCTTTTCTCTCCCTTTCTTTCTTTGCTTTTCTGTTTTTTGAAGAGTTTTGAAGAGAGAGGGAGAAGAGAGCCCAGCAGTCAGGCCCTGGCCATTCTCCTCCCCACCAGGCCGGCCCAGTCTCCCTAGGCCCAGCCCACCTAACCCCCCTCTCTAACCCTAGCCTGATCCCCTCGCAGTCCCTTCCCCTCACCCGATCGCTCCCCTGCTCCCTTCCCTTGCGCCGCAACTCCCCAGCGCTCGTTCCCCTCATCTCCCCTCGATCTCTCCCTCCTGCGCCGCCTTACCCGATCCCCACGCGCATCCCTCGAACACCCTCGCTCCCTCGCCCTGTCCCTCCGGTGTGAGACCCGCGCTCTGCCCTCGCCGGAGAAGGGAACCAGGCCGGAGCCCCGTCGGCCTCCTCGCCGCCGTCACGCCCCGCCTCCTATCTCTGCGCTACCCTGCGGCCTCCTCCTCGTCGCCCCGCACCTCCGCCGGCCTCGGCCTCCCGCAGCTGCCTGCTGCTGGCCCTGCTGCCGAGCTCTCCACTGTCGCCCAAGCGCTCAAGGAGAGGAGCTCCTCGAGCACCTCGCCTGCATCCGTCGTCCTCCGCCGCCCGGCGACCCTCTGCATCCACCTCCAACAGCTCTCCCTGCCACCTCATCTTCATCACCGCCTTGTGCGTCCCTACCGACTCCGACCGGGAGCCCCGCCGCTCGCTTGTACATGGCATCCGCCTTCCTACACGCGCGTTGCTGCTGCTTCGCCGCCCGCCTCCCACCAAGACCCGAGGCATGTGTGCTCCACTGCTAGTTTCATGGACGACGAGTACCTCTACGATGACCCTGGATGTCTACGAGCGTCAAGTACCACTACAACCCATGTTCGACTACGTGGATTCGCCAAGTACCACGACCACCGTGTTCCGTTTCTTCACTGTCAAGGCCGAGAGGACGCCAAGTACCATGAAGACGAGGACCCGTGTACAACTACCGTCGACATGCTTTTCGCCAAGTACACCACCACCAAGTCCGCACGGGAGCCCGAACGACTACTTCCACGACGATGCGAGTACAAGTACCCCTTCGGATCGCCAAGTACATCTACGGCCGTGTACCACTACTTCCTCTACCGACGACCCCGGACATCTACGAAACGAACGTGTACAACTACCGTCACCGTGTACAACTACTTCCACTACTTCCCACGACGTCCGTGAACCACTATCGTCGCCCCGAAGATGTTGGATTCGTCAAGTACCTCTCCAAGACGAACGTGAACGACTACTTCCCCTACGACCCGTGAACGACTACTTCCCTCGACGTTTTTGAACCGCCCGGAAACGCACGCTTCGAAGGTATAACGCCGAGACAACGCCCGTGACCTAATGCATGTGTTGAATGAGATGCACCGTTTGCACCGTGTCTGAATTGTCACTCGTTTCCATGCCACTAACCTGTGGGAACCCGGTAGCCGGGATCACCCCACCATCTTGCATGACTCGCTCACGTCACACTTCTCGTTTGCATCGGTATCTCACTCGAGTTATCGGGACCGGAATGTTGCCGTGGCACCATTTTCGTTATCGTTGCCGTGGCACCATTTTCGTTATCGTTGCCGTGGCACCATTTTCGTTATCGTTGCCGTGGCACCCCTTTTGTTCCGCCATGGTGACCAGATGCTCCCTAACATGCTCATGTCAACGTTTTCATAAAAATTGCTTATTACTTGCATATGTCATCCGCATCATGATAACAACATTTAAATGCTTAAAATTGTGTTTGCATTAAATTGCTAAATGACATATGGGGACTTTCCGGAATTGTTGTTTGTTGTTTCCGGCCTCGTTTAAACTTGCCTAATATGTAGTTCAATTATGCTTCACCTCTTGCCATGTTTAACAACATTTAATATTGTTGGTTAGCATAACGGAGAGAGAACTAAATAATTGATGTGGTGTTCCGTCAATATGCAACTCATTGCATATTGAGCTCCACTTAACTTGTAGTATTGTTGGTGTATTTTGCCATGCCATCCTCATTAAACCGGACATGCATCATACTTGATTGTGCATCATGCCATGATTATGCTTGTGTGTTTACCATGTTGTTTGCTTCTTTCCGGTTTGCTTCTCTCGTTAGCTTCGGTTTCGTTCCGGAGTTGTGAGGCTTCGTCCGACTACGTCCATTTGTCTTCTTCATGGACTCGTTCTTCTTCCTATCGGGATTTCAGGCAAGATGACCATTACCCTCGATATCACTTCTATCTTTGCTTGCTAGTTGCTTCGTTCTATCGCTATGATGCGCTGCCTATCCCTTGTTTACCATGTCTCCCATATTGCCATGTCAGCCTCTAACCTTTTCACCCTTCCTAGCAAACCGTTGCTTGGCTATGTTACCGCTTTGCTCAGCCCCTCTTATAGCGTTGTTAGTTGCAGGTGAAGTTGAAGATTTCTCCATGATGGACAGCATTATTTTGGGATATCACAATATCTCTTATTTAATTAATGCATCTATATACTTGGTTAAGGGTGGAAGACTCGGCCTTATGCCTGGTGTTTTGTTCCACTCTTGCCGCCCTAGTTTCCGTCATACCGGTGTTATGTTCCCGGATTTTGCGTTCCTCACGCGGTTGGGTGATTTATGGGACCCCCTTGACAGTTCGCTTTGAATAAAACTCCTCCAGCAAGGCCCAACCTTGGTTTTACCATTTGCCTACCTAAGCCTTTTTCCCTTGGGTTCTGCAGACTCAAGGGTCATCTTTATTTTACCCCCCCCCCTGGCCAGTGCTCGTCGTGAGTGTTGGTCCAACCTGTCAACCGCCGGTGGCCACCAGGGGCAACTCTGGGCTGGCCTACCGGAAGTTTGGACAATCCGGTGTGCCCTGAGAACGAGATATGTGCAGCTCCTATCGAGATTTGTCGGCACAGTGGGAGGCTTTGCTGGTCTTGTTTTACCATTGTCGAAATGTCTTGTAAACCGGGATTCCGAGTCTGATCGGGTCTTCCTGGGAGAAGGTCTATTCCTTCGTTGATCGCGAGAGCTTGTCATGGGCTAAGTTGGGACACCCCTGCAGGGTATAATCTTTCGAAAGCCGTGCCTGCGGTTATAGGCAGATGGGAATTTGTTAATGTCCGGTTGTAGATAACTTGACACCAGATACGAATTAAAACGCATCAACCGCGTGTGTAGCCGTGATGGTCTCTTTTCGGTGGAGTTCGGGAAGTGAACACGGTTTTGGGTTATGTTTGGCGTAAGTAGGAGTTCAGGATCACTTCTTGATCATTGCTAGCTTCACGACCGTTCCGCTTGCTCTCTTCTCGCTCTTATTTGCGTATGTCAGCCACCATATATGCTTAGTCGCTGCTGCAACCTCACCACTTTACCCCTTCCTTTCCCATAAGCTTAAATAGTCTTGATCTCGCAGGTTTTGAGATTGCTGAGTCCTCGTGACTCACCAGATACTATCACAACAGTTGCAGGTCCCGATGATACCAGTGCAGGTGATGCAACTGAGCTCAGATGGGAGCTCAACGAAGATCTTAGTTGTTGCTATGTGTTATTTCTTGTTGATCAGTAGTGGAGCCCAGTCAGGACGATCAGGGATCTAGCAGTTGGGTTATCTTCTTTTCTTTTGGCTTCGTCCGTAGTCGGACTATGTGTGTACTCTGAATGATGTATGAATTAAATGTTCATTGTGTGAAGTGGCGATTGTAAGCCAACTCTTTATCCCATTCTTGTTCATTACATGGGATTGTGTGAAGATGACCCTTCTTGCGGCAAAACCACAATGTGGTTATGCCTCTAAGTCGTGCTTCGACACGTGGGAGATATAGCCGCATCGTGGGTGTTATAAGTTGGTAATCAGAGCCATCCCCGACTTAGGAGCCCCTGCTTGATTGTTTGCTGGCGTTGTTGAGTCTAGAACAAAAATGTTTTGAGTCTTAGGATTATATATATCGGAGAGTAGGATTCTTTTTACTCCTCAGTCCCTTCGTCGCTCTAGTGAGGTCTCCTGACGTAGATGTTTTGACTTTCCTCTCCTCAAATTTCACTAAATTTTTTTAGGATCATGCGGGTATCTTGGAATCGTTTCCATGGTTTTGTGATGAGAACATTGTTCTTGGTGCCTCCTGTCTTTTATGTGGCAGTGTCCCGGGGAGTTGAGCTCCGAGGTGTTGTCGTCATAATTTTATCGTTGCAGTTCTGGAATACCTGAGTTTTGCCGACATCGAAAATCTCTTTTATGCAGTTGTTGGTGAGATAACCTCGATAACCCAGTACTGGGGCGAGTTCGGGAGTATTGCCATAACTCGTATAACGGATGCTTTTCGAAGGTTGAGGTACACAATTTCCGAAGGTTTCTTGGTTATGTGTTGACGGATGGATACAGCTTGGATGTAGGTATTGTTAGTTTTGGGTGAGATATATATTGCTTCCCCTGTAACCCCAACACCAGATTGCATAACCAAAAAGTTTCGGGAGTTTTATAGGTGGGAATTCAAGTAGCTCCTAGAATATCTTTTCGGAAGATGCATGATATGAGATTGGGGTTCGACGTCTAGTGGTCCGCCTGTCCACGGTCGTTTTTACAGTGGTCTCATTGTCTCTTAAAGAACCCTTGGCTATGCTGGTTCGGGGACACTTCGTATGTCATGTACACTGCCTTGTACATGATGGTGCTGTACACTCGAGTCCGTGTGGGCCCCACCACGAAAACTTCGAACGAAATCTCTATCATATGTTTGTTCCGGCTTATTCCGCAAGCCAAATCCTTTGTTTTGTTTTATTTGTGGTATTCGAGTTGCTTCGAAGTCAAATGTTGAATCCATACCTTTCCTAAACGGTGTTCTCATATTTCTATGAGAGTGTTAATCCTTCTTGTTTATCGAGATTGTCATGTCAAATTCTTTCCAACCAGCGTGCTTCTCTTCAAGTGGATCCGATCATCTCAACATCCGCAAGATCAATTCTAAGTTTTCTCAATGGTGTTTGTTTCGTTCATCCCAAGTTGTCTTTGTTTTCCCCACCCTCCCACCCTTAACTTCAAGGACTCAGATTTCTTAATCAAGTATCCATTTATTCATGTGAAGTCTCTCCATTCTTTTCCGTCAATGTTTTTATCCGGTGATTCTCAGGAAGATACTAACGGAGCTTCAAGTTTATTATTCTTAGTCTCTTTTCTTCTTCGGTGGATCCAATTCAAGCTTTGTCAAGCATATCCTTTCCCCGTTTCAAATGTTTTCCCATGCCGGTGCACCTCTTAATTGCTCACCTCTCTCTATTCTTATTCGGAGTGCTCAAGATATCTCGGAAGATTCGTGTTTCCATTCTCAATCCGTTCAAGTTATTTTGAGGTTGTTATCTCATTCAAGTCATTTAATTCAACCGGTGCAATCCCCCCCCCTTTTTCAATCAATCGTTCAATGGTGTATATTTTAGTGGGCCCTAACCCACAGGTCTTTTCCCAGGATCTTACCTGACTCTTCTAATTCTTTAGGAAGTTATTCTGAAATTCTTTTCCAAGTTTGACGTAAGAATGAATTCTCATCAGTCATATTCTTTCTCCAAGATCACTTTCAAAATATTTTCATCGTTGGTTCAACCTTTCTGCTCTTCATTCCGGAGTATCTCAACAATTCAGGGTTGTTCTCATCATCATTCTCAACATTTCAAGACCGAAGAAGAGGTTCTCTTAAATCTTGGTCCGTTCTCTTGAAGATTCATAGTTCAAGCTTGCCGCTATCCTCTCATAATTGTTTTTCGATTGTGAAATTCTTTTCAACCATCCGGAGCATTTCAGGAGTCTTTTCAGTTTGATTCTCCGGAGCCCATCATCTCAGAATTATTTATTCAAGCTTTCAGCTCTCGTTCTCCAATTCTTACCGGTGCATCGTTCAAAAACCCTCTAATCAGTTCATGATCTCTTTGTTCTCATGTATCTAAATCCCCTAAAGTATCTTCATTTGTTTTCCAATTCTTCCCGGCGAATTGTACCTTCGCTACTTTCATTTTCAATTCTTACGATGGTTCGTTCAAGATTTCACTTCCTTCGTTATCATATCAAGTATTGGTCGTTTCCAAATCCCACCGGTGGTTCCATCAATAGCTTCTCAAGTTTGTGCCATATCTCATTTAATCCTTTCTATGAGAATAAGTAGTATGCCAAATCCGTTGCTTGTCATCAATTTAAGTTGATGAAGAATACGCATAACATAATTCTTATTCTTGTTTCATCCAAGTGATTAATTCCTTCTTCTGGAGATTGTTCATCATGTCACATTTCTCGGTTCGAGATGCTTCATCTTTTCTTTTCTGGAGTTCCAAGTTATCTCGGTTATATCGTCGCGAAGCTCCTTCTAAATCATCTCAAGGCTTCACTTTGTGTTTTCAACTTCCCTTTCTTTTTATCATCCTATTATTACCGGAGTTCTTCATGGAGTCTCTACATGGTGGTTCGTCAAGGATTCTATTCATTTTTCAATTGTTCTTCAAGATTTCTCTTGAAGTTATGATCTGCCAAGCTATACTCTAAAATAAACATGGTTCTTAACACATGTTTTGTTTTGAGGAGTTCAAGTATTCTTCATCTTGCATCCGAAGTGCAATTCTTTCTATCTTATCTTTCCAGGTGGTGTTATATCATTCTTGACAATTTCCATTCTTGTTCCGCGATTCACGTGTTGTCAAGAATGAGGTATTTTAAATCCATCAATCTCTTTGTTGGAGTTATCTTGGTATAGATTTCACCTAAAGCCTTCCCTAAGGAATGTTGCTATTGTGGTGCTTATCAATGATCCAAGTTTTCTCCTATCCTCTCGGCAAAAGAAGTTTTCATCTCTTCGTTGATCTCAAGCAAGCAATTGTTTCCGTTAGTGGCCGGTTGTCACCTCATAATTTTGAGATGTTTTCCATAAGCCCACTACAAGCTTTGTGCTTTTCGTTGTTGATTTTCCAACAACTCCGTTCAATTCTTCTTTGCAAGGATGCTTTCCAAGCTCATTTGTGGCAGAAGTTGGCATTTTCTTCTTCATTCGGTTATTCCAATGATCTATCTTCTATTATTTCTTTCGGAGGCATTGTGATGTTGCTCTTTTCACTCATCATCTCGAATTGTGAGGATCGTGTTCTTTTTGTGCTTATCCATTTAACCGGAGTGTTGTGTCATCTCTTCAAGTTCTTTTCATCTTATCAAGTCTTGCATCTCTTTTCAACCGGAGTGCTGTCCGATTTTGATCTTCCTTGTTCCTTGTTTATCTCGTTTCAACCAGAGTGATTTCAATTCCTTCTTGTCCATTGTACTCGTCATTCAGAGCTTTGCAACCTCCAAGGTTCACATGGTGTTCCTTCTTTCTATTTTCTACCACAGTGCTCTCAGTTGTGTTCAACTCCGTTGTGTTCTTTCTTTCAACTTTTCAACCTCTCAAGGTTTGTGGTTTCACTCGTTCGTCAAAGAAGCAACTTAGTTTTACCTCCTCTCTTCCTCTTCCGTTTCTCTCCGGTGCCATTCTAGATCTCGGGACGAGATCCTCTCGTAGTGGTGGAGTGTTGTAACGCCCCAAGACCGGAGCTTCAGATGCCTTCCAGGGTTTCCAAGATTCGTTGTGTGATTTTGTTTGGTTCGTGCATTCATCTCTGCATCATGTGCATTGCATCACGTCATCATGTCATCATGCCATTTAATTTTTAAAAACTCAACTAAATAAATTGCATAGATCTTTTGATCTATTTAAACCGAGGGAACTCACATGGTGACTTCTCTTTATAACATATCCTCCAATATTAGGGAGCTATATTAAATATTTCTTTATTTCGGAAATCACCATAACCCACTTGCAAAATAATTTCGTTCCTTTTCTGCTTCAAGTTTGGTCTCCAACCTTGCCAATAATTATTTCATCATTTTCCGGAGCTCCACCAAAAATCCAAACATTTTTGGACCTTCCTTTTACCAAGTCCTAGTTCAAACCCATTTGAATTAAATTCAAATGAGTTTGAATTTAAATCTTTCAATCGTGGCCTTTCTATTTTTCTTGGAACGAGCATATTTTGCGAGTCCGGGAAATTACCCTCATGCCCTAATTCTTGTCCACTCATTTCTTTTCTCTCCCTTTCTTTCTTTGCTTTTATGTTTTTTGAAGAGTTTTGAAGAGAGAGGGAGAAGAGAGCCCAGCAGTCAGGCCCTGGCCATTCTCCTCCCCACCAGGCCGACCCAGTCTCCCTAGGCCCAGCCCACCTAAACCCCCTCTCTAACCCTAGCCTGATCCCCTCGCAGTCCCTTCCCCTCACCCGATCGCTCCCCTGCTCCCTTCCCTTGCGCCGCAACTCCCCACCGCTCGTTCCCCTCATCTCCCCTCGATCTCTCCCTCCTGCGCCGCCTTGCCCGATCCCCACGCGCAGCCCTCAAAACCCTCGCTCCCTCGCCCCGTCCCTCCGGTGCGAGACCCACGCTCTGCCCTAGCCGGAGAAGGGAACCAGGCCGGAGCCCCGTCGGCCTCCTCGCCGCCGTCGCGCCCCGCCTCCTATCTCTGCGCTGCCCTGTGGCCTCCTCCTCGTCGCCCCGCACCTCCGCCGACCTCGGCCTCCCGCGGCTGCCTACTGCTGGCCCTGCTACCGAGCTCTCCACTGTCGCCCGAGCGCTCAAGGAGAGGAGCTCCTCGAGCACCTCGCCCGCATCCGTCGTCCTCCGCCGGCCGGCGACCCTTTGCATCCACCTCCAATAGCTCTCCCTGCGACCTCATCTTCATCACCGCCTCGTGCGTCCCTACCGACTCCGACCGGGAGCCCCGCCGCTCACTTGTACATGACATCCCCCTTCCTGCACGCGCGTTGCTGCTGCTTCGCCGCCCGCCTCCCACCAAGACCCGAGGCATGTGTGCTCCACTGCTAGTTTCGTGGACGACGAGTACCTCTACGATGACCCTGGATGTCTACGAGCGTCAAGTACCACTACAACCCATGTTCGACTACGTGGATTCGCCAAGTACCACGACCACCGTGTTCCGTTTCTTCACTGTCAAGGCCGAGAGGACGCCAAGTACCATGAAGACGAGGACCCGTGTACAACTACCGTCGACATGCTTTTCGCCAAGTACACCACCACCAAGTCCGCACGGGAGCCCGAACAACTACTTCCATGACGATGCGAGTACAAGTACCCCTTCGGATCGCCAAGTATATCTACGGCCGTGTACCACTACTTCCTCTACCGACGACCCCAGACATCTACGAAACGAACGTGTACAACTACCGTCACCGTGTACAACTACTTCCACTACTTCCCACGATGTCCGTGAACCACTATCGTCGCCCCGAAGATGTTGGA
The DNA here is from genome assembly GCF_002162155.2 of Triticum dicoccoides. Lineage (NCBI taxonomy): Eukaryota > Viridiplantae > Streptophyta > Magnoliopsida > Poales > Poaceae > Triticum > Triticum dicoccoides. The sequence continues at coordinate 151,744,043 of NC_041393.1, read as the reverse complement.
TTCGTCAAGTACCTCTCCGAGACGAACGTGAACGACTACTTCCCCTACGACCCGTGAACGACTACTTCCCTCGACGTTTTTGAACCGCCCAGAAACGCACGCTTCGAAGGTATAACGCCGAGACGACGCCCGTGACCTAATGCATGTGTTGAATGAGATGCACTGTTTGCACCGTGTCCGAATTGTCACTCATTTTCATGCCACTAACCCATGGGAACCCGGTAGCCGGGATCACCCCACCATCTTGCATGACTCGCTCACGTCACACTTTTCGTTTGCATCGGTATCTCACTCGAATTATCGGGACCGGAATGTTGCCGTCGCACCATTTTCGTTATCGTTGCCGTGGCACCATTTTCGTTATCGTTGCCATGGCACCCCTTTTGTTCCGCCATGGTGACCAGATGCTCCCTAACATGCTCATGTCAACGTTTTCATAAAAATTGCTTATTACTTGCATATGTCATCCGCATCATGATAACAACATTTAAATGCTTAAAATTGTGTTTGCATTAAAATGCTAAATGACATATGGGGACTTTCCGGAATTGTTGTTTGTTGTTTCCGGCCTCATTTAAACTTGCCTAATATGTAGTTCAATTATGCTTCACCTCTTACCATGTTTAACAACATTTAATATTGTTGGTTAGCATAACCGAGAGAGAACTAAATAATTGATGTGGTGTTTCGTCAATATGCAACTCGTTGCATATTGAGCTCCACTTAACTTGTAGTATTGTTGGTGTATTTTGCCATGCCATCCTCATTAAACCGGACATGCATCATACTTGATTGTGCATCATGCCATGATTATGCTTGTGTGTTTACCATGTTGTTTGCTTCTTTCCGGTTTGCTTCTCTCGTTAGCTTCGGTTTCGTTCCGGAGTTGTGAGGCTTCGTCCGACTACGTTCGTTTGTCTTCTTCATGGACTCGTTCTTCTTCCTATCGGGATTTTAGGCAAGATGACCATTACCCTCGATATCACTTCTATCTTTGCTTGCTAGTTGCTTCGTTCTATCGCTATGATGCGCTGCCTATCCCTTGTTTACCATGTCTCCCATATTGCCATGTCAGCCTCTAACCTTATCACCCTTCCTAGCAAACCATTGCTTGGCTATGTCACCGCTTTGCTCAGCCCCTCTTATAGCGTTGTTAGTTGCAGGTGAAGTTGAAGATTTCTCCATGATGGACAGGATTATTTTGGGATATCACAATATCTCTTATTTAATTAATGCATCTATATACTTGGTTACGGGTGGAAGACTCAGCCTTATGCCTGGTGTTTTGTTCCACTCTTGCCGCCCTAGTTTCCGTCATACCGGTGTTATGTTCCCGGATTTTGCGTTCCTCACGCGGTTGGGTGATTTATGGGACCCCCTTGACAGTTCGCTTTGAATAAAACTCCTCTAGCAAGGCCCAACCTTGGTTTTACCATTTGCCTACCTAAGCCTTTTTCCCTTGGGTTCTGCAGACTCAAGG
>NC_041393.1:151713722-151742346 GCF_002162155.2 Triticum dicoccoides | reverse complement strand
GGTGGCCACCAGGGGCAACTCTGGGCTGGCCTACCAGAAGTTTGGACAATCCGGTGTGCCCTGAGAACGAGATATGTGCAGCTCCTATCGGGATTTGTCGGCACAGCGGGAGGCTTTGCTGGTCTTGTTTTACCATTGTCGAAATGTCTTGTAAACCGGGATTCCGAGTCTGATCGGGTCTTCCTGGGAGAAGGTCTATTCCTTCGTTGATCGCGAGAGCTTGTCATGGGCTAAGTTGGGACACCCCTGCAGGGTATAATCTTTCGAAAGCCGTGCCTGCGGTTATAGGCAGATGGGAATTTGTTAATGTCCGGTTGTAGATAACTTGACACCAGATACGAATTAAAACACATCAACCACGTGTGTAGCCGTGATGGTCTCTTTTCAGCGGAGTCCGGGGAGTGAACACGGTTTTGGGTTATGTTTGGCGTAAGTAGGAGTTCAGGATCACTTCTTGATCATTGCTAGCTTCACGACCATTCCTCTTGCTCTCTTCTCGCTCTTATTTGCGTATGTCAGCCACCATATATGCTTACTCGCTGCTGCAACCTCACCACTTTACCCCTTCCTTTCCCATAAGCTTAAATAGTCTTGATCTCGCGGGTTTTGAGATTGCTGAGTCCTCGTGACTCACCAGATACTATCACAACAGTTGCAGGTCCCGATGATACCAGTGCAGGTGATGCAACCGAGCTCAGATGGGAGCTCAACGAAGATCTTAGTTGTTGCTATGTGTTGTTTCTTGTTGATCAGTAGTGGAGCCTAGTCGGGACGATCAGGGATCTAGCAGTTGGGTTATCTTCTTTTCTTTTGGCTTCGTCCGTAGTCGGACTATGTGTGTACTCTGAATGATGTATGAATTAAATGTTCATTGTGTGAAGTGGCGATTGTAAGCCAACTCTTTATCCCATTCTTGTTCATTACATGGGATTGTGTGAAGATGACCCTTCTTGCGACAAAACCACAATGTGGTTATGCCTCTAAGTCGTGCTTCGACACGTGGGAGATATAGCCGCATCGTGGGTGTTACAATGTATATCACGAGATATGGAAATGAATAATACACACAACCACAAGTAAGCAATACAAGCTTACACAAATTGTATCACAATATATGGGATTGAATGATACAAGCAAACTCAAGTAAGTTACACAAACTTACTTGAGCAATATCGCAATATATGGAAGTGTATGACACAAGTTAGCAATTCACACTAATCACAAAGTATATCAATAGTAGCAAGTATGAATTGTGGAATATGAAGTGTAGGCCTAAATAATCTCTACAAGGAAATGGCCAACACAATATAATGAACCACCACAATATAATGAGGACAACAAGATATAGTGAATGCACGGTCAAATGACCAAAGTAAACCACAAGTAAGGAGTTAGGGTTAGGGATAACCAAAGTCACGGAGACGAGGATGTATCCCGATGTTCACTTCCTTGGAGGGAAGCTAGTCACCATTAGAGAGGTGGATGTTACCACGAAGGCACACCAACGCCACAAAGGCTCACCCTATTCTCCTTGAGATATCACCACGAAGGCGATTCCCAACCACTAGTGGTAGACCTTGAGGCGGCCTCCAAACCTTCACAAACTTTCCGGGGGGCAAATCACAAGTTGATTCCTCACCGGAGCACTCCTACCGCCTAGGAGTCTCCAACCTCCAAGAGTAACAAGATCAAGGGGGAAATGCTCAAGACTTGCTCAAATCACAAATTGCTTTGGTCAAAAGAGAGAGGAGGAGTGGTTGTATGCTTGGATGAAATCTCTCTTAAGAACTCTCATAGATCTCTTTGGGGTGTAGCACGAGAAGGCTCAAATCCCTCTCTCTCAAATCCCACCAAAAGCAACTAATGCTATGGAGGGATGGGAGAGGAGAGGAACAATGGAGGAGGTCAACCAATGAACCCTAGATCCATGGGATAGTTTTCCCCCAAATGGATTGGAGTTTTGAGGCTTGGGGGATGAGGATAGAGCTCCAAAGAATGGTGAAATCTCAGATGCAAAAGCTCTAGCTCGATGGGGAAGAAGGGTGCCTTATATAGTGCCCCACCAAATCTGCCTGTTACGCACAGAAAAACGCAGCCCGGAACTTCTGGGCAAGCCCGGAACTTCTGGGCCCCCTATTGAACACATATGTGCAAACTCTCTGGTTAACCCGGAACTTTCCCCGAAACTTGCCCGGAAGTTTCGGCCCCTAGAACTTCCGGGCTGCCCGGAACTTCCGTCCCCGCAGAAAACAGCCAACATACCAAAAGTAAAACATGCATAACTTTTTCATACGAACTCCGATTTTGATGATCTTGGGCTCGTTTTGAAGCTATGGAAAAACCCCAGGTCCTCACATAGAGAATCAACCAAGATCAACAAAAATTGAGTATGCCAAATATGCAAAGGTGTTATCATATATTTGGGAAACCTATTTGGCTTTGGATTTTGTTTGGTATATAGGATAGGAGTGGAATGGTGTAAAGAAGATGTTGACTTGAGCAAATCCATCACAAACCCCTTTGATCCCCTCTTAATAGTGCGGGATCCCTATAACTCAAGAATCCTAAAAGAGCTACACTACATAGCTATCGAGAATCCATTCTTGAGTGTATATGTTTCTTTTTGGTGGTCATCACTCCACAACACTAACGTCAAAGGAACTAATACCTTTGACACGAGCCGTTCACTTGAGCTTGATGTTGATGTTTCTTCTTGGCTCAAGATGAAGGCAAGACATTGGTGAAGTCTTCAAGTCTCTCCCCAAAACACAATGTGGGGAAGCTTTGCTTTGTATTCATCTTCACTTGTCCATCATGTGATCATCCACAAGCTTCAAGCATGTAATCCTTTGGGATGGTTATCTTGAACTTGCCCTTGTCAACCATGATCACCAATACTTGATGTCATCCTCTCATAGACACTTGAAATCTCTTTCTCGATGTGAGCCCATGAGAATCACCTAACCCTCAGAAACATAGAAAACACGTAGTATGGGTTAGTACACAGAGTGCAATTGATAATTTCTTATCATACCACAAGATCCTATGTGGTGCATCACTTTCGCTCGTGTGTTGACCATTTAGAGTTCGATCTTTTAGTTTCATCTTGGTCAACCTATATCTCTACTCCATGTTTAATCTTGACGTCTTGAAGGGTATATTGAATTCTTCACTTGAATAGCTTTCTTGAATACTTGATCAATCATGACTCACACACGAGTCCATTATGATCATATCTTTGAGACACTCCTTAAGATACTCCAATGAACTTCATTTTGATCATATCAATGTAATTGTTGCTTCAAATGAGTTGTCTTCCATTATTCTTCAATCATATTCCAATGGGACTAACCTTCAAATGTATATCTCAATGCAAACATTAGTCCATAAGGATTGTCATTAATTACCAAAACCACACATGGGGACTACATGTACTTTCAATCTCCCCCATTTTGGTAATTGATGACAATCTCAACAAGAGGGTTTATATAATGAATTTTTACACAAGCACGTACTTTTTCTAGAATAAATTGTAAACTTGCGGTGACTTTGATAGCATTAATTATCACAAACAAACTTGATGTTTATCAAAACCGGTTGTACTAACATCAAAACACTACACAAGCATTTGATGTTAGTAAGACCTCAATATATAGAGCAAGCTCCCCCACAATATATGCATGTGTCAATGAACTTTGAATTTCATTGCATATATTGGTTGATATAAACTAGTTGGAGTTTTTTTTATATATTCATTCATGCAACAAGCATATATAACTAGGGTGGATATGCATGAATGACAGCAAGAACTTCAAAAGATATTTATCTTAAACCCTCTAAACTTCTCCCCCATTGGCAACAAATGCCAAAATGGAAGACAAAACATCTAGAAGAACAATATAGCATGAGTTCCTCCTTGATGTGTGCATATCACAAAATGTGAGTGAACGCAAATGCACATATACAATAATTAAAAATTTGAGGAGCTCATAATCTATAGAATGCAACCAGATATGAAGATATGAAAACAAGCATTAGACATGAGAGGGAAACAATCAAAACACATGAGTGCGCAAGATTATATGTCCAACATACAAGCACTCACGACACAACCTCTTACCAAAGCTACCATAAGAATAAGAGGAAACAAACAAAGTGGCCGGCAAGGAATAAATGATATCAAGGAAAGATATGAACTTTCTCATGTATAAAAATTTCTGAGTGTCCAATCATAATCATGATATGTATCCACAAACAAACTTTGCATACACAAAATAGACGCAATTGATAAGAACATGATATACACAAGTGAATCCATTATTATAGAACTGAAACCTAGTCATAATAGCAAGGCACATGGCACAAAGCACATGGCACAAATTGATCTCATTTGCATAACACAAAGTGAAGCAATCAATCAAAAGATCTGATAAGCCAAAAGGATAAAAGAATATTATGATTTGGGCAAAGGAGTGTTCTAAGGAAAATAGAGAAGCTCACCATGATTTGTGCACTATTTAGAATTTTTGTATTTAGATGCAAGTGCACAAAATAGGATCATCACTCCCCCAAAATTAATAGAAACACAAAACAATTTCAAGCAGTCATAGTAAGAAAAGAAGCCTAGCATTTGCAACAAACATATGGTTGAGCAACATGTAAATGAGGCAACCTAAGAATAGGCACAACCAAAATTATGTGTGTGAGTCACGTCAAAGCACTTGAGAAGACTAGTATAAGGATGAGAATTAAGCATCAACATAGCCTTGAGTAAATGAGATACAAGGTGCAAGACATGTCCTTCCCACACAAACGAAGTTAAGAAGGTCACACACACATCAAGAAAATGGGTTCACAAGCTCACTAATAGCAAACTAAAAACCAAAGCTTGTGACAACCCATGATGAAGATAGGAAATAATAGGCTTGTCAAGACAAGCATGTGGAGAACAATCTTCACCAAACATGAGTGCACTAAGATGCAAAGAGGTAAGACATGCACTCATACAAAAAATGCTTCCATGGAGCCACCAAAAAGATATAAAAAGTGAATTAAATGGTGGACATGAAAGAATAGGGATATCAACTAGAGATGTAACTTCTCTCACGTGTATAAGATTCTAGGTAGAGGATATCCACAAAGAAGGATGTACACATAAAATAGTTACAGAAGGAAAGAATAAGGTATCCAAACGAGAGTCATAAAATATACCGATGAGATCTTTGCTTGAAAGCGTAGCACGTGGCTTCATATAATCTTATTGTATATTAATGAACTCCAAACACACAACCATCAAAGACATCATAACTAGCAACAAGAAATCATGTTGGGATGAGAAAGGAGACAAGTATCACAGGAACGAGTCAAGAAATTCATGCCATGATGCAACCTACACAAGGTTGACCCCATTTCTATATATATGCATGAAGTAAATACTTGTTACCGAGATAGCATTGGTATGAAGTCGTAGATGAATAAAATGTCCAAGCTTGGCTCTAATTTCCTCATAGTGCCACCACCTTCATGAATAAGCCAAGCACCCAATGCTTCTCAAATGTACCTAACACATTTTACATACAATATGGTCCCCAAACTTATTGGGTCCGAAGTAGTTAGCATAACTACAACACATAGGGTAAAACCACTTAAATATGTGCATATTGATATGAATTTGAATTTCATGCACATCTTAGCTATTAAGAATTTGATGGATTTACCATATATATATTGGATCAAATAAGGCAAACAAGGCATGTGAATTTACACATAGTAAATATGCATGTACAAGCCTACCAAAATCCAGGGAGATACAAATTGGGCAAATGACCACATCACCGTTAATACTTCCAATAACATTACTAGTCATTTATGTTGTCCAAAATGAATCAAAGTGACAAATCAACATATGATAGCACACAAAGTTCAACATATGAACCAAGGAAAAAAACAATGATCATATAAGATATGCATTGCACACATACTCATAGGAATATCTCACTCAAGTAGATATAGGACACTATAAACAATGAGATAACAAACTCTCATATAGAGCAATAAGATGAATTCGAACAAAATGGTATTTCGGGTTATCATCCGGTGTAGAAACCAAATAAGTACATGATCATCTATACTAACACAAGCATAACATGAGAGTTTAGAAATAAACATAATGCTTGGATAGCATAATATTAACATTCCAACTAGATAGATCATCATGCAAAGCAATAATTGGAATACCTTTAATCAAATGATTTTCCAAATATGATTTTAAAGATAACCATGGGCAAAACCGCACAAGAATGCCATACATAAACAAGACATTGCATGCCACGGAGATATAAGATAATCTCAAATATAAATTCTAAGTGGCATCCCTCAATTGTTCATATTGACAAGGATTGTGATATGCACAAAGCATATCACTCCCCCATAATATGATGATCCATGTATTATCCACAAGAAGCAAATAAAACCCAACTAAGGATAATTAATGGAGAGAATTTGAGTTTCAAATGAGCTTTACATACCACATAGTAACTAGATAATATTGCACTAACAATACTAGGTGGTATCCCACATACATACACATTTAAGGTTTGTGATATCCGTAAATATCTCAAAAGAGCCAAGGAAGATTCAACTAATGAAGCAATAAAGGCTTGAAACCACACACACAAATATATGAAGTGCATTTCAACCTACAAATGCTAGATAACACAAATCAAGCATACTAGGAAGCACAACTATACAAGCACATGCTAGGTACAAAACCTAAACATGCAAGGGACATAGTGACTTCCAATGTAAACAATGCAAGTACAAGTTACCGCAAAGAGGAGTATTGGATTGATAGTTATGATGATAATCCACTTGACTTGGCATTAACCATAACATATGGAGAAAATAGTTTTTCTTCCTGAAGTAGCCAAGTCTCCAATGCCCTCCACACACCTATTGATCAAGTTTGAGTTTGATGGTCCCCAACCAAGTTGGGTCCTAAGAAGTTAGTAACAATAGGCTTGGCAACCCAAATGGTCTTGTCCACTTTCAAACTTCTTTGGGAACCCACAAACTTGGCAAACACATTGCCAACAATATCCTTCCTTAGCGAATAATGATTATTGACTATAGGAGGCTTAGATATGTTACCGTTGGGACAAGATGAAGCTATGTGTCCCTTCTTACGGCAAATATAGCAACATGTGCTCCCCTTTCTCTTCTTCTTTACCTTTTCAACTTGGAGAGCATTATCTTGGTTAGGCATGGGAAGAGGCCTTTCATTATCTTGATATTGAACTTGAGGCCACTTCCCTTGATGCTTCACATTTGAGGCCTTCTTCTTCAATGGACAAGATCTCACATGGTGTCCAACATTCTTGCACTTGAAGCAAGTAATGTTGGCCGAATTCTTGACTTGATCTTGTCCCTTCTTCTTGTTCTTGGACTTCTTCTTGTTGGAGATGAAATCAAGTCCTATTTTGTCTTGAGGGTCCTTTTGCACACTCAAGATATTATCACAACATTTTTCCAAGTCTTTCTTCAAACTAGTGACTTGGGCCTTGAGCTCTTTATTTTCCTTTACAAGGTTAGTATTAACAAAAGAACTAGAGGAAGTAGAAGCTTCATTGTTAGAGCAACAAGGCATGGTGAGCAATTCATTACAAGATGTACCAATATCATGTAGAGAGGAATTTCAAGGACTAGCACATGACAATAAGGCATTTCGAGTAGAAGATGTGCTAATATCCACATGAGACTCACATGATTTTACCTTGGTGACCATAGCCTCATGATCTAACTTTAACTCATCATGAGGGATTAGAAGATCCTCATGAGTGCCTAAGAGCTTTTTATGACTTTCTTCCAATTTCCCATAATTGATAGTTAGCAAATCAAGTTGAGTCCTTAGCTCAACATTTTGTTTTAATATCGATGCTTCACACAAGATAGAGTTAGTAGCACAAGCATCATTATTAATATGAGAGGAGCATGTAGAGGCTAGAGACTCCGCATGAGTAGCTTGAAGTTCCTCATGAGACTTAGAGAGTTTGGTGAGCTCTCCTTTGACCTTCTTGTAGTCAAGGTCAAGGTGCTCAAAATCCTCTTTAAGTTTACAATGAGTAACTTCAATCTCTTCTTTTAAAGACCTCAAGTCACTAAGACATTGATGAGCCATAGCAAGTTCATGTTCAAGTTGTTCACTTTTTGCTTTCTCGTAAAGGAATAAGTCGTTACGTTTTTGAAAGCAAGCAAGAACATCTTGGAGCCTTTTATAAGTGTTATTTTTAGCTCTACGAAGAGTTTTCCCAATCTCATAGAGATTTTGAGTCAAGACTTCATCATCTTCCTCATTACAACTATCATCATTATCACTAAGAGAAGATGATACCTCGTCATTACCTCTTGCCATGAGGCACATGTGAACACAAGGGGTTGATGATGATTCTTTTGGAGAGGAGGGTTCTTCATCAACCAAGCGTGCCTCATTTTTCTTGATTTCCTCTACATGGTTAGTTTCACAAAGAGAACTAGAGGGAATCACGGCATTTTGAATATGGCAACACAAACAACCAAGCATATCATCACACGAATTTATGAGTGCATCATTAGATTATATGCAAGGACTCTCTACACAAGAATGTATGATGTTTTCGGTGTTAGATATGCTCATGTCCATAGAAGATACATCACTCGTATCAACATAAGCAAGATTGAGGGAGTCCTGGACTAGGGGGTGTCCGGATAGCTGGACTATCATCATCGGCCGGACTCCAAGACTATGAAGATACAAGATTGAAGACTTCGTCCCGTGTCCGGATGGGACTTTCCTTGGCGTGGAAGGCAAGCTTGGCGATACGGATATGTAGATCTCCTACCATTGTAACCGACTTTGTGTAACCCTAGCCCTCTCCGGTGTCTATATAAACCGGATGGCTTTAGTCCATAGGATGAACAACAATCATACCATAGGCTAGCTTCTAGGGTTTAGCCTCCTTGATCTCGTGGTAGATCCACTCTTGTAACACACATTGTCAATATTAATCAAGTAGGACGTAGGGTTTTACCTCCATCAAGAGGGCCCGAACCTGGGTAAAACATCGTGTCCCTTGTCTCCTGTTACCATCCGCCTAGATGCACAGTTCGGGACCCCCTACCCGAGATCCGCCGGTTTTGACACCGACATTGGTGCTTTCATTGAGAGTTCCTCTGTGCCGTCACCATCAGGAAGGATGCCTTTTCCCGTCTTCAAAGACGGCACCATCGTCAAGGGAGCCTTGGCCGCCGGCCAGACTATCCGGCTAGGTGGTTTTCTTATGACCGCCTGTTCGGCCATCGCTCCGACAATGACCTCTCAGGTCATTAAAAGCGATCTTCATGTCAGCTCGGAATTCGCCAAGCAGCTAGATCCGATTGAGCTCTCCTCCGTAAACGAGCTCTTGGATCGCATCGCCGCCCTGGGAGTCGCTACCGACTACAATCAGATTGGGCTTAAAACCGATCTGAGAGAAATCAACTCTCCCCAGGTTACCCACCATGTTGTCGTGGTAGAGGAACAATGCGGCGACTCTTCTTCTATGTTAAAAACCAACTATGTCCGGATTCCCGATCCCTCCATGTCGGATTCCCGCGGAGGGACGGACGCCAATCAAATACTGAACCTAAAGTCAGGCATCGGACCAGATTTGTTGGAAAGCGTCCAGCAAACCAAGCTTCCGAATCCGGAAGCTTCTTGGCCTTTGAGCCTCAGATTGGGAGGGGTTCCGAACTTGATTCCACCCGCCCACCCAAACATAAGCGATCTATCTCAAATACGGCAAGAGCCCGATGAAACAGTACATCATTACTGGGCCAGATTCCTCCTGGTTATGGACAGGATAAAGGACTGTCGTGAAGAAAGCGCGATTTCAATCCTCTGCAACAATTGCACGGACAAGGGAATCATAAACGCCATCAGTCGTCGCGAAGTTACACGCTTCGTCGACCTAGCGACCATTGTACAAAAATACTGCGCGATGGAAAGTGCCTGGAAAACCGAAACTAGGTTTTGGGACAATCCAGCCCTGAATACAACCCCAGTCCGAAATAAAAGGGTGCGTCATACTCAAGCACCTGGGTTAAAAACCAAAAAGCAAAAACCCCATAAAGGGTATGGAACCGTACTGGAGGGATGGCTTAACGGACCCTGCAAAATCCATAGTACGGAGGGCGCCACTCCAACACATAGCCTTCAAGCATGTTAGATATTACGGCAGGTGGCCAAAGGTGGCGAAGGCTTTCTAGCCCCGGGCAACCAGCCCAGCAGCACCAGTACGGTATTAACAGTCTTCGAGACTTTAGCATCAAATAACATGCGGAAATGAACAATCCGCAGTCTTGCCAAAGTCTACCAAGTAGCAACAACAAATCCATGGAGCGACACGGCTATCACCTTCAATGCCAGCGACGAACCTAAATTCCGAACAGCTAGAGCACCAGCCGCATTGGTCCTCAGTCCGATAGTGGACGGCTTTTGTCTTACCAAGGTACTCATGGATGGCGGTAGCGGATTAAACCTCATCTACGAGGAAACCCTTCAAAAAATGGAAATTGATTGGAGCCGCATTGAGCGAAGCAGCACAACCTTCAGGGGAATAATCCCTAGTCGAGAAGTACACTGCACAGGAAAAATCACACTAGATGTAGTGTTCGGCTCGCCGGACAATTATAGGTCCGAAGAGGTCACGTTCCAAGTGGCCCCATTCGGCAGCGGATATCACGCTTTGTTAGGGCGAGAGGCATTCACAATCTTCCAAGATATACCCCATTACGGGTACATGAAGCTCAAAATGCCCGGACCCAATGGAATAATCACTCTCGCCAGTGATCCAGATACAGCACTCCGCGCTGAAAATAAGACAGCCGCACTGGCCCTAGAGGCATTATCCGAAGCCCTAGCGGCAGAGGAATTAACTGCATTGCGCTCCACGGTGGATAGGGACGATGTGATACTCGATAAAAGGTCCAAGTCCACCTCTTTTAAACCAGCAAACGAAATAGTCAAATTTCAGGTCCATCCAATGGACCCCACAAAGACGGCATCCATTGGGGCACAATTAAATCCTGATGTAGAAGCCGCACTACATGAATTCCTTCGGGAAAATTGGGACATTTTTTCCTGGCACCCTTCAGACATGCCAGGAATCCCACGCAGGCTGGCAGAGCACAGCCTAAATATCCTAAAAGGATTCAAGCCAGTCAAACAAGCTCTTCGGCTATTTTCCGAACCTAAAAGACAGGCAATGGGAGAGGAGCTAGCCAAACTCTTAGAAGCCAGATTCATCAGAGATATCAAACATCCGGACTGGCTAGCCAACCTGGTAATGGTACCAAAAAAGGACAAATCCTGGCGCCTCTGCGTTGATTTCAAAGTCCTTAACAAGGCCTGTCCAAAGGACCCTTTCCCTCTCCCTCGCATCGACCAAATCATTGATGCTACCGCAGGGCACAATTCATTGTGCTTCCTTGATGCATACTCCGGATACCATCAAATCAAGATGGCGGAAAAAGACCAGGCCGCAACGGCATTCATTACTCCATATGGGCCATTCTGCTTCAACACAATGCCCTTCGGACTCAAAAACACCGGCGCAACATATCAGTGCATGATTCAGACATGTATGGCTACCCAGATAGTCTAAACAGTAGAGGCATACGTAGACGATGTGGTTGTCAAGACCAAACATGTCGAAACTCTAGTAGACGACTTGAGGGTGACATTTGACAACCTCCGAGCATATGACATTAAGCTCAACCCGGAAAAATGTGTCTTCGGAGTACCAGCTGGAAAGCTTTTGGGCTTCATCGTATCCGGTAGAGGAATTGAAGCAAACCCAGCCAAGATCCAAGCTCTGTCACAATTGGATATCCCAAAAGACCTCAAGCAAATACAAAAACTAACTGGGTGCATAGCGGCTCTAAGCCGCTTCATCTCCCGTTTGGGAGAAAAGGCTCTGCCCCTCTATCGCCTCCTCCGGCGCACCGAACATTTCGAATGGACGGATGCCGCCACGGCCGGACTCGAAGAAATCAAGGCCATACTGGCAACAAATCCGGTCCTGGCCGCGCCCAACCTGGGCGAACCTATGTTATTACATATCGCAGCAACACATCAAGTTGTCAGCGCGGTACTCGTCGTCGAACGAGAAACAGAAGGGTATAGATTCCCTCTTCAAAAACCAGTGTACTACGTATCCACTGTCTTAACTCCATGCAAGTCCCGGTACCCACATTATCAAAAGATAGCGTATGCGGTGTTCATGGCATCCCGGAAGCTGCGACACTACTTTCAAGAGTGTTCCATAACGGTGGCCTCCGAAGTACCTCTCAACGATATTATAAACAATCGCGACGCAACGGGCAGGATTGCAAAATGGGCCATTGAGCTCTTACCATTTGACATAACCTACAAAGCACGGCGAGCTATAAAGTCACAAGTCCTGGCTGACTTCGTCGCCGAATGGACCGAAGCCGAACTCCCTAAAGAGTACGGCGCGTACTCCAATTGGATCATGCATTTCGACGGATCCAAAATGCTCGCTGACTTGGGGGCTGGCGTCGTCTTGACGTCCCCAACTGGAGACACAGTCCAATACGTACTTCAAATAACGTACATGGACTCCAACAACGCAGCCGAATACGAGGCCCTTCTACACGGCCTCTGGATGGCAATCTCCATTGGCATTCAACGCCTAGAGGTGCGCGGGGATTCAAACCTCGCAATATCCCAAGTAAATGGATACTTTGACGCCAAAGATCCGAAAATGGCAGCTCATCGCAACGCCGTCCTAAAAATGTCAGCTCGGTTCGAAGGACTCGAATTCCATCATGTAGCCCGGGACAATAACCAGGCAGCAAACATGTTAGCACGCATCAGCGCAAAACGTGACGCCATCCCTCCAAACATCTTCCTGGAACGGCTCTTTAAGCCATCCGTACTATGGGAAGAGGAGTCCGGAAATAACAATCTAGAGCCAGCTGCATCACCTAACTCAGACAATTCTGACACAATCGGCGGCTCAGCCAATGAAATAACACCTTCAGCCCACGAAATAATGGCAGTAATTGCCCCGTGGACGGAACCATTCCTAGCCTACTTAATTAGGTAGGAACTTCCCGAAGACCAAAACGAGGCCCGCTGCATAGTTCGGTGATCTAAAGCCTACAAGGTCCATGAGGGAGAACTTTATAAGAAAAGCACAACCGGTGTCCTTCAAAGGTGTATCTCCGAAGAGGAGGGGCGAAATCTCCTGGCTGAAATTCACGCCGGACTCGGCGGGCACCATGCCGCAGCCCAGGCCCTTGTAGGCAAGGCCTTCCGTACAGGATTTTATTGGCCAACAGCCCGGGCAGATGCTCAGGACTTAGTCCAACGATGCGTCGGTTGCCAGCTCTTTGCTAATCAGAGCCACATGCCACCCACCGCCCTCAAAACTATACCCATCACCTGGCCGTTCACGGTCTGGGGGCTTGACATGGTTGGACCCCTTAAAGGGGGAACCCACAAGCACAAATACTTATTGGTCATGGTGGACAAATTCACCAAATGGATTGAAGCCAAGCCAGTTAAAACGGCAGAATCCGGACCTGTGATAGACTTCATATCCGGGGTAGTACACCGTTTTGGCATCCCCCACAGCATCATCACTGATAACGGCACGAATTTCACGGCCGACGAGGTTAAACTCTGGTGCAAAAACATGGGCATCAAGCTCGACTACGCTTCAGTCTATCACCATCAAACTAACGGTCAAGTCAAGCGAGCAAATGGTCTAATCATGAGTGGCATCAAACCCAGACTAGTGCGGTCCCTCAAGGAATCTAACACGCACTGGGTAGAGGAGCTCGACTCCGTACTCTGGGGGCTGCGGACCACGCCAAACCGAACTACTGGATTCACACCATTTTTTATAGTGTACGGCGCAGAGGCAGTTCTGCCCTGCGATATAATTCATGACTCACCTCGCGTGCGCATGTACGAAGAAAGAGAAGCTGAGCTGGATCGGCAGGATAGTTTGGACGCCTTAGAGGAGGAGCGGGACGTGGCAAAAGCTCGTTCCGCATTTTATCAACAGCAGGCTCGAAGATATCAAAGCAGAGAAGTACGGGCCAAAGCTTACAATGTTGGCGAACTTGTTCTACGCCTGTCGGACAAGAAAAAGGACAAACTTAAGCCCAAGTGGAAAGGTCCCTTCATCATCGACCAAGTCCTGACCGGCGGAGCATACCGTCTACGTAACGCATCTGACAACCGACTCGAGCCGAACCCATGGAACGTAGCCCGTCTCCGAAGATTCTACGCCTAACGCCGGACTCAGAGTTTGTCTCACTCCTCCGTCCACCTTTTTACATTTTCACTATCTCTTGTCCCCCTCCTTCTTCCCACTTTTTTTCAATACCTTTGATAGGTTGATTTGCGCATTGTTCGCACACACTCGATGTGCTCCTAGCACTCGTTATACCCGGGGGCTTCTTTAACAGAAGCTTATTTATACGGGCTTCATGCCCAACACATGTGTCATACTTCCGCATGTACCTTTTATTCACCATTATATGCATCGATATGACTTAAGTTTTGGCCAAGCTGGGTTGCCTGGCTCCTGTGCTTACCCCTACGTTCCCGATTGTTCGGCTAGGAGGTAAAGGGAGCACCTCTGTGATTGTTACTGCCGGGTCAGCCGGATGTGTACCTCA
The DNA here is from genome assembly GCF_002162155.2 of Triticum dicoccoides. NCBI lineage: Eukaryota > Viridiplantae > Streptophyta > Magnoliopsida > Poales > Poaceae > Triticum > Triticum dicoccoides. Next base: position 151,727,616 of record NC_041393.1, on the reverse strand, counting down.
GACTGGGTGAAGCCGAAAGCTAGCGTTCTTAAGAGAATATTCGGCGGTGACTTGAAAGATGATTTATTACTTACTTATTTATTTTCCCCCAGATATTTTTTCTGCTATTTTCGCAGTCCGGACATGCACTTTAGGGCATTGCCTCCCAGGGAAAGGAACCCTTAGCGGAACTATTCTCCCTGGAAGATGTTTCTTACTAACCATGTAATATAACATAGCTAGTTGGGCACTTGTCTGATAAAGCAATTATGACCCCGACGCCTTGTCTCCATGCATGCCCCGGTTCTTCTATAACCGTAAGGGTATTCGGACACACTCCAGACTGTTGGGTCCTGAGGTTGAAGCAAAAAGGTCCGCAAAGACAAACGATCTACAATCAGGCTAGAAGGCATTTTACATGTCATTTCAAATTACATCGTCAAACTGACTGATTGTACTCCTCTTCAATCCCATTTAACAGGCTGTCTAATTTACAGTCCTGTTGGGAATATTTCACGGCCAGTTCTACTTGGCCATACATCAAGCTCACAGGGATCTCCTTCCCATCAGGCCCCGCAGGTCCGACCTCGGCCATGTGGTTTGGGTCAGCCTTCGGGTACCGCGTCTTCACCATGGCCCAGGCCTCCCTGGCGCCTTGACGGCAGGCCGATATTTTCCACAGACGGAGGCGTCACCGTGCTCCCTGAAGCTTCTCAACAAGCTCTCCAAGGCCCTCGGGTAGGGAGACGGAAGGCCATAAAGCCTGAACGACGCCACTCATCGCCTGCCGAACACGTTCGAGCAGTTGAACCAGCTCGGGAAGTTGGTCACCCGTTGAACCAGGCATTTCCTCCGCAGGGCGACCTGTGAGCACACCTAAAGACACATTTCTGTCAATCGACTTCCTCGCCGAATTCTTCTTTTCAAAGGAATTCGCTCAAGCACTTGTAATAAATGTCGCGACGAAGCCGCTGATTCTCCTTCACGGAGCCAGACAGCTGGGCCCGAACACCTTTCAGCTCTTCTCCTAGCTGGGTGTGGGAATCTTGGAGCTTGTTTCTCTCCTGCTGCACCTTCATAAGCACCCTCTCGCTGGCCTTTAGCTGACGCAGTAGTTGTTGCTTGTCCGGATCTAGTCCGGCGCCCTCTGCAATATTATTGTCAGATTTATGCACACGCCGCACTTTGTTAACTACTTACCTTTTCAAAGTACGTATTACCAGCGGGGGTCTCTATGGCTCCCCCTGTGGTGGCTAGTGCGGCCTCAAGTTGGGCCTTGCACTCTTGGAGCTCCTGGGATAGGTGGGTATTCTTCTCCGTAAGATCCTGCATAATAAATGATCCTTAAATCAGTTATTTTAACTATTTTAAGTCTCGGGGGCTACTAGCGTATATAACTATTAAAATTACTTACCCATATGTCCTTCACATACTGCTCAATGTATATCACGAGATATGGAAATGAATAATACACACAACCACAAGTAAGCAATACAAGCTTACACAAATTGTATCACAATATATGGGATTGAATGATACAAGCAAACTCAAGTAAGTTACACAAACTTACTTGAGCAATATCGCAATATATGGAAGTGTATGACACAAGTTAGCAATTCACACTAATCACAAAGTATATCAATAGTAGCAAGTATGAATTGTGGAATATGAAGTGTAGGCCTAAATAATCTCTACAAGGAAATGGCCAACACAATATAATGAACCACCACAATATAATGAGGACAACAAGATATAGTGAATGCACGGTCAAATGACCAAAGTAAACCACAAGTAAGGAGTTAGGGTTAGGGATAACCAAAGTCATGGAGACGAGGATGTATCCCGATGTTCACTTCCTTGGAGGGAAGCTAGTCACCGTTAGAGAGGTGGATGTTACCACGAAGGCACACCAACACCACGAAGGCTCACCCTATTCTCCTTGAGATATCACCACGAAGGCGATTCCCAACCACTAGTGGTAGACCTTGAGGCAGCCTCCAAACCTTCACAAACTTTCCGGGGGGCAAATCACAAGTTGATTCCTCACCGGAGCACTCCTACCGCCTAGGAGTCTCCAACCTCCAAGAGTAACAAGATCAAGGGGGAAATGCTCAAGACTTGCTCAAATCACAAATTGCTTTGGTCAAAAGAGAGAGGAGGAGTGGTTGTATGCTTGGATGAAATCTCTCTCAAGAACTCTCACAAATCTCTTCGGGGTGTAGCACGAGAAGGCTCAAATCCCTCTCTCTCAAATCCCACCAAAAGCAACTAATGCTATGGAGGGATGGGAGAGGAGAGGAACAATGGAGGAGGTCAACCAACGAACCCTAGATCCATGGGATAGTTTTCCCCCAAATGGATTGGAGTTTTGAGGCTTGGGGGATGAGGATAGAGCTCAAAAGAATGGGGAAATCTCAGATGCAAAACCTCTAGCTCGATGGGGAAGAAGGGTGCCTTATATAGTGCCCCACCAAATCTGCCCGTTATGCACAGAAAAACGCAGCCCGGAACTTCTGGGCAAGCCCGGAACTTCCGGGCCCCCTATTGAACACATATGTGCAAACTCTCTGGTTAACCCGGAACTTTCCCCGGAACTTGCCCGGAAGTTCCGGCCCCCGGAACTTCCGGGCTGCCCGGAACTTCTGTCCCCGCAGAAAACAGCCAACATACCGAAAGTAAAACATGCATAACTTTTTCATACGAACTCCGATTTTGATGATCTTGGGCTCGTTTTGAAGCTATGGAAAAACCCCAGGTCCTCACATAGAGAACCAACCAAGATCAACAAAAATTAAGGATGCCAAATATGCAAAGGTGTTATCATATATTTGGGAAACCTATTTGGCTTTGGATTTTGTTTGGTATATAGGATAGGAGTGGAATTGTGTAAAGAAGATGTTGACTTGAGCAAATCCATCACAAACCCCTTTGATCCCCTCTTAATAGTGCGGGATCCCTATAACTCAAGAATCCTAAAAGAGCTACAATACATAGCTATCAAGAATCCGTTCTTGAGTGTATATGTTTCTTTTTGGTGGTCATCACTCCACAATACTAACGTCAAAGGAACTAATACCTTTGACACGAGCCGTTCACTTGAGCTTGATGTTGATGTTTCTTCTTGGCTCAAGATGAAGGCAAGACATTGGTGAAGTCTTCAAGTCTCTCCCCAAAACACAATGTGGGGAAGCTTTGCTTTGTATTCATCTTCACTTGTCCATCATGTGATCATCCACAAGCTTCAAGCATGTAATCCTTTGGGATGGTTATCTTGAACTTGCCCTTGTCAACCATGATCACCAATACTTGATGTCATCCTCTCATACACACTTGAAATCTCTTTCTCGATGTGAGCCCATGAGAATCACCTAACCCTCAGAAACATAGAAAACACGTAGTATGGGTTAGTACACAGAGTGCAATTGATAATTTCTTATCATACCACAAGATCCTATGTGGTGCATCACTTTCGCTCGTGTGTTGACCATTTAGAGTTCGATATTTGAGCTTCATCTTGGTCAACCTATATCTCTACTCCATGTTTAATCTTGACGTCTTGAAGGGTATATTGAATTCTTCACTTGAATAGCTTTCTTGAATACTTGATCAATCATGACTCACACACGAGTCCATTATGATCATATCTTTGAGTCACTCCTTAAGATACTCCAATGAACTTCATTTTTATCATCTCAATGTAATTGTTGCTTCAAATGAGTTGTCTTCCATTATTCTTCAATCATATTCCAATGGGACTAACCTTCAAATGTATATCTCAATGCAAACATTAGTCCATAAGGATTGTCATTAATTACCAAAACCACACATGGGGACTACATGTACTTTCACCATTAATATATATCAATGTGAGTGAGTAGGGATTGCCATGAAACGGATGCACTAGAGCTATAAGTGTATGAAAGCTCACTAAAAGAAACTATGTGGGTGTGCATCCAACTCGCTTGCTCACGAAGACCTAGGGCATTTTGAGGAAGCCCATCATTGGAATATACAAGCCAAGTTCTATAATGAAAAATTCCCACTAGTATATGAAAGTGACAACATAGGAGAGTCTCTATCATGAAGATCATGGTGCTACTTTGAAGCACAAGTGTGGCAAAAGGATAGTAACATTGTCCCTTCTCTCTTTTTCTCTCATTTTTTTATTTTGGTGGACTTCTTTGGCCTCCTTTTTTATTTTATTTGGGCTTCTTTGGCCTCTTTTATTTTTCATAAAGTCCAGAGACTCTTCCCAACTTGTGAGGAAATCGTTGCTTCCATTATCCTTTCCTCACTGGGACAATGCTCTAGTAATGATGATCATCACACTTTTATTTACTTACAACTCAAAAATTACAACTCGATACTTAGAACAAAATATGACTCTATATGAATTCCTCCGGTGGTATACCGGGATGTGCAACGAATCAAGAGTGACATGTATGAAAAATTATGGATGGTGGCCTTGCCACAAATACGATGTCAACTGCATGATCATGCAAAGCAATATGACAATGATGGAGCGTGTCATAATAAACGGAACGGTGGAAAGTTGCTATGCCATAATAGGTAGGTATGGTGGCTGTTTTGAGGAAGATATATGGTGGGTTTATGGTACCGGTGAGAGTTGCACGGCACAAGAGAGGCTAGCAATGGTGGAAGGGTGAGAGTGCGTATAATCCATGGACTCACATTAGTCATAAAGAACTCATATACTTATTGCAAAAATCTACAAGTCATCAAAACAAAGTACTACACACATGCTCCTAGGGGAAGGGTTGGTAGGAGTTAACCATCGCGCGATCACGACCTCCACACATAAGGAAGACAATCAATAAATTAATCATGCTCCAACTTCATCACATAACGGTTCACCATACGTGCATGCTACGGGAATGACAAACTTTAACACAAGTATCTCTCAAATTCACAACTACTCCACTAGCATGACTCTAATATCACCATCCTCATATCTGAAAACAATCATAAGGAATCAAACTTCTCATAGTATTCAATGCACTTTATATGAAAGTTTTTATTATACCCATCTTGGATGCCCATCATATTAGGACTAAATTCATAACCAAAGCAAATTACCATGCTGTTCTAAAAGACTCTCAAAATAATATAAGTGAAGCATGAGAGTTCATTAATTTCTTCAAAATAAAACCACCTCCGTGCTCTAAAAGGATATAAGTGAAACACTAGAGCAAATGACAAACTACTCCAAAAGGTAAAAGTGAAGATCAATGAGTAGTCGAATAATTATGCAACTATGTGAAGACTCTCTAACATTTAAGAATTTCAGATCTTGGTATTTTATTCAAATAGCAAGCAAAACAAAAGAAAATTACATTTCAAGGATAGCACACATCATGTGAAGAAGCAAAAACTTAGGTTCAACCGATACTAACTGATAATTGTTAAAGAAGAAAGGTGGGATGCCTACCGGGGCATCCCCAAGCTTGAATGCTTGAGACTTCTTGAAATATTATCTTGGGGTACCTTGGGCATCCCCAAGATTGAGCTTTTGTGTCTCCTTAATTCCTCTTATATCTCGGTTTCCTAAATCTCGAAAGCTTCATCCACACCAAACTCAACAAGAACTCGTGAGGTAAGTTAGTATAAACCAATGCAAAACCTTATCATTCTCTATTGTAGCAAATCACTAAAATTATTATTCAACATTGCATATTTAATACTCCTATCCTCAAATAGAATCATTAAGCAAGCAAACATATGCAAACAATGCAAACATAACAGCAATCTGCCAAAACAGTACAATCTGTAAAGAATGGAAGATTCATCATACTTACCTAACTCCAAAAATTATGAGAAAAATAGCACACTGTAGAAGATTTATCATAGCTCAATATGCAAAAAAGTTTAAATATTTTATCATTTTTTGACTTTTCTAGGGAATTTTTGCAACAGCGGTAAACTTTTGTTTTGAAACAACAACGTGTATACTTGTAAAATAAGCATGGTAAAGGCTATCCTTGACATTTTTATTGAAAATATAGATGCAAAACATTATTCTAAATAACAGCAAGCAAATACTAACAAAATAAGATGACGCTCCAAGAAAAACACATATCATGTGGTGAATAAAAATATAGCTCCAAGTAAAGTTACCGATGAACGAAGACGAAAGAGGGGATGCCATCCGGGGCATCCCCAAGCTTAGGCTTTCGGTTGTCCTTGAATTTTACCTTGTGGTGCCTTGGGCATCACCAATCTTAGGCCCTTGCCACTCCTTATTCCATAGTCCATCGAATCTTTACCCAAAACTTGAAAACTTCACAACACAAAACTCAACAGAAAACTCATAAGCTCCGTTAGTATAAGAAAATAAATCACTACTTTTGGTACTGTTGTGAACTCATTCTTAATTCATATTGGTATAATATCTAATTTATTCCAACTTCTCCATGGTTCATACCCTCCGATACTACTCATAGATTCATCAAAACAAGCAAACAACACAATGAAAACAGAATCTGTCAAAAACAGAACAGTCTGTAGTAATCTGTATCAAACGTATACTTCTGGAACTCCAAAAGTTCTGAAATAAATTGGTGGACCTTAGGAATTTGTCTATTAATCATCTATAAAAAGAATCAACCTAAAAGAACTCTCGAGTAAAAATGGCAGCTAATCTCGTGAGCGCTAAAGTTTCCGTTTTTTACAGCAACATCACAAAGACTTCACCCAAGTCTTCCCAAAGGTTCTACTTGGCACAAACACTAATTAAAACATAAAAACACACAATAAAGAGATGCTATATGAATTATTTATTACTCAACATGAGCAAAAGTAAAGAACAAAAGTAAAATTGGTTGCCTCCCAACAAGCGCTATCGTTTAACGCCCCTAGCTAGGCATGATGATTTCAATGATGCTCACATAATGATAGCAATTAAAACATAAAGAGAGCATCATGAAGAATATGACTAGCATATTTAAGTCTAACCCACTTCCAATGCATAGGTATTTTGTGAGCAAACAACTTATGGGAACAATAATCAACTAGCATACGAAGGCAAAACAAGCATAACTTTAAAACTTTAAGCACATACAGAGGAAACTTGATATTATTGCAATACGTAGAAGCATGTGATCCTCTCTCATAATAATTTTCAGTAGCATCATGAATGAATTCCACCATATAACCAGCACCTAAAGCATTCTTTTCATGATCTACAAGCATAGAAATTTTATTACTCTCCACATAAGCAAAATTCTTCTCATTCGGAATAGTGGGAGTATCATAAGAGACTCAAATACTATAAATTGTTTCCACATTAAAAGAGTAATATTCAGAAAAAGGGTAATCATAATCATGACAAGTTTTATAAATAATCATTACTACTTTTTATAGCATAAGTGTCATCACAATAATCATCATAAATAGGAGGCATGCTATCATCATAATAAAGTTGCTCATCAAAACTTGGGCGACTAAACATCATCTTCATCAAACCTAGCATCCCCAAGCTTGTGGCTTTGCATATCATTAGCATCATGGGTATTGAAAGAATTCATACTAACAACTTTGCAATCATGCTCATCATTCACATATTTTATGCCAAGCATTCTATGTAATTCTTCTTCTAGTACTTGAGCACAATTTTCCTTCCCATCATTTTCACGAAAGACATTAAAAAGATGAAGCATATGAGGCAACCTTAATTACATTTTTTGTAGTTTTCTTTTATAGACTCAACTGGTGATAAAACAAGAAACTAAAAGATTCGATTGCAAGATCTAAAGATATACCTTCAAGCACTCACCTCCCCGGCAACGGCGCCAGAAAAGAGCTTGATGTCTACTACGCAACCTTCTCCTTGTAGAAGTTGTTGGGCCTCCAAGTGCAGAGGTTTGTAGGACAGTAGCAAATTTCCCACAAGTAGATGACCTAAGGTTTATCAATCCGTGGGAGGTGTAGGATGAAGATGGTCTCTCTCAAACAACCCTGCAACCAAATAACAAAGAGTCTCTTGTGTCCCCAACACACCCAATACAATGGTAAATTGTATAGGTGCACTAGTTTGGCGAAGAGATGGTGATACAAGTGCAATATGGATGGTAGATATAGGTTTTTGTAATCTGAAAATATAAAAACAGCAAGGTAACCAATGATAAAAGTGAGCGTAAACGGTATTCCAATGCTAGGAAACAAGGCCTAAGGTTCATATTTCACTAGTGCAAGTTCTCTCAACAATAATAACATAATTGGATCATATAACTATCCCTCAACATGCAACAAAGAGTCACTCCAAAGTCACTAATAGTGGAGAACAAACGAAGAGATTATTGTAGGGTATGAAACCACCTCAAACTTATCCTGTCTGATCGATCTATTCAAGAGTCCATAGTAAAATAACACGAAGCTATTCTTTTCGTTCGATCTATCATAGAGTTTGTACTAGAATAACACCTTAAGACACAAATCAACCAAAACCCTAATGTCACCTAGATACTCCAATGTCACCTCAAGTATCCGTGGGTATGATTATAAGATATGCATCACACAATCTCAGATTCATCTATTCAACCAACACAAAGAACTTCAAAGAGTTCCCCAAAGTTTCTACCGAAGAGTCAAGACGAAAACGTGTGCCAACCCCTATGCATAAGTTCACAAGGTCACTGAACCCGCAAGTTGATCACCAAAACGTACATCAAGTAGATCACGTGAATATCCCATTGTCACCACAGGTAAGCACATGCAAGACATACATCAAGTATTCTCAAATCCTTAAAGACTCAATCCGATAAGATAATTTCAAAGGGAAAACTCAATCCACTACAAGAGTGTAGAGGGGGAGAAACATCATAAGATCCAACTATAATAGCAAAGCTCGCGATACATCAAGATCATACCACCTCAAGAACACGAGAGAGAGAGAGAGAGAGATCAAACACATAGCTACTGGTACATACCCTCAGCCCCGAGGGTGAACTACTCCCTCCTCGTCATGGAGAGCGCCGGCATGATGAAGATGGCCATCGGTGAGGGATCCCCCCTCCGGCAGGGTGTCGGAATAGGGTCCCGATTGGTTTTTGGTGGCTACAGAGGCTTGCGGCGGCGGAACTCCCGATCTATGGTGCTCTTCGATGTTTTCGGGGTATATGGGTATATATAGGCGAAAGAAGTCGGTCAGGGGAGCTACAAGGGGCCCACGAGGGTGGGGGCGCACCCTGGACCGTCGTGGCCACCTTGTTGCTTCCCTGACGTCTACTCCAATTCTCCTAGATTGCATTTGTTCCAAAAACAACTCTCCCGAAGGTTTCATTCCATTTGGACTCCGTTTGATATTCCTTTTCTGCGATTTGGACTGGGCTTCCGGTTAATAGGTTAGTCCTAAAAATAATATAAATGTGTATAGTAAAGCCCATTAAACATCCAATACAGATAATATAATAGCATGGAACAATAAAAAATTATAGATATGTTGGAGACGTATCAAGGTGCCTCGGAGGCTCCGGTATTCCCGAATGATCCGAAATGCTTGAACGCTTTAAAACGGACCAATGGCTCATGCGTCACTTTCTCTAGTGCCCCCAACTTACATCTGAGTGGTGGAACTACTCCTCTCCCTCCTCATTTCTATGGTGGGCAAGAATAGATAAAGAAATCCAATAGCTTAGCTCTACCGTCATTGGTGGAGACGAACATATCCAAGACCTCCTTGTGAAGATGACCAAGTCCACCTTCCATGATGATGTATTCAACACCTTTAGTTTATAAGGACCGAACCTTCTATCTTTGTTCTGGATTTCCCTTGTGCATGTGGGAATCCCTGGAGTGGATCTACAGCGACAAGAGCGTTATTAACATGAGTATGGTTCAATAGACTTACATATCATAATTTTCTTGTTAGTCCTTGATACGTCATGTAGGCTTTGCTATTTATCCTCATGTACTTCATGTCCTTCGTGAAGATTGGAGCATCCACAATACTTTCTTCTCGTCAAGTACCTAGTGGATGTGTGCGTGGTACGCACAAATGTCGCTAAGCTAATCTAGCTGACACCTGCAATGCATTGCCTTGACAACGTTGGGGACAGGTCGGTGCCTACTGCCAAGGCCGTATGATGCCTTATAGCCACATTTCTAAGTTTCCATCTCCCATTGATGAACCGGTGTGGCATGCCTCATGGGGAAGCCCGATCCACAACACACAAGCCAACATTGAAGACTGTCTCACTGTGTGATGTGTGCATTTTGCATCAAGTTGACGTTAATGTTTGTGCATTGTAGTGGTTGGATTTTTACGTATTTTAAGGCGACTATTTTGCCTTTTTGTTATCTCTATTGATTTATCATGAATCGAAATTTATGGGCACTTGGAGCATCTGAAGGAAAACCTCTGTTGCAATGAGGAATATGAAAATTTGATGATATAGGGATGATACATATCCAATGTATCTATAGCTTGTTATTGTTAATTGCTATTATACTATCACTTTAATATGATTTTATATTATTTTTCTTATTAATTTAGTGTCCAATGCCACTTCATGTTTTTCGCTTGTTTTTTGTTTTGCAGAAAATCCTTATCTAGGATGGTCCAAATACGATGCCAATATTTGATGATTTTTTTCTAGAAAACGAAGGACCCTTGAAGCTTCCGGAGAGATCGAGGGGACCCATGATGTAGCCACATGGACACGTGGTGTGGCCTGGGGGTTGCCACGCCACCTGCCCATATGGGGCCCCTGAGCCTCTGTTTTACCTAATTCTTCTGCCTATGAATCCTACAATTCTCAAAACCCTCAAAAGCGAACCCAAAAGAATTTTATCACCGCTGCAAGCCTCTGTTCCAAAGCGATCCCATATGGAGCCCTATTCAGGTGCTCTATCGGAGGGGGAAGGCACTTCATCAACCTTGATGCTTCCATGATGATGTGTGAGTAGTTCCTTTAGGGCATATGCGTCCATAGTATTAGTTAGATGGCTTCTTCTATCTCTTTTAGATATTCAATATGGTGATCTCCTCTGAGATCAATCTGATGTAATTCTTGTGGTGTGTTTGTTGGGATTCGATGATTCATGGATTCTGATCAGATTGTTCATTGAATATAATTGAATCTTTTGAAGTTTCTTTGTTGTATGGTTGAGTAGCTATGTATGCTTTCCGAGTTATTTGTCTTCTCTAGCCAAGATTGATGGGTAATTCTTCTGAGGAGTGGTGCATAGTAGTGGGTTCAACCTCAGGGTGATCTATATCCTAGTGACAGAATCGGGAGAAGGCATGTGATGTGTTGTTGCTACTAAGGATAAAATGACATAAATTGATCTTATTGCTAGGTTTCTTTCTGTCTACATCATGTCATCTTGCTTATTGTGTTACTATGTTTTTCATTGAACTTAATGCCTTGAGATGCATGGAGGATACCGGTTTCGGTGTGGAGTAACAGTAGTAGATGCAGATGAATTACGGTCTACTTGTCATGGACGTGATGCCTATATAAGATTATGACGTGAATGATCATGTTATGTGTGACACCAGGATATTTAAGCTACATTAACCCTCCACTGATGTTGCCACGTCACCACGATTATAGTTGGTAAACTCGCGTTGATTCAAACCCCGTTCAAATTCAAATTTAAATTCAAGTCAATCTTTAAAAGTTTTCAAATGTCAAAGCTAAAATGTTCTAGGTGTTGCAAATAATCTTTGAGTAATTTTCATGTTGGAACCAACCTCTTTTGGTTTCCCAAAGTGCCCCTGGAATTTATTTAGTGGTCCAACAACTTTTAAAATTGCCTTGTCAATTTCAAAAAAAATGCATAAACAATTCCATTGGCCCTGAAACTTTTTAGGCAACACCACAATGTTGTGCCTGACCTTTTTGCTAAGTTTCACATTCAACAAAAATCATTTGATGCCTTGATTCCATCCAAAACAGTAGCTATCCTTTTAATACGAGATAAAAGAAATAAAATTAGAGAAAAGGAACACCCCCTTTCCCCACCGGGCCTCGACCCCGCCGGCCCAGTCGGCCACCCCCACAGGCCGGCCCACCCCGTTGCCTGCATAACCCCCACCCCCCCTTCGTGACCTAGACCAATTCCACACTCGCCCCACTCTCTCCTCCCTCTCGCCCCCCATTTCAGATCGGGGCAGCGACCCCGCCCGCGTCGCCCCGTCGTCACCTCACCGGCGCCCGTCTCTCCTTTTCCTCCCGTCTGCGTGCCGCCCCGGTCCCTTAGACCCCGATCTGGAATGGGGGCTGAACCCCGCGGCGCCCCGAGCCCCAATGCTGCACCGTCGCCGCCCGCCGTCACCCCGACGAACTGTCGGCGCCACCTCCCGACTTCGCCGTCGTCCCCAACCTCACCAAGCGTCGACGCCTCCCCTACCCTTCAACGCTGGTGAGGCCCTTGGCCTCCTCTTCCCCACTGCGCGCCCGCTCACCGTAGCTCTCCCCGTCGCTGGTCGCACATCGCTGCGGTCACCACATGCCTGGTCGCCGTGGCCCCCCTCGCGCACGGCAACTCCCGCTCGCGCACGACCCCATCACCGCCCGCGCGTGGCCATCCCTGCTGACTACGCTCCATGCCGCAGCCACCTCGCGCCGCTCCTCCCGCACACGGCCTCGCCTGCCTCGCCCGCTGTCTCGTGCGTCTCCGTTGCCGTCATGCTACTGTGGTTGCCGCAGCCATGCCGTATGCCCCACCTCCGACCGCCTGACCCAGATCGCCCCCTGGCCTCGCCGTAGTTCGCCGTCGCGGCGCCCTGTTGACTGGTCAGTTTTTACCAAGTCAACGCTGACTGTACTGCTGACTGGGGCTTTGATTGGTCCCACGTATCATTGACTTTGGCTGGCTCAGTCTGTGTATAAAAGTATTTACTGTTAATTTCGAATTAAATAAATTTTAGAAAATTACAAAATCATTTAAATTTTGAAAACTCATACTCCCTCCGTCCGAAAATACTTGTCATCAAAATGGATAAAAATAGATGTATCTAGAACTAAAATACGTCTAGATGCATCCCCTTTTATCCATTTTGATGACAAGTATTTTCGGACGGAGGGAGTATAAAATAATCCGTAACTCAGATGAAAAAGTTTTATACATGAAAATTGCTTAGAACGACAAGATGAATCCGAACACGCGGTCCGTTCGTCCGCCACACATACCTAGCATAGTGAACATGCAACCTTTCACCTTCGGTTCATCTGTCTGACAGACGTCCGAAACCGGGAAAACTTCCCCGAATGTTTCCCCCTTCGCCAGTATCGCCTAGCGCTGCGTTAGAACATCTCTAGCCCCCTTATGTTCATGTTATGCATATGTTTGCGTGTATTTATTGTTTCTTCCCCCTCTTCTCTCTGGTAGACCCCGAGAACGATGTTGATGTCCCTGTGATCGACTACGTCGACGACAACCCTTCTTCCCTTTTAGCGGAGCTTCCAGGCAAGCCCTCCCTTTGATCATCCCGATATCGCCCATTCCATTCTCTCATGCTTGCATTAGATTTTGCCACTGTTATTGATTGCTCCTATTCTGATGCATAGCTTGCTTTTGTAACCTGATGTTGTACCTTACCTGCTTATCCTAAACTGCTTAGTATAGGTTGGTTAGTGATCCATCATTGACCCCCACCTTGTCCTTGTTGCCCCTACTTCATCATCAACGACTCGATCAACGTGATCGACGACCAGACCCGACACCTCACTTCACATCACGCCCTTTTTGTTACTCGACTCTACAGAGTTACCATCGAGTGCCGAGGGTGGTACCTCATACATCACTCCTGATGAGATCTCTGTAGTGTAGCTATTCGGTCGTAGTCATCCAGAGTGATTCATCCTTAACCACTTCCAATACGACTGTATTGTGCAACCCCTCAAGTGTGGACCTCGAGGGTGGTTCCTCTTACGTTCACCTTGATGATTAC
>NC_041393.1:151702009-151713100 GCF_002162155.2 Triticum dicoccoides | reverse complement strand
ATAATGACATGGCATGGCCGGCCATTCTGGGCCCTTGCCGTAAGTCCACGAGATGGGGCGACGGGGTCACATTATCGTGGGTCTCTGCTCGTCTCCGCAAGCTAATAATACACTATGGTTTGGGTATTTGTTCTGAGTTGGCCTTTAGCCTTTATGCACTACCCACCACATGAGAATAGTTATGGGCCTCGACGACGTAGTATCAGCTGAAGCTTTGTCAGACGTCTAGTTCAGCAGCGCGGCACGGCTGGGCCGGCACCATCCTGTAGTGGTGGAGCCTGGACCCGCCCTGCGCGCAATGACCCGGAGTGTAATGAGCAATGGGCCCAGACCTTGGAGTGCTTAGAATGTAGACCGGCGGGGACCTCTCTGCTGAGCCTAGGTAGGGCTATGATGTGTTGATTTTTCGAGGCCGGGCATTGACACAAAAAAGTGTGTACGACCAGAGTAATCAAGCATGTTGGAAAACATGGTGCACCCCTGCAGGGAAGATTATCTATTAATAGCCGTGTCCACGGCAATAGACATTCAGACTTATATCTTGATCTTATACAACTACAAATAGATATTTGAGATATGTCGCTCCGGGATTGCTTTCTCGCAGGGAGTCGAGGAAGGATTTCTGGGCATTAATGTTACAACATGTTTGTTAATTAAAATGCTATTATTTACTCTTCTACATGTTGCAAGATGCTTGAAGCTGCTTAAAGATGCTAGTCTTTGATAGGCTAGGCCGTCCCCATCTATTCTGGCATTCTGCAGTTCAGTCCACAGATACAAACCTTTCATTTGATACCAATGCATACTTAGTATAGATCTGATGCTTGCGAGTACTTTGGATGAGTACTCACGGTTGCTTTGCTACCCATTTCCCCCCTTTTTTCTTCTTTCCGGTTGATTCAACCAGACGGTGGATCCTTGGAGCCAGATGCCACCCCCGTCAACTACTACATGGAGACGCCGACGACCAGGAGTAGTTAGGAGGTCCCAGGCAGGAGGCCTTGCCTCTTCGTCGTGTTGCTTTTGTGCTAGCCTTCTTAAGGCATCCTTGTTTAACTTATGTCTGTACTCAGATATTGTTGCTTCCGCTAACTCTTGTGTATCGAGCTATGACTTCGAGCCCTCGATGCCCCTGGCTTGTAATATAAAGCTTGTATTTTTTTATTTGTGTTTAGAGTTGTGTTGTGATATCTTCCCGTGAGTCCCTGATCTTGATCGTGCACATTTGCGTGTATGATTGAATCGGGGGCGTCACAAGTTGGTATCAGAGCCTACTGCCTGTAGGATCCCCCTTCCCAACTCCTCGGCCAAAGTTGAGTCTAGTCTTTGAAAAACTGTTTTACTAACATGGTTGTGTGGCTTACGGGTCCACGTCGCCATTGGGTGGTATTAGGATCTTTTACTCCTCGGCCTTTATTCCGGGACTCTAATCTTTCTTCTATTTAGGTTAAATGATTTTGTTAACTCTAACTCTAGGTTCTCATAAATACTTTCTCCCGGAGAGCCCCTCACTCCAGATGATTGCTTGGTGCACTAGAAGATTTTTAAGATACTCTCCGATGTTTTACCGAGTCCCTCGTACCCTTCGCCGTTGCGATCCCTACCACTGATAAATCCTTATGCGTAACTACCTATGTTGTCGTTCGTACCTTCATCCCCAGTTGCTCTTGTTATTACAAGATGTCCTGAAATATTCTTCGATGTTCTGAGAATTCTTTATGCTTACTGCCCTGCAGTTCCTTGCCGCATGAATATCGCTACGGATAATTACTCGCTCTTATCGAGTATCCATTCATCCCCGGTTATTCTTATGCTTCGTAAGATACTTTGTGATACAATTCGAGCTTTTGAGGACCTCTGTCGTCTATTGCTCTAGAAGGTCTTACATGCCTATACTCTGGTTAATTCCATGTCTAGCTGTATCCATTGACGTCCATTCTCATTCTCATTTTGAGTCTTTCGATTCGATATGTTTGTGAGTAGTCACCATCATCAGTTGGTCCTTATAAATTATCATTCCGGCTCAAGCGTCTTCCTGAACATGAGCTGGTTCTCGGCCAATCAGATTGTCATCGGTTGTGCCCTAAGTCTATTCAACGTACCCATTCTTCATCAGAGCATTTGCTTATGATCCCTTGATTTGGGAATCATAATTCCTTTGCATTTGAACTCTGGATTAGTTAGTTGCTTCTATAATCTGACCTCCTTGCATTTTTTTCTTCTTCCGGTTGAGTACTAATGCTCACATCAGATCCCTTGTGGACCAACAAATCCTTTGTTGGGTTTTATCCGACAACGTCCTTCATATCCGCTAACCTTGTGAGCCTTTCCTCGGATACATAATGCCTTTGGTAAATTGTATGCCCCGCTCTTGTCAACCATACATTGCTTCCGGGCTTAGTTGATTACTCATGAAGTTTGTGGTATATGTTCCTAAGATGCCCAGGTGGGTTGAACCTATGCCTTCCCTAATCAGTGTGAACCCAATGATTATGTGGGTTATATCTACCGGCATTTCTTGGATAAATTTCAATTCTACAACTTCGTCAAAGACAAGAAGTGAATGGAAGGTTGTGCATTAGAGAAGTGAGAGTCGACCTTGAACCTTTGTGTTCATGCCCATGGACCCGATGTGGAACTTATCATGGAAGCTTCTTGTTAAAATAATAATCCCTTGTGATAAGTTCTTTTGGCACCTATATTTGGTCCTTTGCAACCATGGTTCCGACCATATTGTTCTTCTTTGATCCCATTTCTCGGACAAGTTAAAGTACTTGTCTTCTGCAGGTCTTTTCACCTGTCCAACCTCTATTCTGCTCTACCCTCGAGTATTACCCTTTGGTATCTTGAGAATATCCCGGAACTACATAACTTCTTATGAGCTCTTCATCAACTATTATTCTCGCCGACTCAAATTTTCCACGTGTTCTGAGTTGTTGGACACTCGAGAACACCGATAACTGAATCAAGTCTACACTTTCCTTTCCATCATTTTGTTCAAACTTTCTTGTAAGCTAACATATCCGAGCAGTGATAATTCCCTGCTTATGTATACACCTCGGTGTATAGACTCTGTCAGTAAGACCTTGTTACTATTGTTGATGACATTCTGGTAGCCACCGATGGACGAGAACTTTGCCTATTGGTCTGCCTCCTCTTAACGAGCAGGAAAATGGTCTCTTCTTCCCTCGCCCTTGGTACCAACGTTGTTGCCAACATAACTGACAGGCTGTCCTCTGACCTGCCTTGCTATCATGACCGTGCAAATGTTAGCACCCTTCCTGCTTTTAACCCACATGGTGGGCCCATAACCCACAGTTCCACATGATCGAAACCTGACTCTCATGTACAACCTTGGTTCTGAAATCTTCTTTTCACTTGGTTCGTATGTAATTCATGAGCTAACGCCCTCACCATGTTTCACTCCGATATCAGAGTTAACATTATTCTTCATTGCTTTGAACCCCTTCATCACATGTTATATGCATCACTGGATACCTACCTGGTTGAAACTTGTTGAACCTTCTAATAGTACTCTCGATACGTTTCTTGGTGCTTCTAAAATCTTCTTCCTTGAGATAACTACCGGATGCCGATCCTTCCAGACATCCGTCCTTATAGCTTCCCCCTTATTTCACACCTTAAATCTCGGGACGAGATTTCTTGTAGTGGAGGAGGATTGTGACGCTCGGATATTTAAGCTACAGTAACTCTCCACTGATGTTGCCACGTCATCACGATTACAGTTGGTAAACTCGCGTTGATTCAAACCCCGTTCAAATTCAAATTCAAATTCAAGTCAATCTTTAAAACTTTTCAAATGTCAAAGCTAAAATGTTCTAGGTGTTGCAAATAATCTTTCAGTAATTGTCATGTTGGAACCAACCTCTTTTGGTTTCCCAAAGTGCCCCTGAAATTTTATTTAGTGGTCCAACAACTTTTAATATTGCCTTGTCAATTTCAAAAAAATGCTTAAACAATTCCATTGGCCCTGAAACTTTTTAGGCAACACCACAATGTTGTGCCTAACCTTTTTGCTAAGTTTCACATTCAACAAAAATCATTTGATGCCTTGATTCCATCCAAAACAGTAGCTATCCTTTTAATAGAAGATAAAAGAAATAAAATTAGAGAAAAGGAACCCCTCCTTTCCCCACCGGGCCTCGACCCCGCCGGCCCAGTCGGCCACCCCCACCGGCTGGCCCACCCCGTTGCCTCCATAACCCCCCACCCCCCTCCGTGACCTAGCCCGATTCCTCACTCGCCCCACTCTCTCCTTCCTCTCTCCCCCCAATTCAGATCGAGGTAGGGACACTGCCCGCGTCGCCCCGTCGCCACCTCGTCGGTGCCCGTCTCTCCTCCTCCCGTCTAGGCGCCGCCCCGGCCCCTTCGCCCCCGATCTGGAACGGGGGCTGAACCCCGCGGCACCCCGTGCCTCGATGTTGCGCCGTTGCCGCCCGCCGTCACCCCGACGCACCGCCGGCGCCGCCTCCCCGACTTCATCGTCGTCCCTGACCTCACCAAGCGTCGACGCCTCCCCTACCCTCCAATGTTGGTGAGGCCCTTGGCCTCCTCTTCCCCACTGCGCGCCCGCTCATCGTAGCTCTCCCCGTCGCTGGTCGCACCTCGCCGCGGTCACCACACGTCTGGTCGTCGTGCCCCCCTCGCGCACGGCAACTCCCGCTCACGCACGCCCCCGTCACCGCCTGCGCGTGGCCATCCCTGCCGATCGCGCTCCACGCCGCAGCCACCTCGGGCCGCTCCTCCCGCACACAGCCTCACCCGCTGTCTCGTGCGTCTCCGCTACTGCCGTGCTACTATGGTTGCCGCAGCCACGCCATATGCCCCACCTCCGACCGCATGACCCAGCTCGCCCCTGGCCTCGCCGCAGTTCGCCATTGGCAGTGCCCTGCTCCCCGGCCACTCCACTGGCTGAGGCCGCCAACGCGTAGCGCGCTAGGGTGTACCCAGCCGTCTCTGTTGTCCTAGGCCAATGACCGCAGGGCCCCCCCTTTTTCTTTTAAAAAATTCGAAAATAAATGATAATAGTCAGTTAATTAATTAAATTAATTAATGTAGCTTAATTAGCTAATTAACCTGTAATTAGCTTGATGCGTCAATGACAGTAGGGCCCCACCTCTAATTAGACTGTTTTAAACAATTTGTTAAAACTCATGTGACACTAATAGATGGGCCCCATTGACCCTGTTGACTGGTCAGTTTTGACCAAGTCAACGCTGACAGTACTGCTGATGGGGGCTTTGACTGGCCCCACATGTCATCGACTGTGGCTGGCTCAATATGTGTATAAAAGTATTTACTATTAATTTCGAATTAAATAAATTCCAGAAAATTAGAAAATCATTTAAATTTCGAAAAATCATATAAAATAATCCGTAACTCGGATGAAATTTTTTTATACATGAAAGTTGCTCATAACGACAAGATGAATCTGAACACACGGCCCGTTCGTCCGCCACACATCCCTAGCATAGCGAACATGCAACCTTTCCCCTCCGGTTCATCTGTCTGGCAAACATCCGGAACCGGGAAAACTTTCCCGGATGTTTCCCCCTTCGCCAGTATCGCCGAGCGCTACGTTAGAAGACCTCTAGCTCCGCTTATATTCATGTTGTGCATATGTTTGCGTGTATTTATTGTTTCTTCCCCCTCTTCTCTCTGGTAGACCCCGAGTCCGATGTTGATGTCCCTGTGATCGACTACGTCGACGACAACCCTTCTTCCCTTTCAGCAGAGCTTCCAGGCAAGCCCTCCCTTTGATCATCCCGATATCGCCCATTCCATTCTCTCATGCTTGCATTAGATTTTGCTACTATTATTGATTGCTCCTATTCTGATGCATAGCCTGCTTTTGTAACCTACTGTTGTACCTTACCTGCTTATCCTGAACTGTTTGTATAGGTTGGTTAGTGATCCATCAGTGACCCCCACCTTGTCCTTGTTGCCCCTGCTTCATCATCGATGACTCGATCAACGTGATCGATGACCAAACCCGACACGTCACATCACATCACGCCCTATTTGTTGCTCGACTCCACAGAGTTACCATCGAGTGCCGAGGGTGGTACCTCATACATCATTCCTGATGAGATCTCTGTAGTGTAGCTATTCGATCGTGGTCATCGAGTGTGATTCCTCCTTAACCACTTCCGATACGACTCTATCGTGCAACCCCTCAAGTGTGGACCTCGAGGGTGGTTCCTCTTATGTTCACCTTGATGATTACATCGAGTGGAATCCACCGAGGGTGATTCCTCGGGTTTTCCCCTTGATGTTTGGACACACGGTTACTTTGACTTTACTTGAGACCTTGGTGAAAGTCGGGTGGGCCCGGAGAGCACCCGCAAGATAATGACGTGGCACGGCCGGGCATTCTGGGCCCTTGCCGTAAATCCACGAGACGGGGCGACGGGGTCACATTACCGTGGGTCTCTGCTCGTCTCCGCAAGCTAATAATACACTATGGTTTGGGTATTTGTTCTGAGTTGGCCTTTGGACTTTACGCACTAACCACCACTAACCACCACGTGAGAATAGTTATGGGCCTCGACGACGTAGTATCAGCCGAAGCTTTGTCAGACGTCCAGTTCAGCAGTGCGGCACGGCTGGGCCGGCACCATCCTGTAGTGGTGGAGCTTGGACCCGCCCTGCGCGCAACGACCCGGAGTGCAACGGGCGATGGGCCCAGACCCCGAAGTGCTTAGGATGTAGACCGGCGGGGACCTTTCTGCTTAGCCTAGGTAGGGCTACGACGTGTTGATTTTCCAAGGCCGGGCATTGACCTAGAAAAGTGTGTCCGACCAGAGTAATCAAGCGTGTTGGAAAACGTGGTGCACCCACGCAGGGAAGATTATCTATTAATAGCCGTGTCCACGGTAACAGACGTTCAGACTTATATCCTGATCTTATACAACTACAAAGGGATACTTGAGATATGTGGCTCCGGGATTGCTTTCTCGCAAGGAGTCGAGGAAGGATCTCTGGGCATTAATGTTACAACATGTTTGTTAATTAAAATGCTATTCTTTGCTCTTCTATATGCTGCAAGATGCTTGAAGCTGCTTGAAAATGCTAGTCTTCTATAGGCTCGGCCATCCCCCTCTATTCTAGCATTCTGCAGTTCAGTCCACAGATACAAACCTTTCATTTGATACCAATGCATACTTAGTATAGATCTGATGCTTGCGAGTACTTTGGATGAGTACTCACGGTTGCTTTGCTACCTATTTCCCCCTTTCTTTCTTCTTTCCGGTTGATGCAACCAGACGGTGGATCCTTGGAGCCAGATGCCACCCCCGTCGACTACTATGTGGAGACGCTAACGACGAGGAGTAGTTAGGAGGTCCCAGGCAGGGGCCTTGCCTCTTCGATCGTGTTGCTTTTGTGCTAGCCTTCTTAAGGCATCCTTGTTTAACTTATGTCTGTACTCAAAAATGGTTGCTTCCGCTGACTCTTGTGTATCGAGCTATGTATTCAAGCCCTCGAGGCCCCTGGCTTGTAATATAAAGCTTGTATCTTTTTATTTGTGTTTAGAGTTGTGTTGTGATATCTTCCCGTGAGTCCCTGATCTTGAACGTACACATTTGCGTGTATGATTAGTGTACGAATGAATCGGGGGCGTCACATTATGAATGTTGCTTATCTATTCCTTGCGCAACAATAATTGAATCTATGCCCCTCCGGTGCATTCTCTATAAATACTTGTTTTCTCTATTTTCTCTTTTATTTACTTTTCCTATTTTTCTATTTTGCCATATCACTATTGAGGGAGTCCTGGATTAGGGGGTCCTCGGACAATCAGACTATGTACTTGTGCCGGACTGTTGGACTATGAAGATACAAGATTGAAGACTTCGTCTGTCACGCCCAAGATGCGACCCTATCCTAAAGGAACTCGAAGGTCCCACCAAGGATAGAAGCGCATCTTGAAGACGCTTTTGCAAGGTGGATATCATTACATCAACATTACATAATAGATGGGGATACATACAAAAGGCATACAATGCCACAAGAATACAACATCATCTTACAAGAGAGCACCATCCGACTACGGATGAGACACAAACAAAAACTCAAACGACATCCACCCTGCTAGCCCAGGCTGCCGACCTGGAACCTATCCCCTGATCGAAGAAGAAGCAGAAGAAGAACTCTACGCCAGCAAGCATCGCTCTCGCGTCATGATCATCGGATAAACCTGTACCTGCAACTGTTGTTGTAGTAATCTGTGAGCCACGAGGACTCCCATTACCATGGGTATCAAGACTAGCAAAGCTTAATGGGAAAGGAAGGGGTAAAGTGGTGAGGTTGCAGCAGCGATTAAGCATATATGGTGGCTAACCTACGCAAATGAGAGCGAGAAGAGAAACAATGGAATGGTCGTGAAGCTAGCAATGATCAAGAAGTGATCCTGAACTCCTACTTACGTCAATCATAACCCAAGGACCGTGTTCACTTCCCGGACTCCGCCGAAAAGAGACCATCACGGCTACACACACGGTTGATGCGTTTTAATTCGGATCTGGTGTCAAGTTATCTACAACCGGACATTAACAAATTCCCATCTACCACATAACCGCGGGCACGGCTTTCGAAAGTTTATACCCTGCAGGATAAGCTCTCGCGATAAGCTCTCGCGATCAACGAAGGATATTCCTTCTCCTAGGAAGACCCGATCAGACTCGGAATCCCGGTTTACAAGACATTTCGACAATGGTAAAACAAGACCAGCAAAGCCGCCCGATGCGCCGACAATCCTGATAGGAGCTGCACATATCTTGTTCTCAGGGCAACACCGGATAAGCTAAGCGTACAGGTACCGACGTAACCCAAGTTGCCAATGGATGGTCCCGCACGGTGCTCTAGTTTGGACCAACGCTTAGACAAGCACTGGCCCGGGGGGGCTATAATAAAGATGACCCTCGGGTTAATTACACCCAAGGGAAATGTAGGTGGTGGTGAGGCAAAAGGTAAAACCAAGGTTGGGCCTTGCTGGAGGAGTTTTATTCAA
This sequence comes from Triticum dicoccoides, assembly GCF_002162155.2. Taxonomy (NCBI): domain Eukaryota; kingdom Viridiplantae; phylum Streptophyta; class Magnoliopsida; order Poales; family Poaceae; genus Triticum; species Triticum dicoccoides. Next base: position 151,704,069 of record NC_041393.1, on the reverse strand, counting down.
AGCGAACTGTCAAGGGGGTCCCATAAATCACCCAACCGCGTAAGGAACGCAAAATCCGGGAACATAACACCGGTATGATGGAAACTAGGGCGGCAAGAGTGGAACAAAACACCAGGCATAAGGCCGAGCCTTCCACCCCTTACCAAATATATAGATGCATTAATAATATAAGAGATATTGTCATATCCCAACAAAATCCTGTCCACCATGGAGCAATCTTCAACTTCACCTGCAACTAACAACGCTATAAGAGGGGCTGAGCAAAGCGGTAACATAGCCAATCAACGGTTTGCTAGGAAAGGTGTCAAAGGTTAGAGGTTCATGGCAATTTGGGAGGCTTGAAGAGCAAATGATAGGTAACGCAGCATAGCAATAGAACGAAGCAACTAGCATAGCAATGATAGTAGTGAGATCCAGGGTAGCGGTCATCTTGCCTGAAATCCCGCTAGGAAGAAGAACAAGTCCATGAAGAAGATGAAGCCACGAAGACGAACCAAGCGTAGAAGAACAAATCCTCACGATCGCAACGAAACGGGAACTATCGAGAAGAAGCACACAATATGGTAAACACACCACACATCAATAAGGCATGATGCTCAACAAGCATGATGCATGACAAATCTACATGAAGCTACTCATGGCAAGAGATGATGCAAACAAGAGCGACGCATCAAAGCAAGTTTAAATGAGGCCGGGAACAACATATAACAATTCCGGTAAGTCCTCATATGCATATTTCGAAATTGGTCCAGATCTGAATAAACCTTATGTTCAAGTTGTTAAACAGCAAGTTAAGATGCACCAAGATGATCTACATGAGATTCTAGTCAAGTTACATATAAAGTTCATTGGATTCGGAGCTACGGCCTAGAAGATATGAGCAAAACAAGTTAAACATGGCATTGATGCAAAATGCATACAAACATCAAGCAAACACTTCAAAACAAGGATGCAACATGATAATACGAAACTATATGCAAAATCAAGCAAGTTTCATATAGAGCACACTCAAAACGGAGCAACGGTGCAACACATACGCACTATACAAGATATGACAACAATCTGTCCATAACAGCAAGTAGGCATATTGCAAGCATCAAAACAACATGCTACAGCACCTCAATATGAAAACAAAAGGCATGGTCATGATGTACAGGTAAAGCATAACAAAACATGAACACTGAGCTATCTCTAGAAATCACTAGAACATGCTCAAACACACATGGCAAGATTGCAAATAATAACAGTTTCAGACTTATCAGGAAATAACATCAGGTTGCAATGTTTAGAGCTATCAAACAACATGTTACAAGAACTTATCATGGCAAACAAAGGCATGGCATGAATCTACTAATTGCATAGAACAAAAGTCCCTTACTGACCATGAGCCAAAAAGGTTCAGAAGATATGATGGCACCCATGTAAACATGGCAAGTTATATGACAGATTCATACATGGCAGGAACAACAATAGGTAGGCATGTTGGTGAGCTTGAACCACTCACCACAGAGCAATACATGGCATGGCAAGGCAACCAACAGTAAGAAGGCATGTTTATGAAGCTAAGCATGGCAAGAGCAAGTTCATAGGGTGCACGGATCACTAGGAAATCACATGGCAAAACTGAACTTCATGTTAACAGGCTGACAGCAACATCATTTAGCAAGTTTGGAGCAAGATATGAACAATCTACAGCAAGCTATAAATGCAACCAGGGGCATGGATGGATAGCTCATAACCATATGTACAAAACATCCTTAATGAAGTATCTCAAAATAATCATGGATCTCTCTGTAGCATCAAGTTTACATGGCATAAAAATAACAGCAGAACAGGGACTGAAATCAGCAACATCACGAGGCCTAGTTTACATGCTTGTGCTAGTCACCACATTGATCACAAAAATCATCGAGGGCGGCGCGGTTGGGGGCGAAGGGAGGCGCGACGGTCGCCGGTGGGCAAGGCGGCTCCGGCGAGGTGTCGCGGTTGGAGCTGGCGGGGGAGCAGGGCACCGGGCGGTGGCGCGAGGAGAAGCGGGGCGGCGGAGGCGGCGCGACCCG
>NC_041393.1:151662678-151701391 GCF_002162155.2 Triticum dicoccoides | reverse complement strand
CGAGCTGGCTGGCGGCGGCGGGGATGCGCGGGGCGCCACGTGGCGGTAGGCGACTAGCTGAGGGGGCGGCGACGGACATGTCCGGCCCAGATCGGACATGTCCGGCGGGCGAGAGGAGCGGGGCTAGGGTTTCGGGGGGATTCATCCGCGAATTTCGGGGGGAGGGGCATATTTATAGATAAAGGGAGATAGGAGAGTCCAAATGAGGCACGGTTTTCGCCCACACGATCGTGATCGAACGACCGAGAGCAAGGAAGTGACTTAGATGGGTTTTGGGCCAGTTTGGAAGGGTGTTGGGCTGCACACAAAAGAGGCCTTTATGGTTACCCGGTTAACTGTTGGAGTATCAAACGACCTCCAAATGGCACGAAACTTGACAGGCGGTCTACCGGTGCTATACCAATGCCGCTTCGCAAACCTCGGGCCATTCCGAGAAAGTTTAACACCCACTCACAACAAGAGACAAAAGGGGAACATCGGAGGACATAGGAGTGCCGGATTGCAAAACGGACAACGGGGAAAATGCTCGGATGCATGAGACGAACACGTATGCAAAATGAAATGCACATGATGACATGGAAAAATGCAACACGCAAGCAAATGACATGGCAACGACGGCGAATAACTGGCAGATACCTGACGCATCGGATCCGGGGCGTTACATCATCCCATGTCCGGGTGGGACTCTCCTTTGCGTGAAAGGCAAGCTTTGCAATTCGGATATGTAGATTTCCTTCTCTGCAACTGACTCTGTGTAACCGTAGCCTCCTCCGGTGTCTATATAAACCGGAGGGTTTAGTCCGTAGGACAAGAACAACAATCATAATCATAGGCTAGCTTCTAGGGTTTAGCCTCTAGGATCTCGTGGTAGATCAACTCTTGTAATACTCATATCATCAAGATCAATGAAGCAGGAAGTAGGTGTTGGATATCGGGTTCCGGCAAAACCCTTAAGGTTCAAACTCTGGGGTGCGCGCGAAGATCTTCCCCCTACCGATCCATGTCGCAATGCCTCATTGAGAATCTAAGCTAAACGATGAACAACACAGGGGATACAAGGTTTATACTGGTTCGGGCCACCGTTGTGGTGTAATTATTGGGGAACATAGTAATTTCAAAAAATTTCCTACGCACACGCAAGATCATGGTGATGCATAGCAACGAGAGGTGATAGTGTTGTCCACGTACCCTCATAAACCGAAAGCGGAAGCGTTAGCACAACGCGGTTGATGTAGTCGTACGTCTTCACGGCCCGACCGATCAAGCACCGAAAGCACGACACCTCCTAGTTCTTGCACACGTTCAGCTCGATGACATCCCTCGAACTCCGATCCAGCCGAGTGTCGAGGGAGAGTTTCGTCAGCACGACGGCGTGGTGACGATGATGATGTTCTACCGATGCAGGGCTTCGCCTAAGCACTGCTATGATATTATCGAGATGGAATATAGTGGAGGGGGGCACCGCACACGGCTAATAGATCTCAAGGATCAATTGTTGTTCTGTCTAGAGGTGCCCCCCAGCCCCCGTATATGAAGGACCAAGGGGGAGGGGGCGGCCAGCCAAGAGGGGCGCGCCAGGAGGAGTCCTACTCCCACCAGGAGTAGGACTCCCTCCTTTCCTTGTCCAACTAGGAGAGGGGGAAGGAAGGGAGAGAGGGGAGGAAGGAAAGGGGGGCGCCGCCCCCCCTCCTTGTCCTATGCGGACTAGAGGGGGAGGGGGCACGTGGCCTGCCCTGGCCGCCCCTCCTCTTCTCCACTTTGGGCCCATGAGGCCCATTAACCCCCCCCCCACCCCGGGGGGGGGGGGGGGTTCCGGTAACCCCCCGGTACTTCGGTATATATCCGATAACCCCCGGAACCATTCCGGTGTCCGAACATAGTCGTCCAATATATCAATCTTCATGTCTGAACCATTTCGAGACTCCTTGTCATGTCCGTGATCACATCCGGGACTCCGAACTATCTTCGGTACATCAAAACACATGAACTATAATGTAATTGTCATCTAACTTTAAGCGTGCGGACCCTACGGGTTCGAGAACTATGTAGACATGACCGAGACACGTCTCTGGTCAATAACCAATAGCGGAACCTGGATGCTCATATTGGCTCCTACATATTCTACGAAGATCTTTATCGGTCAAACTGCATAACAACATACATTGTTCCCTTTGTCATCGGTATGTTACTTGTCCGAGATTTGATCATCGGTATCTCAATACCTAGTTCAATCTCGTTACCGGCAAGTCTCTTTACTCGTTATGTAATGCATCATTCCGTAACTAACTCATTAGCTACATTGCTTGCAAGGCTTATAGTGGTGTGCATTACCGAGAGGGCCCAGAGATACCTCTCTGACAATCGGAGTGACAAAACCTAATCTCGAAATACGCCAACTCAACATGTACCTTTGGAGACACCTGTAGTGCTCCTTTATAATCACCCAGTTACGTTGTGACGTTTGGTAGCACACAAAATGTTCCTCCGGTAAACGGGAGTTGCATAATCTCATAGTTGTAGGAACATGTATAAGTCATGAAGAAAGCAATAGCAACATACTAAACGATCAAGTGCGAAGCTAACGTAATGGGTCAAGTCAATCACATCATTCTCCTAATGATGTGATCCCGTTAATCAAATGACAACTCATGTCTATGGTTAGGAAACACAACCATGTTTGATTAACGAGCTAGTCAAGTAGAGGCATACTAATGACATTATGTTTGTCTATGTATTCAGACATGTATTATTGCTACGTCTTGAGCTTGCGTTGGTTTTCCTCGAAGAGGAGAGGGTGATGCAGCAGAGTAATGTAAGTATTTCCCTCAGTTTTTGAGGACCAAAGTATCAATCCAGTAGGAGGCTCCTCAAAAGTCCCACGCACCTACACAAACAAACTGAGAACTCGCAACCAACGCAATAAAGGGGTTGTCAATCCCTTCACGGCCACTTGCGAAAGTGAGATCTAATAAAGATAGTAAGATAAGATAAATATATGTTTGGTATTTTGTAATATAGATGCATAAAGTAAAGATGCAAATAAAAGTAGATTGGAAGCAAATATGATATGAGATAGACCCGGGGGCCATAGGTTTCACTAGTGGCTTCTCTCAAGATAGCATAAGTATTACAGTGGGTGAACAAATTACTGTCGAGCAATTGATAGAAAAGCGAATAGTTATGAGATTATCTAGGCATGATCATGTATATAGGCATCACGTCCGCAACAAGTAGACCGACTCCTGCCTGCATCTACTACTATTACTCCACACATCGACCGCTATCCAGCATGCATCTAGAGTATTAAGTTCATAAGAACAGAGTAACACATTAAGCAAGATGACATGATGTAGAGGGATAAATTCAAGCAATATGATATAAACCCCATCTTGTTATCCTTGATGGCAACAATACAATACGTGCCTTGCAACCCTTTCTGTCACTGGGTAAGGCACCGCAAGATTGAACCCAAAGCTAAGCACTTCTCCCATGGCAAGAAAGATCAATCTAGTAGGCCAAACCAAACTGATAATTCGAAGAGACTTGCAAAGATAACTCAATCACACATAAAAGAATTCAGAGAAGATTCAAATATTATTCATAGATAAACTTCATCGTAAACCCACAATTCATCGGATCTCGACAAACACACCGCAAAAAGAGTTTACATCGAATAGATCTCCACAAGAGAGGGGGAGAACATTGTATTGAGATCCAAAAAGAGAGAAGAAGCCATCTAGCTAATAACTATGGACCCGTAGGTCTGTGGTAAACTACTCACAACTCATCGGAGGGGCAAGGATGTTGATGTAGAAGCCCTCCATGGTCGATTCCCCCTCCGGCAGAGTGCCAGTGAAGGCTCCAAGATGAGATCCCGCGGATACAGAAGGTTACGGTGGTGGAAATTGTGTTTCGTCTTGCTCCTGGATGGTTTCGGGGTACGTAGGCTTATATAGGAGGAAGAAGTACGTCGGTGGCCGCCTGAGGGCCCCACGAGATAGGGGGGCACGCCCTCCTATCTCGTGGGAGCCTCGGCTGCTTCTTGACTTGCACTCCAAGTCCTCTGGATCACGTTTGTTCCAAAAATCACGCTCCCGAAGGTTTCATTCCTTTTGGACTCCGTTTGATATTCCTTTTCTTCGAAATACTGAAATAGGCAAAAAAACAACAATATGGGCTGGGCCTCCGGTTAGTAGGTTAGTCCCAAAAATGATATAGATGTGTAAAATAAAGCCCATAAACATTCAAAAGGGGTAATATAATAGCATGGAACAATCAAAAATTATAGATACGTTGGAGACGTATCAATTATGTTTCCGGTTAATACAATTCTAGCAAGAATAATAAACATTTATCATGATATAAGGAAATAAATAATAACTTTATTATTGCCTCTAGGGCATATTTCCTTCAGTCTCCCACTTGCACTAGAGTCAATAATCTAGATTACACAGTAATGATTCTAACACCCATGGAGCCTTGGTGCTGATCATGTTTTTCTCGTGGAAGAGGCTTAGTCAACGGGTCTGCAACATTCAGATCCGTATGTATCTTGCAAATCTCTATGTCTCCCACCTGGACTTGGTCCCAGATGGAATTGAAGCGTCTCTTGATGTGCTTGGTCCGTGATGTCTACTACACAACCTTCTTCTTGTAGACGTTGTTGGGCCTGCAAGTGCACATGTTTGTAGGACAGTAGCAAATTTCCCTCAAGTGGATGACCTAAGGTTTATCAATCCGTGGGAGGCGTAGGATGAAGATGGTCTCTCTCAAACAACCCTGCAACCAAATAACAAAGAGTCTCTTGTGTCCCCAACACTCCCAATACAATGGTAAATTGTAGGGTCTTTTACATCTGTGTCCCTAACTCGAACCCACTACTCAGATTTTCCCCTAACTTCAAAGCCTGCTCAAATTTGCCCCTCCGCCATTAAGTCTCCTTATAGAAATGCCCCTCCGTGCCATTTTCGTCAGGTCAAAGGCCTTTGACCGTTTTTTGGGCGTTTGTTGGACATTTTGCCCCTGGAAAAAAATAAGACATAAATTTAAAAAGAAGAGAGAGAGCGCATGCTAGCTTTTGGCCCAGAAAAGCCCAGCCAGCCCAGCCCACTGGCTGGTCACCTTCTTTGTCTTCAGAGGCTAAGGGCGTGTCCGCCCGCCCGTTCACCCGAGCGCCGCCGTTAACGTGGCCAATGACAGCAAGAAGCCGGACCGCCGTGTCCGCAAGGCCCGCCGTAGAATAGAGCATCACCACACCGTAGATCTGGACCTCGGGTGCCTTGTAACTACGCAACCAACGAGATCACCGCCACCTCTGCCCACCGGTCGTCCTTTTCGATTTGCTGTCGTACGAGGTCCCTCGGTGCTCCCTTATCTTACAAGAGATCCATATGGTGTTGCGAAACTGCCGAACATGTCACCGACGAGCTCTTCTTCGTCCAGCCGCCTCCCCATGACGCCTTGCTCCGGCGGCTGTAGGCGAGGTCCATGTGCTCATGCTCGGCCGTCCCCAAACCCTTTGAAGACTCTGGCATGCTCGCAGTGAGACGCTGATGCCGACCCCTCTCCCCCCTGCTTTCTAGCCCCCTGCCACCTAGCTTTGACCGCCGCCGCCGCCGGCCTCGGCCATGCCCGACACTCTGGCCGTCCCCGCTCGCCCTACCACTTCTATTCAACGCGGAGTAAGCCCAGGAGCACAAAGGACCATTCCACCAGTCGTTTGGTCACTGGAGCAGAGCTTCCCTGCCCTCCGCCGTGGCGTGTGCTCGCCGGCGGCTTAATGCCGGTGGTTCGATTAGTACTAATGGGCTTCCTATGACATGTGGGGCCCCTTAGCTATATTAGCACTAATCCTAGCATGTGTTAAATATTATGCTAATTACCGAGACTAATCGGCAGGCCCTACCAACTAACAAAACTACTAAACTAATTAAAAAAATAACTAGACACTTACATGTGGGGTCCCACGTGTAAGTGAGAGAGAGGGTAGAGAGAGTGAGGGGTGAGAGAAAGTGTTTTTCCTTTTTATTTTTTCTCACTCGGTCCCACTTGTAAGTGACACATGGAGGCAGGGGCAAATTGTCCAAAAAACGTCAGTTAGACGGTCAAAACCCTTTGACCGGACGGAAACGGAGCGGAAGGGCATTTCTATAAGTCACATAACGGCGGAGGGGCATTTTTGAGCAGGCTTTCAAATTAGGGGTATATCTGATTAGGTGGTTCGAGTTAGGGACAGAAATGCAAATGGCCCTAAATTGTATAGGTGCACTAGTTCGGCGAAGAGATGGTGATACAAGTGCAATATGGATGGTAGATATAGGTCTTTGTAATATGAAATTATAAAAACAGCAAGGTAACTAATGATAAAAGTGAGCGTAAACGGTATTGCAATGGTAGGAAACAAGGCCTAGGGTTCATACTTTCACTAGCGCAAGTTCTCTCAACAATAATAGCATAGATAGATCATATAACAATCCCTCAACATGCAACGAAGAGTCACTCCAAATCCACTAATAGCGGAGAACAAACGAAGAGATTATGGTAGGGTACGAAACCACCTCAAAGTTATTCTTTCGGATGAATCTATTCAAGAGTTCGTACTAGAATAACACCTTAAGACACAAATCAACCAAAACCCTAATGTCACCTAGATACTCCATTGTCACCTCAAGTATCCGTGGGCATGATTATACGATATTTATCACACAATCTCAGATTCATCTATTCAACCAACACAAAGTACTTCAAAGAGTGCCCCAAAGTTTCTACCGGAGAGTCAAGACGAAAACGTGTGCCAAACCCTATGCATAGGTTCATGGGCGGAACCCGCAAGTTGATCACCAAAACATACATCAAGTGGCACGTGAAATCCCATTGTCACCACAGATAAGCACGACAAGACATACATCAAGTGTTCTCAAATCCTTAAAGACTCAATCCGATAAGATAACTTCAAGAGGAAAACTCAATTCAGCACAAGAGAGTAGAGGGGGAGAAACATCATAAGATCCAACTATAATAGCAAAGCTTGCGATACATCAAGATCATGCCATAGAGAGAACACGAGAGAGAGAGAGAGAGATCAAACACATAGCTACTGGTACATACCCTCAGCCCCGACGGTGAACTACTCCCTCCTCGTCATGGAGAGCGCCGGGATGATGAAGATGGCCACAGGTGATGGGTTCCCCCTCCGGCAGGGTGCCGGAACGGGCTCCCGAGGGGTTTTTGGTGGCTACAGAGGCTTGCGGCGGCGGAACTCCCGATCTATCTTGATATTCGATGGTTTTAGGGTATGTGGACTTATATAGGCGAAAGAAGTCGGTCGGGGGAGCCTCGAGGGGCCCACGAGAGTGGAGAGTGCACCCAGGGGGGTGGGCACTCCCCTATCTCGTGGCTTCCTCGATGCTCCCCTGGCTTGCACTCCAAGTTTCCTGAGTCACGTTCGTTCCAAAAATCACACTGCCGAAGGTTTCATTCCGTTTGGGCCCCGTTTGATATTCCTTTTCTTCGAAACACTGAAATAGACAATAAAACAACAATATGGGCTGGGCCTCCGGTTAATAGGTTAGTCCCAAAAGTAATATAAAAGTGTATAATAAAGCCCGTAAACATTCAAAACACATAATAATATATTATGAATGCTTCATAAATTATAGATACGTTGGAGACGTATCAGCATCCCCAGGCTTAATTCCTGCTCGTCCTTGAGTAGGTTAATGATAAAAGAAAGAATTTATGAAGTGTGAATGCTAGCAGGTGCACAAGTTTGATCAATGATAATTTCAATCACGTTTTCTAGCATCATTATATGTCATAACAATAGTTCATCCCATAAAACTTCTCACGAACAAGTAACAAGCAATTCACATGTTGAAATCATAGACCATAAACTAGCAAACTTCATTCTTAGTCATCAAACAATTACAATTCATCTTATTTTTAGGAAGGTTCTATGTCAGAGCTTTGATTTAGCAAACTCCACATACTCAACTATCATATAGTCTTCTACAATTGCTAACACTCACGCAATACTAATGATTATGGAGTTTCAATCAGACACTGAGAAAGATAGGGGCTTATAGTGTTGCCTCCCAATGTATTCACCTTTGGGTGATGTTAACAATAATAGTTCACGCTAACTTACATCCAATTGGATATATATATCAGGATCTTTCCAACACGAGGTGCTTGCCAAAGGATAAAATGAAAAAGGGAAAGGTGAAGATCACCTTGACTCTTGTAAAAGACATAAAGTATAAGATAGGCCCTTCGCAGAGGGAAGCAGGGATTTGCAGAGGTGCCAGAGCTCAATTTTGAAATAGAGATAAATAATTTTGAGAGGTATGATCTCATTGTCAACATAACAACTAAGAGTTCCCAATATCTTCCATACTACATACATTATAGGCGGTTCCCAAACAGAATGGTAAAAGTTTTTACTCCCCCTCCACCAACAATCATCAATCCATGGCTTGCCCAAAACAACGGGTGCCTCCAACTAACATCAAACCTGGGGGAGTTTTGTTTGCAATTATTTTTGATTTGATTTTGATCTTTTTATCATGGGACTGGGCATCCTGGTTACCAGCCATTTTTCTCGTGAATGATGAGCGGAGTCCACTCATCTTGAGAATAACCCACATAGCATGGAAGATACTGACAGCCCCTAGTCGCTACATGAGCGATTTGGGCATACAAAACATATTATTATTTGAAGGTTTAGAGTTTGGCACATGCAAATTTACTTGGAACGGCAGGTAAATACCGCATATAGGTAGGTATGGTGGACACTCATGGAAAAAACTTGGTTTAAGGATATTTGGAAGCACAAGTAGTATTTCTACTTGGTGCAAGGAATTTGGCTAGCATGAGGGGGAAAGGCAAGCTCAACATGTTTGAATGATCCATGACAATATACTTTAACTGAGATGTGAGAAAACATAACCCATTACGTTGTCTTCCTTGTCAAACATCAACTCTTTAGCATGTCATACTTAATGAGTGCTCACAATTATAAAAGATGTCTAAGATAGTATATTTATATGTGAAATCTCTCTTCCTTCCATATTCTTTCATGAATTGTTCAAATGACCAATACAATGCTTGCTAACCTTCAATAAATTTACAACCTCTACTTCTTAGATGTGAAGTCATTACTCCCCATGGGATAATAAAATGAGACATATATAATTTCAGATTTATGACAATCAACTCATTCAACAATTTACTCATAGGATATAAGTGAAGCACACGAGTAAATGACAAACTACTCCAAAAAGATATAAGTGAAGATCGATGAGTAGCTAAATAATTATGTAACTATGTGAAGACTCTCTCTCATTAAAGAAGTTCAGATCTTGGTATTGTATTCAAACAGCAAGCAAAGCAAAATAAAATAGCATTGCAAGGATAGCACAACTCATGTGGAGAAGCAAAAACTTAGGCTCAACCGATACTAACCGATAGTTGTTGAAGAAGAACGGTGGGATGCCTAACGGGGCATCCCCAAGCTTAGATGCCTGAGACTTCTTGAAATATTATCTTGGGGTGCCATGGGCATCCCCAAGCTTGAACTTTTGTGTCTCCTTAATTCCTCTCATATCATGGTTTCTCTATTTCTCAAAAGCTTCATCCACAACAAACTCAACAAGAACTCGTGAGATGGGTTAGTATAAACCAATGCAAAACCTTATCATTTTGTACTGTAACAAATCACTAAAATTATTATTCAACATTGCATACTAAATGTCTCTGCATATTTAATACTCCTATCCTCAAATAGAATTATTAAACAAGCAAACATACGCAAACAATGCAAACATAACAGCAATCTGCCAAAACAGTACAATCTGTAAAGAATGCAAGAGTATCAATACTTCCCTAACTCCAAAAATTATGAGAAAAATATTACGCTGTAGAAGATTTATCAGAGCTCAATATGCAAAAAGTTTCAACATTATATCTTTCTCTGATTTTCTAGGGAAGTTTTGCAACAGCGGTAAACTTTCTGTTTTCAAACAGCAACATGTGTATTAGCAAAATAAGCGTGGTAAAGGCTATCCTTGACATTTTTATTGAAAATAGATATGAAAAACATTATTCTAAATAACAGAAAGAAAATACTAACAAAATAAAATGAGGCTCCAAGCAAAACACATATCATTTGGTGAATAAAAATATAGCTCCAAGTAAAGTTATCGATGAACGAAGAGGAAAGAGGGGATGCCTTCCGGGGCATCCCCAAGCTTAGGCTCTTGGTTGTCCTTGAATATTACCTTGGGGTGCCTTGGGAATCCCCAAGGTTAGGCTCTTGCCACTCCTTATTCCGTAGTCCATCGAATCTTTACCCAAAACTTGAAAACTTCAACCACACAAAACTCAACAGGAAACTCGTAAGCTCCGTTAGTATAAGAAAATAAAACAACCACTTAGGTACTGTAATGAACTCATTCTAAATTCATATTGGTGTAATATCTACTGTACTCCAACTTATCTATGGTTCATACCCACCGATACTACTCATAAATTCATCAAAATAAGCAAACAACACATAGAAAACAGAATCTGTCAAAAACAGAACAGTTTGTAGTAATCTGTATCAAACGTATACTTCTGGAACTCCAAACATCCTACCAAAATAGGAAGTCCTAAGAAATTTATTCACCAATCCATATCAAAACGAATCAGATAAAAATCACGTTTCTGTGAATTAACAAAACTAATTTACTGAGTGCAAAAGTTTCTGATTCTCAGCACGATCAACACAACTATCATCGTAAGCTATCCTAAAGGTCTTACTTGGCACTTTATTGAAACAAAAGCTATAAAACATGATTACTACAGTAGCATAATCATGTGAACACACAAAAACAGTAAGGGTAAATATTGGGTTGCCTCCCAACAAGCGCTTTTCTTTAATGCTTTTCTAGCTACACATGATGATGACAATGATGCTCACATAAAAGATAAGAATTGAAACATAATGGGAGCATCATGAAGAATATGACTAGCACATTTAAGCCTAACCCACTTCCTATGCATAGGGATTTTGTGAGCAAACAACTTTGGGAACAATAATCAACTAGCATAGGAGGGTAAAACAAGCATAACTTCAAGATTTTAAGCACATAGAGAGGAAACTTGATGTTATTGCAATTCCTACAAGCATATGTTCCTCCCTCATAATAATTTTCAATAGAATCATGAATGAATTCAACAATATAACCAGCACCTAAAGCATTCTTTTCATGATCTACAAGCATAGAAAATTTACTATTCTCCACATAAGGAAAATTCTTCGCATTCGGAATAGTGGGATCATAAGAGACTTGAACACTAAAAATTCTTTCCACATTAAAAGAGTAATGTTCAGAAAAAGGGTAATCATAATCATGACAAGTTTTATAAATATAATCATCACTACTTTTTATAGCATAAGTTTCATCACAATAATCATCATAAGTAGCAACTTTGTTCTCATCATAATCGATTGTAACCTCTTCCAAGGAAGTGGAATCATCACTAAATAAAGTTGACACTCTTCCAAATCCACTTTAATATTCATCACAATAAGATTCAGCATCCTCCAAAATAGTGGGATCACTACTTCCTAAAGTTGACACTCTTACAAACCCACTTTCATCAATATAGTCATCATAGGTAAGAGGCATGCTATCATCATAACAACTTTGCATATCAAAACTTGGGAGGCAAAAAATATCATCTTCATCAAACATAGCTTCCCCAAGCTTGTGGCTTTGCATATCATTAGCATCATGGATATTCAAGGAATTCATACTAACAACATTGCAATCATGCTCATCATACAAAGATCTAGTACCAAACATTTTATAGACTTCTTCTTCTAGCACTTGAGCACAATTTTCCTTTTCATCATACTCACGAAAGATATTAAAAAGATGAAGCGAATGAGACAAACTCAATTCCATTTTTTGTAGTTTTCTTTTATAGACTAAACTAGTGATAAAACAAGAAACAAAAAGATTTGATTGCAAGATCTAAAGATATACCTTCAAGCACTCACCTCCCCGGCAACGGCGCCAGAAAAGAGCTTGATGTCTACTACACAACCTTCTTCTTGTAGACGGTGTTGGGCCTGCAAGTGCACAGGTTTGTAGGACAGTAGCAAATTTCCCTCAAGTGGATGACCTAAGGTTTAACAATCCGTAGGAGGCGTAGGATGAAGATGGTCTCTCTCAAACAACCCTGCAACCAAATAACAAAGAGTCTCTTGTGTCCCCAACACACCCAATACAATGGTAAATTGTATAGGTGCACTAGTTCGGCGAAGAGATGGTGATACAAGTACAATATGGATGGTAGATATAGGTTTTTGTAATCTGAAATTATAAAAACAGCAAGGTAACTAATGATAAAAGTGAGCGTAAACGGTATTGCAATGGTAGGAAACAAGGCCTAGTGTTCATACTTTCACTAGTGCAAGTTCTCTCAACAATAATAACATAGATAGATAATATAACAATCCCTCAACATGCAAGAAAGAGTCACTCCAAAGCCACTAATAGCGGAGAACAAATGAAGAGATTATGGTAGGGTACGAAACCACCTCAAAGTTATTCTTTCGGATCAATCTATTCAAGAGTTCGTACTAGAATAACACCTTAAGACGTCAATCAACCAAAACCCTAATGTCACCTAGATACTCCATTGTCACCTCAAGTATCCGTGGGCACGATTATACGATATGCATCACACAATCTCAGATTCATCTATTCAACCAACACAAAGTACTTCAAAGAGTGCCCCAAAGTTTCTACCTGAGAGTCCAGACGAAAACGTGTGCCAACCCCTATGCATAGGTTCATGGGCGGAACTCGCAAGTTGATCACCAAAACATACATCAAGTGGCACGTGAAATCCCACTGTCACCACAGATAAGCACGGCAAGACATACATCAAGTGTTCTCAAATCCTTAAAGACTCAATCCGATAAGATAACTTCAAGAGGAAAACTCAATTCATCACAAGAGAGTAGAGGGGGAGAAACATCATAAGATCCAACTATAATAGAAAAGCTCACGATACATCAAGATCGTGCCATAGAGAGAACACGAGAGAGCCAGATCAAACACATAGCTACTGGTACATACCCTCAGCCCCGAGGGTGAACTACTCCCTCCTCGTCATGGAGAGCGCCGAGATGATGAAGATGGCCACCGATGATGGGTTCCCCCTCTGGCAGGGTGCCGGAACGTGCTCCCGAGAGGTTTTTGGTGGCTACAGAGGCTTGCGGCAGCGGAACTGCCAATCTATCTTGATATTCGATGGTTTTAGGGTATGTGGACTTAGATAGGCGAAAGAAGTCGGTCGCGCGAGCCTCGAGGGGCCCACGAGAGTGGAGGGCACGCCCAGGGGGGTGGGTGCCCTCCTATCTCGTGGCTTCCTTGATGCTCCCCTGGCTTGCACTCCAAGTTTCCTGGGTCACATTCGTTCCAAAAATCACGCTGCCGAACGTTTCATTCCGTTTGGACTCCATTTTATATTCCTTTTCTTTGAAACACTAAAATAGACAATAAAATAGCAATATGGGCTGGGCCTTCGGTTAATAGGTTAGTCCCAAAAGTAATATAAAAGTGTATAATAAAGCCCGCAAACATTCAAAACACATAATAATATAGCATGAATGCTTCATAAATTATAGATACGTTGGAGACGTATCAGTCCTCTTGTGAAATCTGGATTCCTTTGCCAAGGCAATTGCACCAGCATTGTCACTAAAGATCTTCATTGGTCCCGATGCACTAGGTATGACACCTCGATTGGATATGAACTCCTTCATCCAGACTCCTTCATTTGCTCCTTCTGAAGCAGCTATGTACTCCGCTTCGCATGTAGATCTCGCCACGACGCTTTGTTTAAAACTGCACCAACTTACAGCTCCACCGTTCAATATAAACACATATCCGGTTTGTGATTTAGAATCGCCCGGATTAGTGTCAAAGCTTGCATCGACGTAACCATTTACGACTAGCTCTTTGTCACCTCCATAAACGAGAAACATATCCTTAGTCCTTTTCAGGTATTTCAGGATATTCTTGACCGCTGTCAGTGATCCACTCCTAGATTACTTTGGTACCTCCCTGCTAAACTTATTGCTAAGCATACATCAGGTCTGGTACGCAGCATTGCATACATGATAGAGCCTATGGCTGAAACATAGGGAAAATCTTTCATTTTCTCTCTATCTTCTGCTGTGGTCGGGCATTGAGTCTGACTCAACTTCACACCTTGTAATACAGGCAAGAACCCTTTCTTTGCTTGATCCATTTTGAACTTTTTCAAAACTTTATCAAGGTATGTGCTTTGGGAAAGTCCAATCAAGCGTCTTGATCTATCTCTATAGATCTTGATGCCTAATATATAAGCAGCTTCACCGAGGTCTTTCATTGAAAAACTTTTATTCAAGTATCCTTTTATGCTATCCAAAAATTCTATATCATTTCCAATTAACAATATGTCGTCTACATATAATATCAGAAATGCTACAGAGCTCCCACTCACTTTCTTGTAAATACAGGCTTCTCCAAAAGTCTGTATAAAATCATATGCTTTGATCACACTATCAAAGCATTTATTCCAATCCGAGAGGCTTGCACCAGTCCATAGATGGATCGCTGGAGCTTGCACACTTTGTTAGCACCTTTTGGATCGACAAAACCTTCAGGTTGTATCATATACAACTATTCTTCTAGAAATCCATTCAAGAATGCAGTTTTGACATCCATTTGCCATATTTCATAATCATAAAATGCGGCAATTGCTAACATGATTCGGACAGACTTAAGCATCGCTACAGGTGAGAAAGTCTCATCGTAGTCAACCCCTTGAACTTGTCGAAAACTTTTCGCAACAAGTCGAGCTTTGTAGATAGTAACATTACCATCAGAGTCAGTCTTCTTCTTGAAGATCCATTTATTCTCGATGGCTTGCCGATCATTGGGCAAGTCAACCAAAGTCCATACTTTGTTCTCATACATGGACCCCATCTCAGATTTCATGGCCTCAAGCCACTTTGCGGAATCTGGGCTCATAATCGGTTCCTCATAGTTCGTAGGTTCGCCATGGTCAAGTAACATGACCTCCAGAATAGGATTATCATACCACTCTGGTGCGGATCTTACTCTGGTTGACCTACGAGGTTCGGTAGTAACTTGATCTGAAGTTTCATGATCAATATCATTAGCTTCCTCACTAATTGGTGTAGTTGTCACAGGAACCGGTTTCTGTGATGAACTACTTTCCAATAAGGGAGCAGGTATAGTTACCTCATCAAGTTCTACTTTCCTCCCACTCACTTCTTTCGAGAGAAATTATTTCTCTAGAAAGGATCCGAATTTAGTAACAAAAGTCTTGCCTTTAGATCTGTGATAGAAGGTGTACCCAATAGTCTCCTTTGGGTATCCTATGAAGACACATTTCTCCGTTTTGGGTTCGAGCTTATCTGGTTGAAGTTTCTTCACATAAGCATCGCAGCCCCAAACTTTAAGAAACGACAACTTTGGTTTCTTGCCAAACCATAGTTCATAAGGCGTCGTCTCAACGGATTTTGATGGTGCCCTATTTAATGTGAATGCAACCGTCTCTAAAGCATAACCCCAAAACGATAGCAGTAAATCAGTAAAAGATGTCATAGATCGCACCATATCTAGTAAAGTACGATTACGAAATTCGGACACACCATTACGTTGTGGTGTTCCGGGTGGCGTGAGTTGCAAAACTATTCCGCACTGTTTCAAATGTAAACCAAACTCGTAACTCAAATATTCTCCGCCACGATCAGATCGTAGAATCTCTATTTTCTTGTTACGATGATTTTCCACTTCACTCTGAAATTCTTTGAACTTTTCAAATGTTTCAGACTTATGTTTCATTAAGTAGATATACCCATATCTGCTTAAATCATCTTTGAAGGTGAGAAAATAATGATACTCGCCGCAAGCCTCAATGTTCATTGGACCACATACATCAGTATGTATGATTTCCAACAAATCTGTTGCTCGCTCCATAGTTCCGGAGAACAGCGTTTTAGTCATCTTGCCCATGAGGCACGGTTTGCAAGTACCAAGTGATTCATAATAAAGTGATTCCAGAAGTCCATCAGTATGGAGTTTCTTCATGCGCTTTACACCAATATGACCCAAACGGCAGTGCCACAAACAAGTTGCACTATCATTATCAACTCTGCATCTTTTGGCTTCAACATTATGAATATGTGTATCACTACTATCGAGATTTAATAAAAACAGACCACCCTTCAAGGGTGCATGACCATAAAATATATCACTCATATAAACAGAACAACTGATACGTCTCCAACGTATCTATAATTTTTGATTGCTCCATGCTACTTTATCTACTGTTTTAGGCAATATTGGGCTTTATTATCCACTTTTATATTATTTTTGGGACTACCCTATTAACCAGAGGCCCAGCCCAGATTTGCTGTTTTATGCCTATTTCAGTGTTTCGAGGAAAAGGAATAACAGATGGAGTCAAAACGGAACAGAATCAACTGGAGAAGTTATTTTTGGAAGGAAAGCAACCCGGGAGACTTGGAGTCCACGTCAAGGAAGAAACAAGGAGGGCACGAGGTAGGGGGGCGCTCCCACCCCCCTGGGCGCGCCCTCCACCCTCATGGGGCCCTTGTAGCTCCACCGACGTACCCCATGCTCCTATATATACCAATATACCCTAAAACTTCCAGAACAGAAGATAGATCGGGAGTTCCGCCACCGCAAGCCTCTATAGCCACCAAAAACCAATCGGGACCCTGTTCCGGCACCCTGCCGAAGGGGATCCCATCACCGGAGGCCATCTTCATCATCCCGACGCTATCCATGACGAGGAGGGAGTAGTTCACCCTCGGGGCTGAGGGTATGTACCAGTAGCTATGTATTTGATCTCTCTCTCTCTCTCTCGTGTTCTCTCTCGTGTTCCCTCTATGGCACCATCTTGATGTAACCCGAGCTTTGCTATTGTAGTTGGATCTTATGATGTTTCTCCCCCTCTACTCTCTTGTGATGAATTGAGTTTCCCCTTTGAAGTTATCTTATCGGATTGAGTCTTTTATGAACACTTGATGTATGTCTTGCCATGATTATCTGTGGTGACAATGGGATATCATGTGCCACTTGATGTATGTTTTGGTGATCAACTTGCGGGTTTCGTGACACTTGGGAACCTATGCATAGGGGTTGGCTCACGTTCTTGACTCTCCGGTAGAAACTTTGGGGCACTCTTTGAAGTACTTTTATGTTGGTTGGATGAATCTGAGATTGTGTGATGCATATCGTATAATCATGCCCACGGATACTTGAGGTGACAATGGAGTATCTAGGTGACATTAGGGTTTTGGTTGATTTGTATCTAAAGGTGTTATTCTAGTGAGAACTCTTTTATAGATCGATCCGAAAGAATAGCTTTGTGGTGGTTTCGTACCCGACCATAATCTCTATGTTTGTTCTCCGCTATTAGTGGCTTCAGAGTGACTCTTTGTTGCATGTTGAGGGCTTGTCATATTATCTATCTACGTTATTATTATTGAGAGAACTTGCACTAGTGAAAGTATGAACCCTAGGCCTTGTTTCCTATCATTGCAATACCATTTACGCTCACTTTTATCATTAGTTACCTTGATGTTTTTATTATTTCAGATTACAAATACCTTTATCTACTATCTATTTTGCACTTGTATCACCATCTCTTCGCCGAACTAGTGCACCTATACAATTTACCATTGTATTGGGTGTGTTGGGGACACAAGAGACTTTTTGTTATTTGGTTGCAGGGTTGTTTGAGAGAGACCATCTTCATCCTACGCCTCCTACGGATTGATAAACCTTAGGTCATCCACTTGAGGGAAATTTGCTACTGTCCTACAAACCTGTGCACTTGCAGGCCCAACAATGTCTACAAGAAGAAGGTTGTGTAGTAGACATCAAGCTCTTTTCTGGCGCCGTTGCCGGGGTGGCTAGGTAAAAGGGCACTCACTCACACCCTGTCAACTAAGCTCTTTTCTGGCGCCGTTGCCGGGGAGGTTAGCGCTTGAAGGTATATCTTTAGATCTTGCAATCGAATCTTTTTGTTTCTTGTTTTAGCACTAGTTTAGTTTATAAAAGAAAACTACAAAAAATTGTAACTGAGTTTGTCTCATACGCTTCACCTTTTTAATATCTTTCGCGAGTATGATGGAAAGGATAATTGTGCTCAAGTGCTAGAAGAAGAAATCTCTAAATTGTTTGGCACTAAATCTTTGAATGATGAGCATGATTGCAATGTTGTTAGTACGAATTCTTTGAATATCCATGATGCTAATGATGATTGCACTAGTTATGATGAAAATATCTCTTATAAGCATGTCAACTTTTGTGGAGTGCATATTTGCATGAGCACACCAAATAGAGAAGATATTTATTGCAAGAGGCATAATTACTTAGAAACCAAATTGTTGCAAGAAGAGCTAGATGAATGTGCTGAAAGATTCAATATTTTTCACGCCCCTTGTGAACTTTGCAATGAACATGGTCATTTAAAGCTCCAATGCTATTTGTTTCATGATCAAGTCATGTCCAAATATTGTGATAATTTGATTACCCTTGAGCATCAGAAAGAGCTTAGCCTTCTTTTGGGTTATGAAGAAATGAAAAGTATAACTGAGGGTATTCCAAAATTTAATCTTGATAGATTACTTGATTTTGATCTAGAGAATATCTATATGTATTGTGCGGTGAATTGCATTGAAAATCCTTATATTGCCAATTACCTAAAGAAAAGAAAGAAAAAGGAAGAGGATGAGAATACTAATGAATGGGAAGAGACTTCCCAATATCCTCCTATTATTTCTTATGATGAATCAGGTAACGAGGAGGAGCTTTCTATTCAACCAATCTCATCAATAAGGAGATCAAAGAGGAAGGTTGAACCTACACATAACGTGAAGATGAAAAATAAAAGAAGGAGCAACAAAGGTAAAAAGGTATCCCTCCCAAATGATGTTGCTCCTACTACTACTTGTGATGATGATAATTGCTATACTATTGGTGCTATCAATATTTTTAATGATGAAAGTGATTATGCTTATGATATGAAAAGGCGCAAGCTTGGGGAAGCTATGTTTGATGAGGATGACATATTTGAGAATATATTTTCTGCAACTAATATTTGTCCCAAGCTTGGGGATGCTATGTATAATAATGATGATATTTTTAGCCTCTCAAGTTTTGATATGCAAAGTAGTTATGATGATAGCATGCCTTCTACCTATGATGATTATATTTATGAAAGTGGGTTTGGAAGAGTGTCAACTTTAGGAAGTAGTAATCCCACAATATTAGAGGATGTTGAATCTTATAATATTTATGAAAGTGGATTTGGAAGAGTGTCAACTTTATTTAGTGATTCCACTATCTTGGGAGAGGTTTCAATCGATTATGATGAGAACGAAGTTGCTACTTATGATGATTATTGTGATGAAACTTATGCTATAAAAAGTAGTGATGATTATATTTACAAATCTTGTCATGATTATGATTACCCTTTCTCTGAACATTACTCTTTTAATGTGGAAACAATTTTTAGTGTTCAAGTCTCTTATGATACTGCCACTATTCCGAATGAGAAGAATTTTGCTTATGTGGAGAGTAGTAAATTTTCTATGCAAGTAGATCATGAAAAGAATGCTTTAGGTGCTGGTTATATTGTTTAATTCATTCATGATGCTACTGGAAATTATTATGAGGGAGGAATATACGCTTGTAGGAATTGCAATAATGTCAAGTTTCCTCTCTATGTGTTGAAAATCTTGAAGCTATGCTTGTTTTACCTTCCTATGCTTGTTGATTATTGTTCCCGTAAGTTGTTTGCTCAAAAAATCCCTATGCATAGGAAGTGGGTTAGACTTAAAAGTGCTAGTTATATGCTTCATGATGCTCCCATTATGTTTCAATTCTTATCTTTTATGAGAGCATCATTGCCATCATCATGCCTAGCTAAAAGGCATTAAAGAAAAGCGCTTGTTGGGAGACAACTGTTTTTGTGTGTCCACATGATTATGCTACTGTAGTAATCATGTTTTATAGCTTTTGTTTCAATAAAGTGCCAAGTAAGACCTTTAGGATAGCTTACGGTGATAGTTGTGTTGATCCTGCTGAAAATCAGAAACTTTTTCACCCAGTAAATTAGTTTTGTTAATTCACAGAAACGTGCTTCTGATCTGATTCTTTTTTCTCTGTATTCGCACACGAATTTCTTAGGACTTCCTAATTTGGTAGGATTTTATAAGTTCCAGAAGTATACGTTTGATACAGATTACTACAAACTGTTCTATTTTTGATAGATTCTGTTTTCTATGTGTTGTTTGCTTATTTTGATGAATTTATGAGTAGTATCGGAGGGTATGAACCATAGATAAGTTGAAGTACAGTAGATATTACACCAATATGAATTTAGAATGAGTTCATTACAGTACCTAAGTGGTTTTTTTATTTTCTTATACTAACGGAGCTTACGAGTTTCCTGTTGAGTTTTGTGTGGTTGAAGTTTTCAAGTTTTGGGTAAAGATTCGATGGACTACGGAATAAGGAGTGGCAAGAGCCTAAGCTTGGGGATGCCCAAGGCACCCCAAGGTAATATTCAAGGACAACCAAGAGCCTAAGCTTGGGGATGCCCCGGAAGGCATCCCCTCTTTCGTCTTCGTTCATCGGTAACTTTACTTGGAGCTATATTTTTCTTCACCACATGATATGTGTTTTGCTAGGAGCGTCATTTTCTTTTGTTAGTATTTGCTTGCTGTTAATTATATTAATGTTTTTCATCTTTAGTTTCAATAAAAAAGTCAAGGATAGCCTTTGCCATGCTTATTTTGCTAGTATGCATGTTGCTGTTTGAAAACAGAAAGTTTACCGCTGTTGAAAAAATTCCCTAGAAAAGTCAGAGCATGATATAATGTTGAAACTTTTTGCATAATGAGCTCTGATAAATTTATTACAGTGGGAATTTTAGTTCATAATTTTTGGAGTTAGGGAAGTATGATGACTCTTACACTCTTTACAGACTTAACTGTTTTGGCAGATTGCTGTTATGTTTGCATTGTTTGCATATGTTTGTTTGTTTAATGATTCTATTTGAGGATAGGAGTATTAAATATGCAGATGCATTTAGTATGCAATGTTGAATAATAATTTTAGTGATTTGTTATAGTAGAAAATGATAAGGTTTTGCATTGGTTTATACTAACCTATCTCATGACTTCTTGTTGAGTTTGTTGTGAATGAAGCTTTTGATAAAAAGAGAAACCATGATATGAGAGGAATTAAGGAGACAAAAAAGCTCAAGCTTGGGGATGCCCAAGTCACCCCAATATAATATTTCAAGAAGTCTCAAGCATCTAAGCTTGGGGATTCCCCGGTAGGCATCCCACCTTTCTTCTTCAACAACTATCGGTTAGTATCGGTTGAGCCTAAGTTTTTGCTTCTTCACATGAGTTGTGCTATCCTTGTAATGTAGTTTTCTTTAGCTTTGCTTGCTGTTTGAATAAAGTATCAAGATCTAAAATTATTAAATGAGAGAGAGTCTTCGCATAGTTGCATAATTATTTAGCCACTCATTGACCTTCACTTATATCTTTCGGAGTGGTTTGTCATTTGCTCTAGTACTTCACTTATATCTTTTAGAGCATGGTGGTAGTTTTGTTTTAAAGAAATAGACGAACTCTCATGCTTCACTTAGATTATTTTGAGAGTCGTTAATAGCATGGTAATTTTCTTAATGTTAATATACTTGGTGTTCAAGATATGTGAAACTTTCTTATGAGTGTGTTGAATACTAAGAAAAGTTTGATGCTTGATAATTGTTTTGAGATATGGAGGTGATAATGTCAAAGTCGTGCTAGTTGGGTGATTATGAATTCAAAGAATGCTTGTGTTGAAGTTTGCAAGTCCCGTAGCATGCATGCATGGTTAAAGTTGTGTAACAAATTTGAAACATGAAGTGTACCTGGCTTGTGCATCCATATGAGTGGCGGTCGGGGATGAGCGATGGTCTTTTCCTACCAATCTATCCCCCTAGGAGCATGCGCGTAGTACTTGATTTTTGATGACTTCTAAATTTTTGCAATAAGTATATGAGTTCTTTTGACTAATGTTGAGTCCATGGATTATACGCACTCTCACCTTTCCGCCTTTTCTAGCCTCTTCGGTACCGTGCATTTCCCTTTCTCACCTTGAGAGTTGGTGCAAACTTCGCCGGTGCATCCAAACCCCGTGATACGATACGCTCTATCACACATAAACCTCCTTATGTCTTCCTCAAAACATCCACCATACATACCTATCATGGTATTTCCATAGCCATTCCGATATATATTGCCATGCAACTTCCATCATCATCATCATCATGACATACATTACTTTTGTCATATTGCCATTGCATGATCATGTAGTTGACATCGTATTTGTGGCAAAGCCACCATGCATTATTTTCCATACATGTCACTCTTGATTCATTGCACCATCCCGGTACACCGCCGGAGGCATTCATATAGAGTCATATCTTGTTCTAAGTTTCGAGTTGTAATCCTTATGTTGTAATCAATAGAAGTGTGATGATCATCATTATTAGAGCATTGCCCAAATAAAAAAAAGAGAAAGGCCAAAAAAGGCCCAAAAAAAGAGAAATGCCAAAAGAAAAAAAAGAAGTAAGGCCCAAAAAAATTAAAAAATAAAATAAAAAGGGCAATGCTACTATCTCTTTTCCACACTTGTGCTTCAAAGTAGCACCTTGTTCTTCATGTAGTGAGTCTCATATATTGTGCTTCAAAGTAGCACCTTGTTCTTCATGTAGTGAGTCTCATAAGTTATCTTTTTATACTAGTGGGAATTTTTCATTTTAGAACTTGGCTTGTATATTCCTACGATGGGCTTCCTCAAATGCCCTAGGTCTTCATGAGCAAGCGAGTTGGATGCACACCCACTAGTTTTCTTTTGTTGAGCATTCATAGCTCTAGTGCATCTGTTGCATGGCAATCCCTACTCCTCATGTTGACATCAATTGATGGGCATCTCCATAGCCCGTTGATTAGCCTCGTCAATGTGAGACTTTCTTCTTTTTGTCTTCTCCACAAAATCCCCATCATCATATTCTATTCCACCCATAGTGCTATATCCATGGCTCACGCTCATGTATTGCGTGAAGGTTGAAAAAGTTTGAGATTATTTAAGTATGAAACATTTGCTTGGCTTGTCATCGGGGGTATAGAAGTTGGGAACATCTTGTGTGACGAAAATGAAGCATAGCCTAACTATATGATTTTGTAGGGATGAACTTTCTTTTGCCATGCTATTTTGAGAAGACATGATTGCTTTGGTTAGTATGCTTGAAGTATTATTATTTTTGTGTCAATATGAACTTTTGTCTTGAATCTTTCGGATCTGAATATTCATATCACAATTAAGGAGATTTACATTGAAATTATGCCAAAGCATCACTCCGCATCAAAAATTCTTTTTTGTCATTTACCTACTCGAGGACGAGCAGGAATTAAGCTTGGGGATGCTTGATACGTCTCCAACGTATCTATAATTTTTGATTGCTCCATGCTACTTTATCTACTGTTTTAGGCAATATTGGGCTTTATTATCCACTTTTATATTATTTTTGGCACTAACCTATTAACCAGAGGCCCAACCCAGATTTGATGTTTTATGCCTATATCAGTGTTTCGAGGAAAAGGAATATCAGACGGAGTCAAAACAGAACGGAATTAACTGGAGAAGTTATTTTTGGAAGGAAAGCAACCCAGGAGACTTGGAGTCCACGTCAAGGAAGAAACAAGGAAGGCACGAGGTAGGGGGGCGCGCCCACCCCCTGGGCGCGCCCTCCACCCTCGTGGGGCCCTCGTAGCTCCACCGATGTACCCCCTGCTCCTATATATACCAATATACCCTAAAACTTCCAGAACAGAAGATAGATCGGGAGTTCCGCCGCCGCAAGCCTCTGTAGCCACCAAAAACCAATCAGGACCCTGTTCCGGCACCCTTCCGGAGGGGGATCCCATCACCGGAGGCCATCTTCATCATCCCGGCGCTATCCATGCCGAGGAGGGAGTAGTTCACCCTCAGGGTTGAGGGTATGTACCCATAGCTATGTGTTTGATCTCTCTCTCTCTCTCTCTCTCTCTCTCTCTCTCGTGTTCTCTCTCATGTTCCCTCTATGGCACGATCTTGATGTATCCCGAGCTTTGATATTGTAGTTGGACCTTATGATGTTTCTCCCCCTCTACTCTCTTGTGATGAATTGAGTTTCCCCTTTGAAGTTATCTTATCGGATTGAGTCTTTTATGAACACTTGATGTATGTCTTGCCATGATTATCTGTGGTGACAATGGGATATCATGTGCCACTTGATGTATGTTTTGGTGATCAACTTGCGGATTTCGTGACACTTGGGAACCTATGCATAGGGGTTGGCACACGTTCTTGACTCTCCGGTAGAAACTTTGGGGCACTCTTTGAAGTACTTTTATGTTGGTTGGATGAATCTGTGATTGTGTGATGCATATCGTATAATCATGCCCACGGATACTTGAGGTGACAATGGAGTATCTAGGTGACATTAGGGTTTTGGTTGCTTTGTATCTTAAGGTGTTATTCTAGTACGAACTCTTTTATAGATCGATTCGAAAGAATAGATTTGTGGTGGTTTCGTACCCGACCATAATCTCTACGTTTGTTCTCCGCTATTAGTGGCTTCAGAGTGACTCTTTGTTGCATGTTGAGGGCTTGTCATATTATATATCTACGTTATTATTGTTGAGAGAACTTGCACTAGTGAAAGTATGAACCTTAGGCCTTGTTTCCTATCATTGCAATACCATTTACGCTCACTTTTATCATTAGTTACCTTGCTGTTTTTATTATTTCAGATTACAAATACCTTTATCTACTATCTATTTTGCACTTGTATCACCATCTCTTCGCCGAACTAGTGCACCTATAAAATTTACCATTGTATTGGGTGTGTTGGAGACACAAGAGACTTTTTGTTATTTGGTTGCAGGGTTGTTTGAGAGAGGCCATCTTCATCCTACGCCTCCTACGGATTGATAAACCTTAGGTCATCCACTTGAGGGAAATTTGCTACTGTCCTACAAACCTGTGCACTTGCAGGCCCAACAACGTCTACAAGAAGAAGGTTGTGTAGTAGACATCAACAACCATTATTCTTTGATTTAAATGAATAACCATCTCGCATCAAACAAGATCCAGATATAATGTTCATGCTTAACGCTGGCACCAAATAACAATTATTTAGGTCTAAAACTAATCCCGAAGGTAGATGTAGAGGTAGCGTGCCGACCGCGACCACTTTGGAACCATTTCCCACGTGCATCGTCACCTCGTCCTTAGCCAATCTTCGCTTAATCCGTAGTCCATGTTTCGAGTTGCAAATATTAGCAACAGAACCAGTATCAAATACCGAGGTGCTACTGCGTGCATTAGTAAGGTACACATCAATAACATGTATATCACATATACCTTTTTTCACCTTGCCATCCTTCTTATCCGCCAAATACTTGGGACAGTTCCGCTTCCAGTGACCAGTCTGCTTGCAGTAGAAGCACTCCGTTTCAGGCTTAGATCAAGATTTGGGTTTCTTCTCTTGAGGAGCAACTTGTTTGCCGTTTTTCTTGAAGTTCCTCTTCTTCTTCCCTTTACCCTTTTTCTCGAAACTGATGGTCTTATTGACCATCAACACTTGATGCTCCTTTTTGATTTCTACCTCCGCAACTTTTAGCATTGCGAAGAGCTCGGGAATAGTCTTGTCCATCCCTTGCATATTATAGTTCATCACGAAGCTCTTGTAGCTTGGTGGCAGTGATTGAAGAATTCTATCACTGACACTATCATTGGGAAGATTAACTCCCAGTTGAATCAAGTGATTATTATACCCTAGACATTTTGAGTATATGTTCACTGACAGAACTATTCTCTTCCATCTTGCAGCTATAGAACTTATTGGAGACTTCATATCTCTCAATCTAGGCATTTTCTTGAAATATTAACTTCAACTCCTGGAACATCTCATATGCTTGACGTTCAAAACATCGTTGAAGTCCCGGTTCTAAGACATACGGCATGGCACACTGAACTATCGAGTAGTCATCAGCTTTGGTCTGCCAGACGTTCTTAACGTCGTCAGTTGCATCTGCAGCAGGCCTGGCACCCAGCGGTGCTTCTAGGACGTAATTCTTCTGTGCAGCAATGAGGATAATCCTCAAGTTACGGACCCAGTCCGTGTAATTGCTACCATCATCTTTCAACTTAGCTTTCTCAAGGAACGCATTAAAATTCAACGGAACAACAGCATGAGCCATCTATCTACAATAAACATAGACAAGCAAAATACTATCAGGTACTAAGTTCATGATACATTTAAGTTCAATTAATCATATTATTTAAGAACTCCCACTTAGATAGACATCCCTCTAATCATCTAAGTGATCACATGATCCAAATCAACTAAACCATGTCCGATCATCACGTGAGATGGAGTAGTTTTCAATGGTGAACTTCACTATGTTGATCATATCTACTATATGATTCACGCTCGACCTTTCGGTCTCAGTGTTCCTGTCACAACCTAGCTAGTCATGCATTAGAGTGTTGCATCATGTTTACTCTTTCATCAGAAACTTGAAATGGGGATGACAGAACCCCCAGTCCCCTCTGAAACCAACTAGGGTTTACTAAAATAATTTTCAATGAACCTGAAATGCCCTTCTAAAATGCCCATCATTTTTGTCTTGGTTCAGAACCTCTGCCAAAAGTGGTGCACATTTTCCTAGGCCATCTTAGGGTTTTTGAATTAATTCATAAATATTTGAATTTGGGCATTTAAAATAATATAAAATATTTAAATGCCCAAATATCTCCGAACTAAAATGTTTCATGTTGGAAATAATCCAACTATGGGCCAGAAATAGTTTGGTGATTTTTGGAGTGGCCTAGGTATTTTATTTAATTCAACAAAGTTGCAGATATATTAAATAAAAACAAAAACAGAAAAATATATAACAGGAGGAGCTTACCTGGGCTCCTCCACTGTGCGGCCCAGCCAGCTGGCTGGCCCAGCCGGCAGCCGGCCCAGCCCACCTCCCTCCTCTGTCGTCTTCGCCCCGACAGAGGGAGGGGAGTGTGGCCGGCGCGCGCGCACGGCCACCGCGCCACGCCACCTGCTCGCCTGCTTGCCTGGCCTCCCCTCCTCGCTCGACTCCCTGGACGACGCCACGCCCTCCCCCCTGCTCTCTCTCACTCTCCCCCGGCTCTCCTCTCCTCTCCCTCGCTCTCTCTCTCGCCCGGCCGAACACCACACTCGCCGCCGTTCGCCATAGCCACCGTCTCCGACCACCCCTCGCTCCCCCGACTAGCTCAGGAGCTCCGCCTCGACTCCCTCTTCCTCCCCACCGCTCCACAGCTCCCCGGAAGCCCTGCATCGCCGCCACGTCGCCGTTCCCCTCTTCGGGCTCCGACCACCGTCGCCGTCGAATTCGCCGTCTCCAGCGCGTCCCCGAGCCCGCTTCGACGCCCACTGCAACCGCGGTGAGCTACGCCACCGTTTCCCCCTCTCCTTCCCCTCGTTCCCTCACCGTAGCCACCTCCCCACCACGGCCGAACCTCCGCCGTCGCCGAGCTCGCCGTCGACGCAGCTCCGGTGACCATTTGGTCACCCCGGCGAGTCCAACGAGTTCGCAAGACCCCGTAGAGCATCCCTAGCGCCTCGCTTTGCTCGACTTCGAGCTCCAGCACCGTTCCCGTGCACAACCGAACCCCGGCGGCCGCAGCCGAGCTCGCCGCCGTCGACTCCGGCCACCCCGACCCCAACGGGCTCCGCCAAGAGCTGCGGGTTGGCCTCAGCTCCACTCCGGTGGTCTCCGCGGTCCGTTTGGTGGCCGAAATGACCAAAACCACTTCCGCCGCCGCGTCGGGCTCGCCGGCGACTAAACGCCGGCAGCCGACATTAACTTTGACCACGGGTGGGCCCTGGTTGACTCCCCTGAGTCAATGACAGGTGGGGCCCAGCCCTGTTAATTAAACAGGATTAGTTTTAATTAAGTTTTAATTAAAATAATCACCCTGACATGCGGGACCCACTGTCAGGTTTGACCTGGACCAGTTCCGTTGACCTGCTGACGTCACACTGACGTCAGGCTGACGCAGTAATTGATTTTCTGGATTTAATTTAAATCAGGAAATTCCAGAATATTATTTAAACTTCAAAAATTCATAACTTTTATTCTGTAACTCCAAATTGGACAAATTATATATCAAAAATGATCAGAAAAATCCAATCTATCCATCTGTACTATTTTCATGCATGATCAAACAAGTTAAATTGATGTTTTAAGCAGAACAAGGAAAAGCACTTTAAAAGGCCATATTTGAATTTGAAATTTGAATCCTTGATTCAAATTTGTTCAAACCCTTCTGGTTTTAGTTGCATTAGCCCAATACACTCATATTGCCATGTTTCATGCATGCATCATATTGTTGCACATTGTTTGGTGATGTTTGTGTATCGGTGCTCTCTGCGACAGGTTCTATCCCCGAGGAGTACCGTGATTACCCTAACGAAGAACCGTATCAGTGCATCGAACCATCAGGCAAGCAACCAACCATTTGATCATATCGATACAACCCCATGTTCTCGCTCCTGCTCTCTTTTACTGCATTAAGACAACGCGATTCAAACTGCTGTGTGCTACGGTAGTTGAACCCATTTCCTCTGCATGACCTGTCATTGCCACAGTAACTAGATGAAACTCACTAGCATGTGTAGGAGTTGATTGAGCCATATGTATGTGTTGTTCCTACCTTGCTATGCCTGCTACGCTTAGAGTCGTGTCAGGTCTGGTTCATCTGGGTGATGGGCTGGAGTGAAATGATCATGTCGGTAATAAGAGTGGTGTGGTGAACACGATTTGGTAAAGGTATCGATGAGGGGCCATGTAGGAGTACATGGTGGGTTGTTTCATTGAAGCCGACCTTAAGCACTGAGATCTGTATGCGTGATTTAAGATACAGCTACTACCATGCATTGGGCCCTGAAATATGACCCCGCTTGACTTCTTATTCACCCTAGCTCTCTGTCCAGGAGTTGCAAGTAGTTTCTGGTGTTTGTAGCCTACTGGAGGCCGTGGACAGCGCTGACCGTAGGGGTGGGCTGTGATGCGGAAGGTACGTGGCCGGGTGTACCGAATACCCGTTAGGTATCTCGGGAACCCTGTTCACATCGTTCGGGGCCGTATGGGAAACCTCGGCCGGACTCCCTGCGGATGGAACCTGAATAGGCGATAAACCTGGACTAGAGGCTTAAGTGTTTAGGTAGGTCGTGGTCTACACCCACGTCGGCTTTCGCTTGAAGTCTACCGAGCACATGTCGTGTGCAGACGCTAAGTGGTGGAAACATGTATGAAGAAGTACACCCCTGCAGGGTTATCATAATCTATTCGAATAGCCGCGTCCGCGGTAAAGGACTACTTGGTTGCCTATACAGTTCATAGACAAGTAAATGGAAACTGTTAAAAGCCTCAAGATAAGTGTGAGTGCCGAGGATGGCTCTTCCGTAGGAAGACGGAGGTGGATCCTCGGTAGTGTATTGAATTGGTGAGTAGTGGACTCGTGTGCGCAAAACCATTTCAGTTGGAGTATCGTAGGATAGCCTAGCCAAGAGTCAAAGCTGGCTTGCTGCAATAACTCCACCAACCCTTCTTGATACTAAGCATGTATGTAGGATCTGATGTAAGTCTTTCTGAGTACCTTTGTACTCATGTTGCTATAATCTACATTTTTACAGAAGACGCTGCAACCCCTTCTGATGGGTTCTATGTAGACGTTGACATCAACGAGTAGGCTAAAGACCCAGGTGGTGACCCTGAGCTTGTGAAGGACCACGTAGTATAGCTAGGCTTTCCAAGCCTCTTTTATTTTACTAGTTGTCTGTACTCAGACAAGTTACTTCCGCTGCTGGTTTGTATGACTGTATGACTTGTATGTTGGGTCGTGAGACCCGTACCTTTGTGTATGTTATGTATGGCTCACTGAGCCTTAAATAAAGTACTTGTGTCGTAGAGTCATGTTGTGATGCTTCGTTGTATTTGCACATATCGAGCATATTGTGTGTATGATTGAAATGCTTGGTATGTGTGGGATCTGACTATCTAGTTGTTATCTTTAGTAGCCTCTCTTACCGGGAAATGTCTCCTAGTGTTACCGCTGAGCCATGGTAGCTTGCTACTGCTCTGGAACACTTAGGCTGGCCGGCATGTGTCCTTCTTCGTTCCTGTGTCTGTCCCTTCGGGGAAATGTCACGCTTTGAGTACCGGAGTCCTGTTAGCCCGCTACAGCCCGGTTTACCGGAGTCCTGCTAGCCCAGTGCTACAGCCCGGACCCACTTGCTGATGACCGACATGTTCGAAGCTGGGTCATGGATGCCTGTCCCTGTAAGTCTGTGCCACTTTGGGTTTACGACTAGTCATGTCAGCCCGGGCTCTTTATCATATGGATGCTAGCGACACTTTCATATACGCGAGCCAAAAGGCGCAAACGGTCCCGGGAAAAGGTAAGACGACACCCGTGGGGATACCGTGCGTGAGGCCGCAAAGTGATATGAGGTGTTACCAGCTAGATCGATGTGACATCGAGTCGGGGTCCTGACAGCGTTGGTAGCTTTAGTTGCATTAGCCCAACACACTCATATTGCCATGTTTCATGCATGCATCATATTGTTGCACATTGTTTGGTGATGCCTGTGTATCGTTATCCTTTACGACAGGATCTGTCCCCGAGGAGTACCGTGACTACCCTAACGAAGAACCGTATCCGTGCATCGAACCATCAGGCAAGCAACCAACCATTTGATCATATCGATACAATCCCATGTTCTCGCTCCTGCTCTCTTTTACTGCATTAAGACAACACGATTCAAACTGCTGTGTGCTACGGTAGTTGAACCCATTTCCTCTGCATGACCTGTCATTGCCACAGTAACTAGATGAAACCCACTAGCATGTGTAGGAGTTGATTGAGCCATATGTATGTGTTGTTCCTACCTTGCTATGCCTGCTATGCTTAGAGTCGTGTCAGGTCTGGTTCATCTGGGTGATGGGCTAGAGTGAAATGATTATGTCGGTAATGAGAGTGGTGTGGTGAACACGATTTGGTAAAGGTATCGATGAGAGGCCATGTAGGAGTACATGGTGGGTTGTTTCATTGAAGCCGACCTTAAGCACTGAGATCTGTATGTGTGATTTAAGAATCAGCTACTACCATGCATTGGGCCCGAAACCAATGGACCCTCTCGACTTCTTATTCACCCTAGTTCTCCGTCCAGGAGTTGCAAGTAGTTTCTGGTGTTTGTAGCCTACTGGAGGCCGTGGACAGCGCTGACCGTAGTAGGTACGTGGCCGGGTGTACCGAATACCCGTTAGGTATCTCGGGAACCCTGTTCACATCGTTCGGGGCCGTATGGGAAACCTCGGCCGGACTCCCTGCGGATGGAACCTGAATAGGCGATAAACCTGGACTGGAGGCTTAGGTGATTAGGTAGGTCGTGGCCGACACCCACGTTGGGCTTCCGCTTGAAGGTTGCCGAGTACATGTCGTGTAAACGACGGTAAGTGGTGAGAGCGTGTATGAAGAAGTACCCCCTGCAGGGTTAACATGATCTATTCGAATAGCCGCGTCCGCGGTAAAGGACTACTTGGTTGCCTATACAGTTCATAGACAAGTAAATGGAAACTACTAAAAGCCTCAAGATAAGTGTGAGTGCCGAGGATGGCTCTTCCGTAGGAAGACGGAGATGGATCCTCGGTAGTGTATTGAAGTGGTGAGTAGTGGACTCGTGTGCGCAAAACCATTTCAAGTTGGAGTATCGTAGGATAGTCTAGCCAAGAGTCAAAGCTGGCTTGCTGCAATAACTCCACCAACCCTTCTTGATACTATGCATGTATGTAGGATCTGATGTAAGTCTTGCTGAGTACCTTTGTACTCATGTTGCTATAATCTACATTTTTACAGAAGACGCTGCAACCCCTTCTGATGGGTTCTATGTAGACGTTGACATCAACGAGTAGGCTAAAGACCCAGGTGGTGACCCTGAGCTTGTGAAGGACCACGTAGTATAGCTAGGCTTTCCAAGCCTCTTTTATTTTACTAGTTGTCTGTACTCAGACAAGTTACTTCCGCTGCTGGTTTGTATGACTGTATGACTTGTATGTGGGGTCGTGAGACCCGTACCTTTGTGTATGTTATGTATGGCTCACTGAGCCTTAAATAAAGTACTTGTGTCATAGAGTCATGTTGTGATGCTTCGTTGTATTTGCACATATCGAGCATATTGGGTGTATGATTGAAATGCTTGGTATGTGTGGGATCTGACTATCTAGTTGTTTATCTTTAGTAGCCTCTCTTACCGGGAAATGTCTCCTAGTGTTACCGCTGAGCCATGGTAGCTTGCTACTGCTCTGGAACACTTAGGCTGGCCGGCATGTGTCCTTCTTCGTTCCTGTGTCTGTCCCTTCGGGGAAATGTCACGCTTTGAGTACCGGAGTCCTGTTAGCCCGCTACAGCCCGGTTTACCGGAGTCCTGCTAGCCCAGTGCTACAGCCCGGACCCACTTGCTGATGACCGACACGTTCGAAGCTGGGTCATGGATGCCTGTCCCTGTAAGTCTGTGCCACTTTGGGTTTGCGACTAGTCATGTCAGCCCGGGCTCTTTATCATATGGATGCTAGCGACACTATCATATACGTGAGCCAAAAGGCGCAAACGGTCCCGGGAAAAGGTAAGACGACACCCGTGGGGATACCGTGTGTGAGGCCGCAAAGTGATATGAGGTGTTACCAGCTAGATCGATGTGACATCGAGTCGGGGTCCTGACAGCGTTGGTATCAGAGCCGGACTGCCTGTAGGTTCTCCAAGCCAAACTGGTCGATGTTGAGTCTAGAAATTCTTTAGTTATATGTAGGGGAATTGTTTGTGGGATGGAACATAAGGCTCTTTTTACTCCTTATACCTTATGACATTCTGATCTGAGTCAGTCCATTCTTCCACCGGGGGTTAAGGAATTAGGATCTGTTCTCTCTATCAGGATCACGAGTTACTAATCAGTAGTACCTTATAAGTTTGATGGATACAAGCCTAGTTCAGTTCTACTACCACATTATGTTGTTAGAATGGATCCAGAACTTTGATATGATGATGTTGAGTGTGTATGAAATCCTTTGTCAAATGTCTCAAAATCCTTTTTGAGCATTTACAACTGTTATGCTGCCGAAATTTTGCTAGAAATTCTAATGCCCTTGCATTATGATTGTGCTTTCAGATGGCCACTCGCGACCTCAATCAAGTGGTTCGCCTGACTCGATGCCTAGATGTACCCGGCCATACTGCTAAGTTGGTCAGGGTAATGACTGAGGCTGGATACCGCTGGTATCCCGAGTACACGGTCGAAGAGCAATTCCGAGACTTTAATCAAAGCCAGTATCTCTGCACTGTCAGGATATTTCCATCTTATCCTGGATCCACCGAGCCTCTTCACTGCTCCTATGGACTCGGGGTTACTATTGAGATGGCTGTGCAGGACGCCGCCTACTCTATGATGACCATTATGCGAGTCAGATCCGGTATATTTCGGGACTCTGATTTCTGGTATATGCCAGGATCACTTCCGGGAGCACAAGGGTATCTCCAGGCTATCTATGCTGACCCCACTCAGGAGGATTCACGGACTCGCACCACTGCTGAGATGCTCGAGGATAAGGACCGAGAAAATCGGGCCTTAAGGCTAGAGCTCTTCAACACCCGTGCTGACCACTGGGCCACTTTGACTCGGTTCGCACCGGCGGTGCAAGCTGGATATTCAGATATGCGCGATCTCTATCCTGTGAGATCTGCTCTGCCAGACGTGATGGTTTGGCGTGATGTAGGAGGCATCACCCCACCTCGCGGTCCCCGCAGGCCACCGTTTGTTGGTCCAAGGCCTCATCCTAGCCCCTATGGTCCACAAGCTCCGCGAGACCGTCTGTTTCCAGATGATCATGTTGAGCTTCCAGGCTATGGAGGTGACTTCTACGAGGACTACTACGGATCGGTCTGAGTTAGTGGTAGTATCACTAGTTCGCACTAGCTGTGTAGTCTATCGTCCCGCGTGACTCGTGGGATATGACCTAGTTTGTACTCCTTCCGGAGGTGTAGAAAAATAATGTATAGGAGCTTGGAATGCCTCCGATGAGATGTAATCCTCTTTTCACCGTAATAGTACTTTGTTTGGTCTTGTACTAAACCCTGTATGGTGTGTATGACGATGGAATAAAGAAGCAGTTTCTGTATCTACCATGTCATACGGATGATCATCTTGCATTCCGAGTTATTTCTTACATTATGAATCCTATGTCGGAATTTTACCATCCTGACTAAATCATTGTCTTGTTTACCTAGGATGGTCAACACGCGCGCTAACCCTGCTTCTCAAGAGCAGGCCGAAGGCAGTGAAGCCAGGGATGTAAATCTGCCTCATCCTCCTTCACTAGCCGAGGTGATGATGGAAGCTGAGAGAAACAAGCGGGAGACAAACCGTTTGTTGGAGCGTATTGAACAGAATACATCACACCATCAGAGGGCTAACGTGGTGTCACTCAGTGATTTTATCAAATTGCATCCACCCACGTTCCACCACTCCGTCGAGCCCCTCGACGCTGATGACTGGCTTCGCAGTATCTCTCACAAACTGCGTTCCGCGCTGGTAGCGGAGGCTGACAAGGTCACCTTTGCTGCATATCATCTTGAAGGCCCCGCCAGTCTATGGTGGGAGAATTATGGAGCTATGCGCCCAGCGGGCCATGTCACTACTTGGGCTGAGTTCAGCGAGGCTTTCCGTGAACATCACATTCCGGAGGGTCTCATGGACCGTAAACGTGAAGAATTTTGCAGTTTCACCCAAGGCCGACTTTCTGTGGATGCCTATAGCAGGGAGTTTGGTAATCTCGCCCGATATGCAACTGAGGAAGTGTCTACTGACGCCAAGAAGCAAGCAAGGTTCCGTAAGGGCCTTAGTCCTGAACTTCGCCGTGACCTCCGTCTGCATGAGTGCACATCTTTTTCGAAACTTGTCAACAAAGCCATCAGTGCTGAAACTGGTCAGACTGACTATGACGCAACACGCAAGCATGGACGTGACACGGGTTCCTCATCCGGTGCTGGTCCTCAGAAGCGCCGCGTGTGGGTACCCAACACCGCCCTGCCACCCAGGTTCACACCGAGGCCATCCTTCCAGGCGCCTCGCCCCGTTCAACAGTCTGCTCCAGCCAAGCCCTATGGGGGTCCATCTAGCAATGCTCCTCCACGTACCAGTTCCGTGACTTGTTTCAAGTGTGGGGAATCTGGTCACTATATGCGTGAATGCCCCCAGACCAACCCCAATCAATCTGCTAAAGCTGTTGGCCGTGGCAAGCCGACAGGAAAAATATTCCACGCCAAGCCGGTCACCGCTTCACGTGGCCATGTCAACTGTATCTCTGCCGAAGAAGCTCAAGAGGATCCCAACGTCGTTCTCGGTACGCTTCTTGTTAACTGCCACCCGGCATCTGTTCTTTTCGATACAGGAGCCTCTCATTCTTTTATATCCGAAAGTTATGCTCGTTTGCATAACGTTGCATTCTGTGACATGCCATCCACTATGGAAATCTCTACCCCTGGTTCTAGATGGCAGACCTCTAGGGTAAGCTATGGAAATGAGATCCAAGTCGACAGACTTGTTTTCCTCGCGTCTTTGATAGCCCTTAAATCTTCAGATATTAATATCATTCTGGGTATGGACTGGATGTCGGCTCATCATGCCCAAATTGATTGCTTCTCTAGGACTGTTCAACTCACCCATCCTTCGGGGAAGATAGTCAATGTCTTGACCCGAATAGCCAAGCGACAATTATATTCTCTTAACGCCAGCCCTTTGCCAGACCTTGAGGACGTTCCGGTAGTCCGTGACTTCCCGGATGTCTTTCCAGAGGAATTGCCAGGTGTTCCACCTGACAGGGATGTTGAGTTTGTAATAGACCTCATTCCAGGAACCGTTCCGATTGCTAGAAGACCTTATAAGATGGCACCCCTAGAACTAGCCGAACTTAAGAAACAACTCGATGAGTCCTTGAAAAAGGGTTTCATCCGACCTAGCTCTTCTCCGTGGGCTTGCCCCGTCCTATTCGTCAAGAAGAAGGATGGTACGGACCGGATGGTTGTAGATTACCGACCTGTTAACTTGGTCACAATCAAGAACAAATATCCACTTCCCAGGATCAACGACCTGTACGATCAGCTCGCTGGATCCTCAGTCTTCTCCAAAATGGATTTGAGGTTGGGCTACCATCAAATCAAAATCAGAAACGGGGACATTCCTAAAACGGCCTTTGTTACTCGTTATGGCCAATACGAGTACACCGTCATGTCCTTCGGTTTAACCAACGCTCCAGCCACCTTTTCTCGGTTAATGAACTCAATCTTCATGGAGTATTTGGATAAATTCGTCGTGGTTTACCTCGATGATATACTCATCTACTCCAAGAACGAGGAAGAACATGCCGAACATCTAAGGCTAGTGTTGCAAAAACTTCGAGAGCATCGCCTTTATGCCAAATTTTCTAAATGTGAATTCTGGTTGTCAGAAGTGACCTATCTGGGTCATGTAATATCTGTTAAAGGTATTGCTGTTAACCCTGAGCGAGTTCAAGCCGTCCTTAATTGGACTCCACCTGAATCGGTCAAGCAAGTTCGGAGTTTTCTAGGCTTAGCGAGCTATTGTCGTCGCTTTGTCGAGAACTTCTCCAAAGTTGCCAAACCTCTAACCGAACTCCTCAAGAAAGATAAGAAGTTCGAATGGACTCCACAATGTGAGCACAACTTTCAGGAACTGAAAAGACGCCTGACTTCTGCTCCCGTACTGGTACCGCCAGACTTCTCCAAGGACTTTGTTATCTACTGCGACGCCTCGCGACAAGGACTAGGTTGCATTCTCATGCAAGATCGACACGTAATTGCCTACGCTTCACGGCAATTGCACCCACATGAGGAGAACTATCCTACTCATGATCTAGAGCTTGCAGCCGTAGTCTATGCACTTAAGACCTGGCGACATTACCTCCTCGGTAATCGTTGCGAAATATTCACTGATCACCAAAGTCTGAAGTATATTTTCACCCAACCGGATTTGAATCTCAGGCAGAGACGTTGGGTTGAATTGATCACAGACTTCGACTTAGGAATAACCTACACCCCAGGGAAAGCCAACGTCATGGCTGATGCGCTAAGTCGTAAATCTTATTGTAACAATCTGATGTTACAACAAAGTCAACCGCTTCTCCATGAGGAATTTCGGAAGCTTAACCTTCACATTGTTCCTCAAGGATTTCTCTCCACCTTGGTGGCGAAACCTACTCTTACGGATCAAATCATTGCTGCCCAGAAGCGAGATAAGGGAATAGCTAAGATCAAGGAGAACATTGCTAGCGGAGGTGCTAGTTGTTTCTCCACAAATGATCATGCTGTTGTGTACTTTGAGAACCGTCTAGTGGTTCCCAAGAACCAGCATCTACGGCAGTTGATCCTTAAGGAGGCTCATGAATCTCCTCTCACTATTCATCCCGGTAGTACTAAGATGTATCAGGACCTACGCCAGAGGTTCTGGTGGACTAGGATGAAGAGAGAAATTGCTCAGTATATTGCTAATTGCGACGTCTGTCGTCGTGTAAAAGCAGAGCATCAACGACCTGCTGGCACCTTCAACCCCTATCTATTCCTGAATGGAAATGGGATAAAATTGGTATGGATTTCATTACCGGTTTTCCCAGGACCAAGAGAGGGAATAATGCTATTTTCGTCGTGGTCGATCGTCTTTCCAAAGTAGCCCATTTCTTACCTGTTCGTGAGAGTATAACCGCTAGTCAACTGGCAGACTTATACATCTCCCGAATAGTGTCTCTTCATGGTGTTCCTTTGGAAATTAACTCGGATCGAGGAAGTCTTTTCACCTCTCGATTTTGGGAAAGTTTCCAAAATGCTATGGGAACTCGTCTCTCCTTTAGCACCGCTTTCCACCCTCAGTCGAGTGGTCAAGTGGAACGCGTCAACCAAATTCTAGAAGATATGCTTCGAGCCTCTGTTATCTCATTCGGAATGGACTGGGAGAAGTGCCTTCCATTTGCCGAATTCGCTTATAACAACAGCTATCAATCTAGCTTGGGTAAAGCCCCTTTTGAAGTTCTCTATGGACGACGGTGTCGAACACCCCTTAACTGGTCAGAGACCGGGGAAAGACAATTCTTTGGCCCGGATATGATTCAGGAAGCAGAAGAGCAAGTTCGTATCGTTCGTGAAAAGTTGAAAACAGCCCAATCTCGTCAAAAGAGTCAATATGACCGAAAACATAAGGCTATGACTTTCGAGGTTGACGAGAAGGCTTATCTTCGGGTCACCCCTCTGAAGGGAACCCATCGTTTCGGTATCAAAGGCAAATTGGCTCCTCGTTACATTGGACCTTTTCGCATTCTTGCCAAACGAGGAGAAGTTGCCTACCAGTTGGAACTACCTCCGCACCTCTCCAGGGTCCACGATGTCTTCCACGTTTC
>NC_041393.1:151631020-151660842 GCF_002162155.2 Triticum dicoccoides | reverse complement strand
TCTCTCTCGCCCGGCCGAACACCACACTCGCCGCCGTTCGCCATAGCCATCGTCTCCGACCACCCCTCGCTCCCCCGACTAGCTCAGGAGCTCCGCCACGACTCCCTCTTCCTCCCCACCGCTCCACAGCTCCCCGGAAGCCCTGCATCGCCGCCACGTCGCCGTTCCCCTCTTCGGGCACCGATCATCGTCGCCGTCGAATTCGTCGTCTCCAGCGCGTCCCCGAGCCCGCTAACCACCTCTGCAGCCTCGCGGTGAGCCCCCGGATCGTTTCCCCCTTCTCCCCTGGTCTCTCCCGACCTCTAGACCCTAGCCCCACCTCAGTCGAGAGCTCCACGCCGCCGGCGATGTCGCCGTCGTGGCCACGGTCACCGTAGCACCCAACCGAGCGCACCATCGTGCTCCCCACCTCACCAGGAGCACGCAGCACGCACCAACGCCTCCCCAAACCCCCTGCAACACTGATTCCGACCGCACCCGAACTCCGGCCGCCGCAGCCGAGCTCGCCGCCGTCAACTCCGGCCACCCCGAGCCCAACCACCACCACTAATAGTCGCGGCTCAACCTCAGCAACACGTAGATGCCTTCCGCCGTCCATTTGGTTGCCGGAATGGCAAAAAGCACTTTCGCCGCCGTCTCGGGCCTCGCCGGCGTCATGTCGCCGGTGGGGTTTGACCTGTCCGACCTGAGGTTTGACCCCCCCAGGGTCACTGACGCGTGGGCCCTGTCGGACAGGTAGTTAGTTAGTACTAATTACCGTTAGTCAACCCCCCCCCCTGACACTGACCAGTGGGCCCCAGCGCCACTAATTAGTAATTAGGATTAATTTAACCCTGTTTAACCTCCCTGTCACTGACGTGTGGGCCCCACACGTCAGGTTTGACCTCAGCCAGCCGCAGTTGACCACTGACGTCATGATGACGTCATGCTGGCGCAATAATTATATTTCTGGATTTAAATTAAATCAGGAAATTCCAGAATATTATTTAAACTTCAAAAATTCATAACTTTTATTCTGTAACTCCAAATTGGACAAATTATATATGAAAAATGATCAGAAAAATCCAATCTACCCATCTGTACTATTTTCATGCATGATCAAACAAGTTAAATTGATGTTTTAAGCAGAACAAGGAAAAGCACTTTAAAGGGCCATATTTGAATTTGAAATTTGAATCCTTGATTCAAATTTGTTCAAACCCTTCTGGTTTTAGTTGCATTAGCCCATTACACTCATTTTGCCATGTCTCATGCATGCATCATATTGTTGCATACTGTTTGGTAATGTTTGTGAATCGGTGCTCTCTGCGGCAGGTTCTGTCCCCGAAGAGTACCCTGATTACCCTAGCGAAGAACCGTATCAGTGCATCGAACCATCAGGCAAGCAACCAACCATTTGATCATATTGATACAACCCCATGTTCTCGCTCCTGCTCTCTTTTACTGCATTAAGACAACGCGATTCAAACTGCTGTGTGCTACGGTAGTTGAACCCATTTCCTCTGCATGACCTGTCATTGCCACAGTAACTAGATGAAACTCACTAGCATGTGTAGGAGTTGATTGAGCCATATGTATGTGTTGTTCCTACCTTGCTATGCCTGCTACGCTTAGAGTCGTGTCAGGTCTGGTTCATCTGGGTGATGGGCTGGAGTGAAATGATCATGTCGGTAATAAGAGTGGTGTGGTGAACACGATTTGGTAAAGGTATCGATGAGGGGCCATGTAGGAGTACATGGTGGGTTGTTTCATTGAAGCCGACCTTAAGCACTGAGATCTGTATGCGTGATTTAAGATACAGCTACTACCATGCATTGGGCCCTGAAATATGACCCCGCTCGACTTCTTATTCACCCTAGCTCTCTGTCCAGGAGTTGCAAGTAGTTTCTGGTGTTTGTAGCCTACTGGAGGCCGTGGACAGCGCTGACCGTAGGGGTGGGCTGTGATGCGGAAGGTACGTGGCCGGGTGTACCGAATACCCGTTAGGTATCTCGGGAACCCTGTTCACATCGTTCGGGGCCGTATGGGAAACCTCGGCCGGACTCCCTGCGGATGGAACCTGAATAGGCGATAAACCTGGACTAGAGGCTTAAGT
Source organism: Triticum dicoccoides (assembly GCF_002162155.2). NCBI lineage: Eukaryota > Viridiplantae > Streptophyta > Magnoliopsida > Poales > Poaceae > Triticum > Triticum dicoccoides. The sequence goes on along the minus strand of NC_041393.1, from coordinate 151,658,747 downwards.
GTTTAGGTAGGTCGTGGTCTACACCCACGTCGGCTTTCGCTTGAAGTCTACCGAGCACATGTCGTGTGCAGACGCTAAGTGGTGGAAACATGTATGAAGAAGTACACCCCTGCAGGGTTATCATAATCTATTCGAATAGCCGCGTCCGCGGTAAAGGACTACTTGGTTGCCTATACAGTTCATAGACAAGTAAATGGAAACTGTTAAAAGCCTCAAGATAAGTGTGAGTGCCGAGGATGGCTCTTCCGTAGGAAGACGGAGGTGGATCCTCGGTAGTGTATTGAATTGGTGAGTAGTGGACTCGTGTGCGCAAAACCATTTCAGTTGGAGTATCGTAGGATAGCCTAGCCAAGAGTCAAAGCTGGCTTGCTGCAATAACTCCACCAACCCTTCTTGATACTAAGCATGTATGTAGGATCTGATGTAAGTCTTTCTGAGTACCTTTGTACTCATGTTGCTATAATCTACATTTTTACAGAAGACGCTGCAACCCCTTCTGATGGGTTCTATGTAGACGTTGACATCAACGAGTAGGCTAAAGACCCAGGTGGTGACCCTGAGCTTGTGAAGGACCACGTAGTATAGCTAGGCTTTCCAAGCCTCTTTTATTTTACTAGTTGTCTGTACTCAGACAAGTTACTTCCGCTGCTGGTTTGTATGACTGTATGACTTGTATGTTGGGTCGTGAGACCCGTACCTTTGTGTATGTTATGTATGGCTCACTGAGCCTTAAATAAAGTACTTGTGTCGTAGAGTCATGTTGTGATGCTTCGTTGTATTTGCACATATCGAGCATATTGTGTGTATGATTGAAATGCTTGGTATGTGTGGGATCTGACTATCTAGTTGTTTATCTTTAGTAGCCTCTCTTACCGGGAAATGTCTCCTAGTGTTACTGCTGAGCCATGGTAGCTTGCTACTGCTCTGGAACACTTAGGCTGGCCGGCATGTGTCCTTCTTCGTTCCTGTGTCTGTCCCTTCGGGGAAATGTCACGCTTTGAGTACCGGAGTCCTGTTAGCCCGCTACAGCCCGGTTTACCGGAGTCCTGCTAGCCCAGTGCTACAGCCCGGACCCACTTGCTGATGACCGACACGTTCGAAGCTGGGTCATGGATGCCTGTCCCTGTAAGTCTGTGCCACTTTGGGTTTGCGACTAGTCATGTCAGCCCGGGCTCTTTATCATATGGATGCTAGCGACACTATCATATACGTGAGCCAAAAGGCGCAAACGGTCCCGGGAAAAGGTAAGACGACACCCGTGGGGATACCGTGCGTGAGGCCGCAAAGTGATATGAGGTGTTACCAGCTAGATCGATGTGACATCGAGTCGGGGTCCTGACAGTTCCGAGGCCATATCTGTATATGCTAGGCTCATCAAGTTTAACCCGAGTATTTTGTGTGTGCAACTGTTTTGCACCTGTTGTATTTGAACGTAGAGCCTATCACACCCGATCATCACGTGGTGTCTCAGCACGAAGAACTTTCGCAATGGTGCATACTCAGGGAGAACACTTATACCTTGAAATTTAGTGAGAGATTACCTTATAATGCTACCATCAATCAAAGCAAAATAAGATGCATAAAGGATAAAGATCACATGCAATCAATATAAGTGATATGATATGGACATCATCATCTTGTGCTTGTGATCACCATCTCCGAAGCACCGCCATGATTACCATTGTCACCGGCGCGACACCTTGATCTTCATAGTAGCATCGTTGTCATTTTGCCACCTATTGCTTCTACGACTATCGCTACCGCTTAGTGATAAAGTAAAGCAATTACAGGGCGATTGCATTGCATACAATAAAGCGATAACCATATGGCTCCTGCCAATTGCCGATAACTCGGTTACAAAACATGATTGTCGGTGTCAAAACCGGCGGATCTCGGGTAGGGGGTTCCGAACAGTGCGTCTAGGCCGATGGTAATAGGAGACAAGGGACACGATGTTTTTACCCAGGTTCGGGCCCTCTCGATGGAGGTAAAACCCTACTCCTTCTTGATTAATATTGATGATATGGGTAGTACAAGAGTAGATCTACCACGAGATCAGAGAGGCTAAACCCTAGAAGCTAGCCTACGGTATGATTGTTGTTCGTCCTACGGACTAAAACCCTCCGGTTTATATAGGCACCGAAGAGGGTTAGGGTTACACAGAGTCGGTTACAATGGTAGGAGATCTACATATCCGTATCGCCAAGCTTGCCTTCCATGCCAAGGAAAGTCCCATCCGGACACGGGACGAAGTCTTCAATCTTGTATCTTCATAGTCCAGGAGTCCGGCCAAAGGCTATAGTCCGGCCATTCGGACACCCCCCAATCCAGGACTCCCTCAGTAGCCCCCGAACCAGGCTTTAATGATGACGAGTCCGACGCGTAGATTGTCTTCAGCATTGCAAGGTGGGTTCTTCTCCAAATCCTGTGTACCTGTTGAGTAGTGTCCGACTCCTCATAAATATTGCGCTCCATTGGCCTCCACGCCCAATAATGGCCATCTTCCACGTGTTGAACGAATGCGAAAAGCCAGGGTATTTTTACATTTACCCCCTTAGCTGCGCACATGAGCTTCCTATAAAAGAGACGAGGATCTAGATCCGAGTCAGACCATTCCCCCTTCGCGAGCATTCATCGGAGCGCATCTGACAGAAATCCATTCCATCATGGACAGTCGACGCGGCTCCTCCTCTCGCCCTCCCAGCCCTCAGCCTGGAGATTGGGAGAGATGCTCCGTCCCGCACAGTGAGCTAGTGGCGCTCCAAACCAAGGGATTTCTTCCCCCAGCCTTCATGGTTCCGGTTCAAGCCAGACTCGCCACCTATAAGAGCGGAAAGCAAGCGGATAGTGCCCCCCAGTCCCTCCAAAGGAGAGCGGGTATGCCTTGTCCCTTATTTGATAAGAGGGCTTGGATTTCCAATTCATTCATTTCTCCGGGGGCTCCTGGAGTTCTACGGCCTCCAGTTGCACAACCTTACGCCTGCCTCCACTTTGCACATTGCGGGCTTCGTGGCCCTTTGCGAGCTGTATTTGGGAATTGAGGCTCATTTCGTGCTGTGGAAGAGGTTGTTCTGCCTCGTACCCCGTTCTCAGGAGGGGTGGATATATCAAGTGGACGGAGCAGAACTATGGCGCATCGCCGGGACTGGATATCTATCCGGAACCCCGAAGAAGGCATCCGAAGACTGGCCTTCAGAATGGTTTTATATATAAGATGTCCCCCTGCCGGACCCTGTTCGGATCGGCCTCCCGGAGTTCAATAATGCTCCTTTGAAGAAACGCCTAAGCTGGCGTCCATGGAGCCCTCAGAGGGAAAATGATAGGGACGTCCTTTACCTGATGAGCCGAATAAGGTTGTTAGCTCATTCCGGACTAACCATGATCGGGGTCATGGCCACATGCATTATGCGGGGGGTGCAGCCGCTCCAGTATAGAGGCCACCCCATGTGGGATTTCAACGGGGAGGATGATGCCACCCGCCATGACCGTAAGGGGCCGGGATCGGTCGCCGATCTGACGAAGATCTTGTCCGCATTATACAATGGAGAAGAGGAGGAATTTCTCCGCGTCAATCCACAGGACGGATTTTCTATGTACAATCCTCCAAGCTGGGTAAGCGGACATTTCTTTTTGCCCATACGATCCATATTCCCATAGTCAAGTATCTCATTTTGCGATTTGGACGCAGGAACTGCGCGAGGCCGTAAGGGATATAAACAGCCCGCCTCCACAAGCCGAGGATCCAGAAGGGTTCCTCGATCCGGCCTCCCAAGAGGATCCGGACATATCGGTGGAGCTGATTGATGGGGTATTTCACCAACTGAGCATCGATAATGCCTTGGTCTCCATTACGGCCGATTACCCCAGAATACTTCCAGCCTCACAGGTAATTGAGACTGACGTCCCAACACTTTGAAAATGACCCATCCATGCTTAATTTTGATCACCGTATACCAATGGTGTTGGGGGTGCCCTTGAGGCAGAAGGCCGAGCCCGCGGCGGCTAGCCAACAAGGGGCAGCACGGCCCAGCAGGCTAAAAAGAAGTGCAGTCCGGATCGAAACGCCGGTGCAACGGTATGGCGTGTCACCATATTCCCAGGCTTGATTCCCGGAAGGCATACTAATGCTCGTGCTCTCTTTAGGAAAAAGAGAGCTCGCCGGACTATACCCGGAGAGGTTGCCGATCGAGCCTCCGCCAGCCAGGCTCCAAAGCCAGGCCCAGAAGCAGAGGCGAACACGAGGCGTGCGTCGGATGCCGACAGATTGTCTGCCACCAACTCCGAGGTGGAGAGTGTCATGAATCACAGGCGCCGCCGGACAATTCTTCGTGACACATGTTTCTCCCAAGAGGCATTGAATGCCTTCACTTCGGGAGATGCGCACCTCCGTGCCGCTCAAGATGGTCTAGCCAGAGCCACGGAGCAGTATGTAAAAGACATACGAGTGAGAAAATTTTGACAGTTATATATGCCAGTAGCCCCCAAGACTTGAAATAGTTAGAATAACTGATTTAAGGATCATTTGTTATGCATGATCTTACAGAAAAGAATACCCAACTGTCGAAGGAGCTTGAAGAGTGCAAAGCCCAACTTGAGGCCGCACTAGCCGCGACAGGGGAAGCCAAAGAGACCCCCTCTGGTAATATACGTTTCAAAGGATAAGTATGTTATGAGGTGCGATGTGTGTATAAATCTGACAATAGCATTGCAGATGGCGCCGGGGTAGATCCGGACAAGCAACAGCTCTTGCGCCGGTTAAAGGCCGGCGAGAACGTTCTTACGAGGGTGAGGCAGGAGAAAAATAATCTCCAAGATGCCAACACCCAGCTGGGTAAGGAACTAAAGGATGTTCGTGCCCAGCTGTCTGACTCCGTTAAGGAGAATCGGCGGCTTCGACGCGGCATGTTTAGTAAGTGCTTGAACGAACTTTGAACAAAGAGTTCGCCGAGGAAGTCGACTAACAAAGTTATGTCTGTAGGTATGCTCACAGGTCGTCCTGCAAAGGAAATGCCCGGTTCTACGGGTGACCTTCTTCCCGAGCTCTTACAACTGCATGAATGAGTTCGGCAGGTGATGAAAGGCGTCGCCCAGGCTTTGTGGCCATCTGTCTCCCTGCCCGAAGGCCTTGGAGAGCTTGCAAAGAGGCTTCAGGGAGCACGGTGGCGCTTTCGATTATGGAAGATATCAACCTGCCGTCAAGGCACCAGGGAGGCCTGGGCCATGGTGAAGACGCGGTACACGAAGGCTAACCCAAACCACATGGCCGAGATCGGACCTGTGGGGCCCAATGGGAAGGAGATCCCTGTGAGCTTAGTGTACGGCCAAGTAGAGTTGGCCGCAAAGTATTCCCAGCAGGACTATAAACTAGACAACCTATTAGATGGCATTGAAGAGGAATACAATCAGTCAAATTGACTATGTAATTTAAGATGACATGTAAAATGCCTTCTAGACGGATTGTAGAGTGTTTGTCATAGCGGACCTTTTCGCTTCAACCTCGGGACCCAATAGTCTGGAGTGTGTCCGAATACCCTCGCGGTTATATAAGAACCGGGGCATGCGTGGAGACCAGGAGTAGGGGTCATTAGTGCTTTATCAGACAAGTTCCCAACTAGTATGTTATATTACATGGTTAGTAAGAAACATCTTCCAGGGAGAATAGTTCCGTTAGGGGTTCCTTTCCCTGGGAGGCATGCCCTAAAGTGCATGTCCGGACTGCGAAAAAAGCAGAAAAACATCTGGGGGCAGATAAATAGGTAAGAAATCGTCTTTTAGTTCACCGACCAAATATTCCCTTAAGAACGCTAGCTTTCGGCTTCACCCAGTCTGAGGTACATATCCGGCTGATCCGGCAGTAACAATCGCAGAGGTACTCCCTTTACCACCTAGCCGGACAATCGGGAACGTAGGGGTAAGCGCAGGAGCCAGGCAACCCAGCTTGGCCAAAACTTAAGTCATATCGATGCATATAATGGTGAATAAAAGGTACATGCGGAAGTGTGATGCATGTGTTGGGCATGAAGCCCGTATAAATAAGCTTATGTTAAAGAAGCCCCCAGGTATAATGAGCACGGATAGCGCGTCAAGTGTGTGCGAACAAAGCGCGAACAAGCCTTCAAAGGCTGTAAGAGAAAAGGAGGGAGAAGGGGAGAAATATAAGACATCTACTGTATAAAATATAGACGGAGGAAGGAGACGAACTCAGAATCCGGCGCTAGGCGTAGAATCTTCGGAGACGGGCTGCGTTCCATGGGTTCGGCTCGAGTCGGTTATCCGATGCATTTCGCAGACGGTACGCTCCGCCAGTCAGGACTTGGTCGATGATGAAGGGACCTTCCAATTTGGGCTTGAGTTTGTCCTTTTGCTTGTCCGGCAGGCGTAGAACTAACTCGCCAACATTGTAAGTTTTGGCCCGTACTTCTCTGCTTTGATATCTTCGAGCCTGTTGTTGATAGAATGCGGAACGGGCTTTTGCCACGTCACGCTCCTCCTCCAAGGCATCCAAACTGTCCTGCCGATCGAGCTCGGCTTCTCTTTCTTCGTACATGCGCACGCGAGGTGAGTCATGAATTATATCGCAGGGTAAAACTGCCTCTACACCGTATACCATAAAGAATGGTGTGAATCCGGTAGTGCGATTCGGCATGGTCCGCAGCCCCCAGAGTACGGAGTCGAGCTCCTCTACCCAGTGCGTGTTAGATTACTTGAGGGACCGCACTAGTCTGGGTTTGATGCCGCTCATCATTAGACCATTTGCTCGCTCGACTTGACCGTTAGTTTGAGGGTGATAGACTGAAGCATAGTCGAGCTTGATGCCCATGTTTTTGCACCAGAGTTTGACCTCGTCGGCCGTGAAGTTCGTGCCATTATCAGTGACGATGCTATGGGGGACGCCGTAACGGTGTACGACCCCTGATATGAAGTCTATTACTGGTCCGTATTCAACGGTCTTAACAGGTTTGGCCTCTATCCATTTGGTGAATTTATCCACCATGACTTGTAGGTATTTTTGCTTGTGGGTTCCTCCTTTAAGGGGTCCAACCATGTCAAGCCCCCAGACCTCAAAGGGCAAGGTGGTGGGTATAGTTTTGAGGGCGGTGGGTGGCATGTGGCTTTGATTAGAAAAGACCTGGCAATCGACGCATTGTTGGACTAAGTCCTGAGCGTCTGCCCGGGCCGCCGGCCAACAAAATCTAGTACGGAAGGCCTTGCCTACAAGGGCCCCGGCTGCGGCGTGGTCCCCGCCGAGTCCTACATGAATTTCGTCCAGAAGATTCTGCCCTTCCTCTTCGGAGATACACCTTTGAAGGACTCCGGTTGTGCTTTTCTTATAAAGTTCTCCCTCATGGACCTTGTAGGCTTTAGATCACCGCACTATGTAGCGGGCCTCATTTTGGTCCTCAGGATGTTCCTGCCTGGTTAGGTAGGCTAGGAATGGTTCTGTCCATGGGGCGATGACTGCCATTATTACGTGGGCTGAGGGTGTTACTTCGTTGGCAGAACCACCAATTGTGTCAGAATGTTCGGTGTCGGGCCGTGCGGTTGGGTCCAGGTTGTTATTTCCGGACTCCCCCTCCCATAGTATTGATGGCTTAAACAGCCTCTCTAGGAAGATGTTGGGAGGGACGGCATCGCGCTTTGCGCCAATGCGTGCCAATACGTCTGCTGCTTGGTTGTTATCCCGGGCTATATGGTGAAATTTGAGCCCCTCGAGCCGAGCTGACATTTTTAGGACAACATTGCGATAGGCTGCCATTTTCGGATCCTTTGCATCGAAGTCTCCATTTATTTGGGATATCGCGAGGTTCAAATCCCCGTGCACCTCTAGGTGTTGATGCCCATGGAGACTGCCATCCGGAGACCATGTAGAAGGGCCTCGTATTCTGCTGCGTGTTGGAGTCCGTATACATTATTCGGAGTACGTATTGAACTGTATCTCCGGTTGGGGACGTCAAAACGGCACCAGCCCCTAGACCAGCGAACATTTTGGAGCCGTCGAGTTGCAAGATCCAGTTGGAATATGCGCCATACTCTTTAGGGAGTTCGGCTTCAGTCCATTCGGCGATGAAGTCGGCCAAAACTTGCGACTTAATAGCTCACCGTGGCTTATAGGTTATGTTGAACGGGAGGATCTCAATGGCCCATTTGGCAATCCGGCCCGTCGCGTCGCGGTTGTTTATAATGTTGTTAAGAGGTACTTCGGAGGCTACTGTTATCGAACACTCTTGAAAGTAGTGTCGCAGCTTCCGGGATGCCATAAACACCACGTACGCTATCTTTTGGTAATGCGGGTACCGTGACTTGCATGGAGTTAGGACAGTGGACACGTAGTAAACTGGTTTTTGAAGGGGGAACTTGTGTCCCTCCGTTTCTCGTTTGACAATGAGTACCGCGCTTACAACTTGATGAGTTGCCACGATATATAATAGCATTGGTTCGCCCATTTTGGGCGCGGCCAAGACCGGGTTTGTTGCCAATATGGCTTTTATTTCTTCGAGTCCGGCCGTGGCGGCATCCGTCCACTCAAAGTGTTCTGTGCGTCGGAGGAGGCGATAAAGGGGTAATGCCTTTTCTCCCAAATGGGAGATAAAGTGGCTTAGAGCCGCCATGCATCCAGTCAATTTTTGTATTTGTTTGAGGTCCTTTGGGATATCCAATTGTGACAGAGCTCGGATCTTGGCTGGGTTTGCTTCAATTCCTCTGCCGGATACAATGAAGCCCAAGAGCTTTCCGGCTGGTACGCCAAAAATGCATTTTTCTGGGTTGAGCTTGATGTCATATGTACGGAGATTATCGAATGTGAGCCTCAAGTCGTCTACTAGAGTTTCGACATGCTTGGTTTTAACGACCACATCGTCTACGTATGCCTCCACTGTTTTGCCGATCTGGTTTGCCAAACATGTCTGAATCATGCGCTGATATGTTGCGCTGGCGTTTTTGAGCCCGAAGGGCATTGTGTTGAAGCAGAATGGGCCGTATGGGGTGATGAATGCCATTGCGGCTTGGTCAGGCTCTGCCATCTTAATTTGGTGGTAGCCAGAGTATGCGTCGAGAAAGCACAATGAATCGTGTCCCGCGGTAGCGGCAATAATTTGATCGATGCGGGGGAGGGGGAAGGGATCCTTTGGGCAAGCCTTGTTAAGGTCCTTGAAATCGACGCATAGGCGCGAGGATTTGTCCTTCTTTGGTACCATCACCAGGTTTGCTAGCCAGTCCGGATGTTTTATATCTCTGATGAATCCGACCTCCAATAGTTTGGCTAGCTCCTCTCCCATGGCCTGTCTCTTCGGTTCGGAGAAACGCCGAAGAGCTTGTTTGACTGTCTTGAATACTTTTAGGATGTTTAGGCTGTGCTCGGCCAGCCGGTGTGGGATTCCTGACATGTTTGAAGGGTGCCAGGCAAAAATGTCCCAATTTTCGCGTAGGAATTCTCATAGTGCAGCGTCTACATCAGGGTTTAATTGTGCCCCGATGGAGGCCATTTTTGTAGGGTCCGTTGGATGGACTTGGAATTTGACTATTTCGTCCACCGGTTTAAAGGAAGTGGACTTGGATCTCTTATCGAGTATCACATCGTCCCTGTTCACCATGGAGCGCAGCGCAGTGAGTTCCTTGGCCGCTAGGGCTTTGGATAGTGCCTCAAGGGCCAGTGCGGCTGTCTTGTTTTCAGCGCGGAGTGCTATGTCCGGGTCACTTGCAAGAGTGATGATACCGTTGGGCCAGGGCATTTTGAGCTTCATGTACCCGTAATGGGGTATAGCTTGAAAAATTGTGAATGCCTCTCGCCCTAATAGAGCGTGATATCCGCTGCTGAACGGGGCCACTTGGAACGTGACCTCCTCGAACCTGTAATTATCCGGCGTGCCGAACACCACATCCAGTGTGATTTCTCCAGTACAGCATGCTTCCTGACTGGGGATTATTCCTTTAAAGGTTGTGCTGCTTCGCTCAATGCGGCTCCAGTCTATTTCCATTTTTCAGAGGGTTTCCTCGTAAATGAGGTTCAATCCGCTGCCACCGTCCATGAGTACCTTGGTAAGGCGAAAGCCGTCCACTATTGGAGTGAGGACCAATGCGGCTGGTGCTCGGGCTGTTCGGAATTTAGGTTCGTCACTGGCATTAAAGGTAATAGCCGTGTCGCTCCATGGGTTTATTGTTGCTACTTGGTATACTTCGGCAAGGCTGTGGAGTGTTCGTTTCCGCATATTATTTGATGCGAAAGTCTCGAAGACTGTTAATACCGTACTGGTATCCCTGGGCTGGTGCTCTGGAGTTAGAAGCTCTTCGCCACTTTTGGCCACCTACCGTAGTATCCAACATGCTCTAAGGCTATGAGTTGGAGTGGCGCCCTCTGTACTATGAATTTTGCAGGGTCCATTGAGCCATCCCTCCAGTACGGTTCCATGCCCTATAGAGGGTTTTTGCTTTTTGGTATTTAACCCAGGTGCCTTGCGATGATGCACCCTTTTATTTTGGACTAGGGTTGTACTCAGGGCCGGATTGTCCCAAAAATTGATTTCGGTTTTCCAGGCGCTTTCCATCGCACAGTACTTTCGTACTATGGATGCCAAGTCAGCGAAGCGTGTAATTTCACGATGACTTACGGAGTTGAGGATTCCCTTGTCCGTGCATATATTGCAGAAGAATGAAATTGCGTCCTCCTAACAACAATCCTTTATCCTGTTCATGACCAGGAGGAATCTGGCCCAGTAATACCAGGAGGAATCTTGCCGGATTTGGGATAGATCGCTTATGTTTGGGTGGGCGGGTGGAATTAAATTCGGAACCCCGTCCAATCTAAGACTCAGGGGCCAAGAAGTTTCCGAACTTGGAAGCTTGGGTTCTTGGATGTTGTCCAATGAATCTAGCCCGCTGCCTGACTTTAGGTTCAGGGCTTGAGTGACGTCCTCCCCTCCGCGGGAATCCGGCATGGAGGGATCAGGAATCCGGACATAGCTAGTCCTTAAAATAGAGGAAGGGTCGCCGTATTGTTCCTCAACCACGACAACGTGGTGGATAACCTGGGGAGAGTTGATCTTTCTCAGATCGGGTTTAGGCCCAATCTGATCGTAGTTTGTAGCGACTCCCAGGGCGGTGATGCGATCCAAGAGCTCGTTTAAGGAAGAGAGCTCCATCAGATCTAACTGCTCAGCGAGTTCCGAGTTAACGCGAAGATTGCTTTCGATGACCCGAGAAGTCATCGTCGGCACGGTGGCCGAACAGGCGGTCATAAGAAAACCGCCTAGCCGGAGAGTTTGGCCGATGGCCAAAGCTCCTTTAGCAATAGTACCGTCTTTAAAGACGGGATGAGGCATCCTTCCTGATGGCGACGGCACAGAAGAACTCTCAATGAAAGCACCAATGTCGGTGTCAAAACCGGCGGATCTCGGGTAGGGGGTCCCGAACTGTGCGTCTAGGCGGATGGTAACAACAGACAAGGGACACGATGTTTTTACCCAGGTTCGGGCCCTATCGATGGAGGTAAAACCCTACTCCTGCTTGATTAATATTGATGATATGGGTAGTACAAGAGTAGATCTACGACAAGATCAGAGAGGCTAAACCCTAGAAGCTAGCCTATGGTATGATTGTTGTTCGTCCTACGGACTAAAACCCTCCGGTTTATATAGGCACCGAAGATGGTTAGGGTTACACAAAGTCGGTTACAATGGTAGGAGATCTACATATCCGTATCGCCAAGCTTGCCTTCCACGCCAAGGAAAGTCCCATCCGGACACGGGACGAAGTCTTCAATCTTGTATCTTCATAGTCCAGGAGTCCGGCCAAAGGCTATAGTCCGGCCATCCGGACACCCCCCAATCCAGGACTCCCTCAATGATCATCTCATACAATAAAATGTAGCATCACGTCTTGACCATATCACATCACAACATGCCCTACAAAAACAAGTTAGACGTGCTCTACTTTGTTGTTGCTAGTTTTACGTGGCTGCTACGGGCTGAGCAAGAACCGTTCTTACCTACGCATCAAAACCACAATGATAGTTCGTCAAGTTAGTGCTGTTTTAACCTTCTCAAGGACCGGGCGTAGGCACACTCGGTTCAACTAAAGTTGGAGAAACTGACACCCGCCAGCCACCTATGTGCAAAGCACGTCAGCAGAACCAGTCTCGCGTAAGCGTACACGTAATGTCGGCCCGGGCCGCTTCATCCAACAATACCGCCGAACCAAAGTATGACATGTTGGTAAGCAGTATGACTTGTATCGCCCACAACTCACTTGTGTTCTACTCGTGCATATAACATCTACGCATAAAACCAGGCTCGGATGCCACTGTTGGGGAATGTAGTAATTTCAAAAAAATTCCTACACACACGCAAGATCATGGTGATGCATAGCAACGAGAGGGGAGAGTGTTGTCCACGTACGCTCGTAGACCGAAAGCGGAAGCGTTAGCACAACACGGTTGATGTAGTCATACGTCTTCACGGCCCGACCGATCAAGCACCGAAAGCACGGCACCTCCGAGTTCTAGCACACGTTCAGCTCGATGACGTCCCTCGAACTCTGATCCAGCCGAGTGTCGAGGGAGAGTTCCGTCAGCATGACGGCGTGGTGACGATGATGATGTTCTACCGACACAGGGCTTCGCCTAAGCACCGCTATGATATTATCGAGGTGGAATATAGTGGAGGGGGGCACCGCACATGGCTAATAGATCTCAAGGATCAATTGTTGTTCTGTCTAGAGGTGCCCCCTGCCCCCGTATATAAAGGAGCAAGGGGGAGGGGGCAGCCGACCAAGAGGGGGCGCGCCAGGAGGAGTCCTACTCCCACCGGGAGTAGGACTCCCTCCTTTCTTTGTCCAACTAGGAGAGGGGGAAGGAAAGGAGAGAGGGGAGGAAGGAAAGGTGGGCGCCGCCCCCCTCCTTGTCCTATTCGGACTAGAGGGGGAGGGGGCGCGCGGCCTGCCCTGGCCGCCCCTCCTCTTCTCCACTTTGGGCCCATGAGGCCCAATAACCCCACCGGGGGGTTCCGGTAACCCCCTGGTAGTCTGCTATATATCCGATAACCCTCGGAACCATTCCGATGCCCGAATATAGTCGTCCAATATATCAATCTTCATGTCTCGACCATTTCAAGACTCCTCGTCATGTCCATGATCATATCCGGGACTCCGAACTATCTTCGGTACATCAAAACATGAACTCATAATATAACTGTCATCTAACTTTAAGCGTGCCGACCCTACGGGTTCGAGAACTATGTAGACATGACCGAGACATGTCTCCGGTCAATAACCAATAGCGGAACCTGGATGCTCATATTGGCTCCTACATATTCTACGAAGATCTTTATCGGTCAAACCGCATAACAACATACGTTGTTCCCTTTGTCATCGGTATGTTACTTGTTCGAGATTTGATCGTCGGTATCTCAATACCTAGTTCAATCTCGTTACCGGCAAGTCTCTTTACTCATTATGTAATGCATCATTCTGTAACTAACTCATTAGCTACATTGCTTGCAAGGCTTATAGTGATGTGCATTACCGAGAGGGCCCAGAGATACCTCTTCGACAATCGGAGTGACAAAACCTAATCTCAAAATACGCCAACTCAACATGTACCTTTGGAGACACCTGTAGAGCTCCTTTATAATCACCCAGTTATGTTGTGACGTTTGGTAGCACACAAAGTGTTCCTCCGGTAAACGGGAGTTGCATAATCTCATAGTTGTAGGAACATGTATAAGTCATGAAGAAAGCAATAGCAACATACTAAATGATCAAGTGCTAAGCTAATGGAATGGGTCAAGTCAATCACATCATTGTCCTAATGATGTGATCCCGTTAATCAAATGACAACTCATGTCTATGGCTAGGAAACACAACCATCTTTGATTAACGAGCTAGTAAAGTAGAGGCATACTAGTGACATTATGTTTGTCTATGTATTCACACATGTATTATGTTTCCGCTTAATACAATTCTAGCATGAATAATAAACATTTATCATGATATAAGGAAATAAATAATAACTTTATTATTACCTCTAGGGCATATTTCCTTCAGTAATACCCTACTCCAGTGTGTGGTGTGGTGGATTGCCTGAGGGACTGATGAAGAACAGTACAAAGGAAGAACAGCCTCGCGAGAGGTGTTCTTGTGGTGGTGGTTTTCTTGGGAAGGATTGGATCGTCTCCTGATGAGATCCCTCTACTGTGGTGGCTAGCTCTATATATATATAGATGCCCTAGTCCTCTTCCCAAATATTGAGCGGGAAGGGCGCCAACAACGGCCATTTTGAAGGGGAACATCTAGTACAAGTTATCCTGACTAAAGTTGGTCTTTGGCTGCCAAAGGCACTGGCGATGATGCCGTCTTGGGTTCCATGGTGACCTCCGTCCTGCCGCTCTGCTGGTCTTGGTCTCATTGCACCGAAATGGTAACCTTTGCCTGATGCCTCGGTACTCCACGCCTGTGCTTGCCCCCTTTGCACCAAAGAGGAAACAAGGACACTGCGCAGGCCGGCGCCCGCCTGGTCTCGATCGTCATGCCTTGCATCACGAGTACCTCGCGAGGATTTTTTATAAGAAGCCAACATCAACAATTTGAGTATGAAGCTGGTTATTGATCCGGATTTTTTAGAAGAAGGAAATGACAACGACTTCAGAATGATCAGATGCCAGTTTACAAGAATTCTTAACCCGGAGCATAGTCTATCAAATTTTTTCTTGTATTTGTTTTATAGGATCAGTTTAACATGGATAAATCCAAATTAAACTGGGGGCTAATGTCGGGGATATACCCCGTGGCGTAAACCGGCCGGGAGTATAAACCGGCCGGACTGGATGACTCACTGGTAACCCGCGCGGAGCTTGGCGGTTCACCGGCTACCCGCCCGGTCTTGGCGGTTCATTAGTAACCTGGCGGGCGGGTCAGATGGATGACGAGGCCCATGGCCCAGAAGGCCGGACCACGCTATGGTGGGTTGGTTTAAGAGAAAAGGCGTGAGGAATATTTACTTTACAAGGAAGACCCGGACTTGTATCCTGTTTGTATTAGAGATAGACTAGTCCTAATCCTAATAGGACTCCACATGTAACCCACCCCTTCAACATATATAAGGAGGGGCAGGGCTCCCCAAAGAGGTACAGACAACAATCAATAATCTCTAGGGCTAGACACAAAGAGGAGAGCCGGTTTACGGCGACTCCCTCGTGATGATAATGAGACCTAGCCTCAAACAGCATGTAGGGTTTTACCGGATGATGTTTCCCGGGGCCCGAAGCTGTCTAAACCCTTGTCTTGCGTGTTGATCCGCCCTGCGTCTCTCGTCCCACTTAACCCCTCTCAAGCTACCACATAAATGCGTTGGCCTCGCGACTAAGTCTTGACACTAAGGACATCTGACGTGACAATTCCACGACAGTTGGCGCCCACCGTGGGGCATGCGCATGGTGGTGTTGAGTTCTTGGAGGGAGCTCTTTAGGGATCAGGAAGCGAGCGACTGACCAGATGAAGAAGAATCAAGGAATAATCGCGCAAGGTGACCCGACACGGGCAAACTTGGACAGAGTCGGCAGGTTCATTATTTGATGATCAGATCCGTCCAAACCTGCTAGCCGTGAGTTACATAATCAAATAAGAGAAATTAGGAGGATCTAGTGTTTAGCGTTCTTCTGTCTATTGCTGATGCGACATGATCCGCCGAATCTGAATAGAAGATTAATTCTTTGCTGCTACAGTTACTGGTCGCCGAGGCCTACAGGAATTGTATTACAGAGGCCATATGCCGCGTCAGATCAATCTGTATGAGCACATGCGTGTGTAGGCACGAGTCAAGCCCTGCGGTGGTTTCATAAAGTGATATGCTAAGACCGATGCTACTATGCTACTATTCGTGTAAATTGGTCCACCAGTATTGGTTCAGGTTTTTCAGTTACCAAGTGAAAGAAGACTAGGATCCGATCTGGTAAACCGGCCACGACTCAGAAACGAATACGGCTGTTGGTTTTGCTTTAGCCAGGGCTTCAAGTTGCCAGTGCCTCCGAGCCGCCCCGGGGTCTCGCCGTCTCCGCTGTGGCTGGGCTCGAGCAGCCACCTC
This sequence comes from Triticum dicoccoides, assembly GCF_002162155.2. Lineage (NCBI taxonomy): Eukaryota > Viridiplantae > Streptophyta > Magnoliopsida > Poales > Poaceae > Triticum > Triticum dicoccoides. The sequence continues at coordinate 151,642,678 of NC_041393.1, read as the reverse complement.
CGCTGGCTCGCCCAGACGGTTAGCTCCGCGCACAGTTTCAAATCACCGACGCCTCACCTTCCTACCCGTCAGCCGCCCTGGTTTAAAGGCCGCCGCTGATTCGGTTTTCGACCCGCCTCCGCCGCCCGCTGGCTTCGCCTCCACCAGAGCTTCAAGTCACCACCGCCGCGCCTTGAGTCGGCCGAGTAACCTGCCCCGCTGCTGGGCTTCGTCTTCTGTTTTAAGCGGCCATCGCTGCCTCCGCCGAGTCGCCGGTCTGGCCAAGGTTCTGGCGCGCTTTCATGGCTCAGTATCAGTTGCCGTCGCAGCCCGCTGAGTCGCCGACGAGGGAGATGCCGGTTTGCTGAACCACCCCGCGCTAAACCGCCGGGCTTTATCACCTCGACTGCAAGCCGTTCTGCCGCTCTGCCGCTCTAAACCGCCGCTGCAACTTCTGCAGCCATGACCTGCTACCGCGCCGCTTCTCTATTGTCGTGGGCCATCTCCGCCGTGCCGGGTCTTGTCGTGCGTCCCTCACCCGTGAACCGCCTGCTCCGGTGCGCCTGCGCCTCCCCCTGTTGTCCGCGGGCGCCGGGTCACTCGCCTGCCAGCAGCCCCGGCCGCTGCGCCGATCGCCGGCTCTACTCCCGGGCCGGCTTCCTCTCCTGCGCTGCGCCCTTGCACCGGACTGTTCCCGGGCCGGCTCCGTCTCCCACGCCAGCACAACAAGCCTCGGTCAACACCAACGCATCAGACCACATGCTCTGACTTGGAGAAGGACACGCCATGAGTCAATTGATCCAGCCATGACCCAGAAGCAGTCACTTCTGCGGACTCGTGCTCCACTGCTTTGTACGGTTCAACCCGTGGCTCCATAAGATGACAAGATCGCATGAAGATCAAAGCAGAACGCCGTTAGTATTTACGCAAAAGTTGCCATGCAGAAAATCATTGGGTTTGACCGGCTCTAAAGTGACACTTGATGCTACTCATCGGGGGATTAAGATACCACTTTTTGCAATACGTATAAAGGCCAGGGTCCCGAAGTACTAATACAGACGATTCACACTTCCGTCTGCTATTTTCATCATCAGTACAAAATGCCAGTGATTCTACAAAATTTCAGCATCATCCGTCTGCATCAGTCTAGACGGCAGGTGCACGGACCATGCTCTAGCAGTTGCAGATAAAAGACAAAAACAGCGCCGCTCAATAAATCTGGTTAAATACTATGAGGCGCCGGGTCTGCATATGGAGCTGTCACCTAAACAAAACCAGGTGTTATCCCTCCTTTATATTTTTATATCAGTACACTTTTAAAACCTGTTGGCACCATTACGTTGCCCTATGATGTTTTTATACACAGGTAAATTATTCATTACAAAGGTGTTGCATAAAGGACAAACACCAGCATTATTTTTGCACTAGTGTGTATCCGTGCCATACTGCTCGACACCCCCGCTACATCAACACGAGCGGCTGACTCTCCCATCCGCACGGCTTACCGCGCCTGCGGTCGACTCACCCGTCCACGCGGCTTACCGCGCCTGCGATTGACTCGCCCGTCAGCACCAGCTTACAGCGCCGCGGTTATCCGGACGAGTCAGGTGATATCCATCTAAGTTTATTTTTCTTAGCACATTGTTTTTATCAAAGAACAATTACTTGGTCTATGCTATTTCTTCACAGGACCATTATTCCGCACAAAAAGGAGTTGCAAAAGGGGTGTGAGCAGATATTATTTTTTGCACTAGCGCTCATCCTGCGCAGGTTGCTACACCCGCTACATCAACACATGCGATTGATTTATTGTTCGCCCCTGCGGCCGATTCTCCCGCCCGCACCGGTTTATAATGCCGCGGTCGACTCGCTGTCCGCGCCGGCTTACAAACTTCACCCGACTTACCCGTCTGCACTGGATGTTTCAATGGGCAGGCGCACCAGTCGCCGCTACTACATTTTGGTTAACTTCAAACAGCCAATTGGAAGGAACCATTGGCCGAGTTGCTGACACAGCTCATACGGGATCATTTATAACCCACCGCAATCACCTCAACCTTCTGTGGAGTCACATCATGCTATCAACACCAATGATATACAAGTTATGCCGGGTTATATGACGGTCAAATATGGAGAATCTCAAGCCAACTCTTCGAGTCACCTTGAGACTCGGGGGCTACGATGATATGACGCAACAAGTCTTGCCAGTTTCAGCAAGTTTAAAAACCCCAGGACAATGGAGGAAAAGATAACCTGGTCCCGGAGGCTACTGTTATTTGAAAGGCCATCAGAAAATTTCCGGCTGAAAATGAAGATTCCGGTTTACAATCCGGTTCAAGGGAAAGATGTCCCCCACAAAGCTTTGAAGCTCTCAATATCCGGTTTAACATCCGGTTCAAGAATGAGTTATCTCTTGCAAAAAGTTAGAGGGTGCCAAAGAGGACCTGTTGCCATGACGCGCGGTTCAAACATGGGTATCATGCCTTTATTGGCCAGACATATTATTGATCACATGGGGGCTCCTGCTTCATAAAGCGGGGTCTCTGTTCTTTTTTACATCATGCGTGGTTACACGGAGGTTCTGTCTTAAAGCGGCCTCCGGTTTACCCCTTGACATTTGTTTTTTATATATCGCTGGGGGCCTTGGTCGTGTCCGAGCCAACGAACACCCTTTGATAGGCGACAGCCACCAGATCATTTGGGGACATGGTCAAGTCTGAACCAGTCACGCCTCTTGGTCGGCCTAAGGCCACAAAATCACTTGGGGGCATGGTCGAACCCGAACCATTGCCACGCCTCTTGATCTGGCATATATGCCACGAATCATTTGGGGACCTGGCTGACTTGAATCATTGTCACTCCTATTGGGGGCCTTGATCCTGTCCGACCATGGTAATACCATCTGATCAGCTCAGTATAGCATATTTTTGCAAACGGTTTTTATCATTGCTTTTGCTTCCATTTTTTTTCATAACTGTTATTTGATTTTTGTTGCGTTTTTAAACCGACATTGTTAATCCGTTTCAAACTGTCAATTACAAATTGGTGGAACATGGTCAAATCCTAATCCGGAGACTATCTGCCCGGTTTGATTTTATGTTATCATCCTATTATGGAGTAAACCGGTGTTTATCAACCCGGCTTGACTTTCAATTACAAGTTGTCAATACAGGATCAAGTTATAATCTGGAGACTATCAGCCCGGTCTGGTTTGACTATGAGTCGCCAGTATTATATATGGTTAAACCGGTGTTTATCACAACCCGGTACGGTTCATCATCAACCGGCACAGTATGAATGGAGTTATCATTACTCAAGATTGGGGTTATCACTCTTACTACAAAAAGTTGGTAAAACCAGCAATGTGATTCAATATCACAGGTATGATATATTTCATATTTGATTATTCTTAAGTGCAACCTTGGTTATAAACCCAGGTTATATGTTGGGCATTATGACCCGTCCAGCGGTAAACCGCCAGGACACTTTAAACTTGTTGTATGCAGAGACAAGTTGAATAAAGCATGATGATAAATTATCCGGTGTTTATTAAACCGGCCTGGCTTTAAAACGATAAGTCGCCAGTATATGATGGGAAATTATTCGGAGTTTATTAAACCGGTCTGGCTTTGGACTATACGTCGCCAGTATATATTTGGATTGCGCCATTGGAATCATGCGCTTATAAATGATTGGGTTATGTTATTCAAATAGCCAAATTTGGCTGAATTTTCATTATGATATTGGATGAATTTTTCATACCGGATTATATTATCTTGAATAGCCAACATGGCTAGATTTTTATGGTTATTAGTAACCGGTATTATTGAGTTTTCAAAGTCGCTTTAGCGCAACAGTTATTATTTTATCAAAGGGTATGATTTATTCTACAATGGAAGGAATAGTCCCGAGTCGCTGCAGGCTCACGACCCGGCACTTGGGGGCTACATTATTCAAATTGAGATTACATGCAAGTTTCATGTCGCTGCAAGCATGCACCATGACACTTGGGGGCTAATGCAAAGTAATTTTCTGCTCATATTATTGAAGACCCGACTCATCACATTATAATGAGTCGGCCCTTGGGGGCTACCAATTGCTCCTGTCAACAGTTGAAGGTACAAAGCTTTTTATTCATTATATTGAAGAGTCCACTGCTCAGTTGGTAAAGCACAAGGCTCTTAACCTTGTGGACGTGGATTCAAGTCCCATGATGGGGGTTACATCATATGATGTTATTTTCATTGAAGTATATATTAAAGTCCCAGCTCAATATTATCTTACTGAGCCAGCCCTTGGGGGCTACACATCATTGCTCAAATCTACATGATTATACCTACAAAGTCCCTGCTCATTATTGCATAATGACCCGGTTCTTGGGGGCTACACTGGTTGAAGTTTTTATGAGTATAAGACAATTGCAAGTCCCAGGTTGCTGTAAGCATGATAACCCGGCACTTGGGGGCTACATAGTATGGAGTATTCAGTTTTTACTAGTCACTGGGATGAACAACATGGATTTCTTCTTAAGTGGCAGTATTTATATTGAAGCAAGCCTTAAACCATAACTTTGTTTTGTTCAAGACTTGGGGGCTACAGGTAATATGGATATAAGGGAGAAGTATCTTCCAAGTTTTCAGTTTGGAGTAAACCAGATTAAACCGGCATTGGGAACAATCATGACCCGGAATTATCAGTTTTTATAACCAGACAATGGTGGTAATCATAAACCGGCAAGTTCTACATCTTCAAACCAGCCGAATATCAGATGAGTATTTCAAGACCAATATTTCTTAAACCGGCGCTCTGGAAGCCGACTCAAGTGGATTATTCTTCACAATATTTTTTATAAGAAGCCAACATCAACAATTTGAGTATGAAGCTGGTTATTGATCCGGATTTTTTAGAAGAAGGAAATGACAAGGACTTCAGAATGATCAGATGCCAGTTTACAAGAATTCTTAACCCGGAGCATAGTCTATCAAATTTGTTCTTGTATTTGTTTTACAGGATCAGTTTAACATGGATAAATCCAAATTAAACTGGGGGCTAATGTCGGGGATATACCCCGTGGCGTAAACCGGCCGGGCGTATAAACCGGCCGGACTGGATGACTCACTGGTAACCCGCCCGGAGCTTGGCGGTTCACCGGCTACCCGCCCGGTCTTGGCGGTTCATTAGTAACCTGGCGGGCGGGTCAGATGGATGACGAGGCCCATGGCCCAGAAGGCCGGACCACGCTATGGTGGGTCGGTTTAAGAGAAAAGGCGTGAGGAATATTTACTTTACAAGGAAGACCCGGACTTGTATCCGGTTTGTATTAGAGATAGACTAGTCCTAATCCTAATAGGACTCCACATGTAACCCACCCCTTCAACATATATAAGGAGGGGCAGGGCTCCCCAAAGAGGGACAGACAACAATCAATAATCTCTAGGGCTAGACACAAAGAGGAGAGCCGGTTTACGGCGACTCCCTCGTGATGATAATGAGACCTAGCCTCAAATAGCATGTAGGGTTTTACCGGATGATGTTTCCCGGGGCCCGAAGCTGTCTAAACCCTTGTCTTGCGTGTTGATCCGCCCTACGTCTCTCGTCCCACTTAACCCCTCTCAAGCTACCACATAAATGCGTTGGCCTCACGACTAAGTCCTGACACTAAGGACATCTGACGTGACAATTCCACGACAACAGGGGACACATGGTTTATACTGGTTCGGGCCACCGTTGTGGTGTAATACCCTACTCCAGTGTGTGGTGTGGTGGATTGCCTCAGGGGCTGATGAAGAACAGTACAAAGGAAGAACAACCTCGCGAGAGGTGTTCTTGTGGTGGTGGTTTTCTTGGGAAGGATTCGATCGTCTCCTGATGAGGTGCCCTCTACTGTGGTGGCTAGCTCTATATATATAGAAGCCCTGGTCCTCTTCCCAAATATTGAGCGGGAAGGGCGCCAAAAATAGCCATTTTGAAAGGGAACATCTAGTACAAGATATCCTGACTAAAGTTGGTCTTCGGCTGGCACTGGCGATGACGCCGTCTTGGGCTCCACGGTGACCTCCGTCCTGCCGCTCTGCTGGTCTTGGTCTCGTTGCACCGAAATGGGAACCTTTGCCTGATGCCTCGGTACCCCGCGCCTGTGCTTGCCCCGTTTGCACCAAAGAGGAAACAAGGACACTGCACAGGCCGGCGCCCGCCTGGTCTCGATCGTCATGCCTTGCATCACGAGTACCTCGCGACGTACCCATGCCTTGATCTCTCTGCCTCCTCGCGAGCCTGCCTGGTGAGGCCGTTCCTGAGGAAGCCTTCCATCATCTGCCCCGTGAGGCTTGGCCCCTCGCGAGGGTCTTGAGCTTGAGTTGATGAAGATGGGTCGTACTGGGCCACCACTTGAGCCACGCAGCAGGCCGCAGGCAGGAAAGTCTGGGGACCCCCGTTCCCAGAACACCAACAGTAGGGTATTACCTCCATAGGGAGGGCCCGAACCCGGGTAAACATTGTGTCCCCCGCCTCCTGTTACCATTAGCCTTAGACGAATAGTTCGGGACCCCCTACCCGAGATCCGCCGGTTTTGACACCGACATTGGTGCTTTCATTGAGAGTTCCACTGTGTCGTCACGATAAGGCTTGATGGCTCCTTCAATCATCCACAACGATGCGATCCAGGGTGAGGTTTTCCTCCTCAGACAGATCTTCATATTCGTCGGCTTTGCACTGTGGGCCAACTTGCTTGGCCATCTGGAGCAGATTGATAGCTACGCCCCTCGCCATCAGGTCAGGTTTGGAAGCGTGAACTACACTGTCGACATTCGCAGAGACTTGATCTTCGACGGATTTGATCCCATGACAGGTGCGCTGTACAGTCACGATGAGCATGACTTAGATTGGCCATCGGACGGTGTTCAGGAGAACGCACCTGCAGCTGCCCTGGCTTTTGAGCCGGAGCAGATCGCACCATTCGAGGACGGGTGGACAGACCCCACCACGGAGGCCGCACACTCATCCGCGATAAAGCTGAACACAGATTTCGCCTCCAATAAGGTTTGTGTCATTGGACAATCGGAATTGTCTCCGGCCGTAGGCTCCAAACCGCACGCGTCCGTGCCTATCGAACCTGAGTGGGCACCGATCATGGAGTTCACCTCCACAGATATCTTTCAGCACTCGCCCCTAGGCGACGTGCTAAATTCATTAAAATCTCTCTCCCCGTCAGGAGACTCTTGGCCGAACTATGTCCGGTTTGAGTGGGAAGCGGACAACGAAGAAATTCGTTCCCCACCCACCACCCACTTAATACCCACTATTGATGACTTAACCGACTTGCTTGATTTCGACTCTGAAGACATCGACGGTATGGACGACGATGCCGGAGAAGAACAGGAACCACCGCCCAAAGGGCGTTGGACAGCCACCTCATCATATGATATATATATGGTGGACACATCCAAAGAAAGCATTACCGATGAGGCAACGGAGGATAATCCCCTTAAGAAGCAATCTAAGCGCCGGTGTCAGCGGCGCCGCTCTAAGCCCCGTCATAGCAAAAATAGAGATACTGGCACAAGAGACAATAGCACTCCGGATAATGTCGAAGACGAAAACAATCCCGCCCAGCCAAGCTTCGATCAAGCCGTACGGGAGGATGGGCAAGCTAGACCTGATAAACAGGCAATAGATGGAGACTTAGAGGATGACAATTACATGCCCGTCTCCGAAGATGGGGTGAGCCTCGGTGACGAAGAATTCATCGTGTGTGAAGATCTCGTCGAGCAGGAGCGTTTCAAGCGCCAGCTTATAGCCACTGCAAAAAGCCTGAAGAAAAAGTAGCAGCAGCTTCAAGCTGATCAAGATCTGTTAACTGATAGATGGACCGAGGTCCTGGCAGCCGAGGAATACAGACTCAAGTGCCCAACCAAAAGTTAACCAAAGCGCAGGTTGTTACCTCAATTCAAGGAGGAGGCATTAGAGCCTACACTACCAGCACAAGATGCGGCTGACCGGCCACCCCGTGGCCGAGATAAAGTGGCATATCAGCCCGAATACCAGCCTGCACCCCGTCGCCAAACAAACAAAAATACAAAGGCCCGGGGCTACACGCATGACCTGCGAGACAAAAACAAAGCAGGACAGTCCAGATCAATCTACGGATCACGGGGGCACGCCCCAACGCGTGATGATGACCGCCAGACCGGATATACTAAATACAAATCCGATCGGGCCGAATACAACAGACCAGACTCATTTGAACCATGTCGTGATGTAGCCCGACATAGAGGTGCCACACACCCCCTATGCTTCACCGACGAAGTAATGGAGCATGGATTCCCAGAAGGGTTTAAACCCGTGAATATCGAGCCCTACGATGGGACTACAGACCCCGCGGTATGGATAGAAGATTTCCTTCTCCACATTCACATGGCCCGCGGGGATGATCTACATGCCATCAAGTACCTCCCACTAAAACTCAAGGTACCGGCTCGGCATTGGCTGAATAGCTTGCCAGCAAACTCCATTGGAAGTTGGGAGAACCTGGAAGACGCATTCCTGGATAACTTCCAGGGCATTTATGTGCGACCACCGGATGTTGATGATTTAAGTCACATAACCCAACAGCCCAGAGAGTCAGCCAGGAAATTCTGGACTCGGTTCCTAACCAAAAAGAACAAAATTGTCGACTGTCCGGACACCGAAGCCCTAGCGGCCTTTAAGCATAACATCCATGACGAGTGGCTTGCCCGACACCTCTGCCAAGAGAAGCCGAAGTCCATGGCAGCCCTCACGACACTCATGACCGGCTTTTGTGCGGGCGAGGATAGCTGGCTGGCTCGCAACAACAACACATCAAGAAATCTTGGCACCTTAGATGCCAGAGATAGCAATGGCAAGCCCCAACGCAACAGACACAAGCGTCACAATAATGGCGATAACACCAAAAACACGACCGTCAATGCCGGATTCAGTGGCTCTAAGTCCGGTCAATGGAAAAAGCCATTCAAAAGAAACAATCCGGGCCCGTCCAGTCTAGACCGTATACTAGATCGCTCATGTCAAATTCACGGCACCCCCGATAAACCAGTTAACCACACCAACAGAGAATGTTGGGTGTTCAAGAAGGCCAGCAAGTTGAATGACAAAAATAAGGAAAAGGGGCCGCATAGTGATGACGGCGAGGAGCCCCGGCTGCCAAACACAGGAGGACAGAAGAAATTTCCTCCCCAAGTAAAAACAGTAAATATGATATACGCAACCCATATTCCCAAGCATGAACGTAAGCGTGCACTAAGGGACGTCTACGCGATGGAGCTAGTCGCCCCAAAGTTCAACCCATGGTCTTCCTGTCTGATCACCTTCGACCGCAGGGACCATCCGACCAGCATCCGTCATGGCAGTTCAGCCGCGCTGGTCCTCGACCCCATCATTAATGGATTCCACCTCACACGAGTCCTCATGGAAGGTGGCAGCAACCTGAACATGCTCTATCAGGATGCAATGCGCAAAATGGGCATCGATCCCTCAAGGATCAAACCCACCAAAACCACCTTTAGAGGTGTCATACCAGGTGTAGAGGCCTGTTGCACGGGCTCAATCACACTGGAAGTAGTATTCGGATCTCCGGACAACTTCCAAAACGAGGAGTTAATCTTCGATATCGTCCCCTTCCATAGTGGCTATCACGCACTGCTCGGACGAACCGCATTTTCCACATTCAATGCGGTACCGCATTATGCATACCTCAAGCTCAAGATGCCAGGACCTCACGGGGTTATAACAGTCAATGGAAACACAGAGCACTCCCTCCGTACGGAGGAGCACAATGCAGCCCTCGCAGCAGAAGTACAGAGCAGCCTTCTTAGGCAGACCTCTAATCCGGCAATAAAGCCCCCGGACACCGCCAAGCGAGTCCGAAGTACCCTGCAATAGGATGGTCCGGAACGTCGAGAGCTCGCCTAGCAATTCGGCCTCCATTCTAGTCCCAGTCAAGTGGTGAAATTTTTGCCACGCGTACATAATTACGGACTTAAAATACCATGGGCATAGACGGCGGCACAGCTAGAATGCGGTCCACAATGCGGAGCAGCCGCCCCAGGATCTGTATACCTTCACCCCTTTTTCTTTCTTTCAGGTCCTTATTTTATGGAGACTCTCCCGATAGCTTGATTATCGGACCCATCGCGGGACGGGAACACCAAGGAGGCAAGGAGCTTTGACGTACAAGGGAATCCCCAGTAGTCTCTGATAATGATCGCTATACCCATTTTACATACCCACACGCTGCTCGCTCTTGGTTAGGACATGTCAAATAGTCCTATTTTGCCTATCGCACTACTTGTATACATACGCCTTGACGTATTATTCAAATAACAATGGAAAATAATGTACAACATCAGCTTATTATTACATTTATTTATATTTTTACTTGACTGTTTACTTATTACAAATTGCACAGCTCGCTAGGGGCTTCAGTGTACCCCATAACACGGGAAGAAAAGTCCGAACACTTTCAACAGTGCGGCACCCCGAACTTATAGCATTATATTCATCAGCTCCCATGTTTTGCTTCCTTACGTTCCGCTATATCGGCTAATGTGGCACAGGTAGAACTACTATGATTGTGTCCCGGTTCTTCCAAACGAGCACATCAGTAGAGAAAGCCGAAAACTGACTGTCATGATGCGGCGAGAGCTGGTCGCTGTTCGAGAGGTCTCAAATCCTTAAAGATTTTTTCTGCTTTGGGCGAGGAATCGACCTTTGTCCGATTTAGACGTGTATAGCGCCCCAAGTTCCGCCTTCTGAATACCAGCGGCTACATCAAAATTTAAAATTATAGAACTTCTATGGCTAAGTAAGAGTGATAAAGCCATATAGTTCGATTGCCTTGTTCGTTGCGCTAAACACCTCCTTAAAGGACCAAAAATTTGGATAAAGAATGTTTAGGTTTATCCCGAACACCCCGGTACTAGTTACAGGGGGGCAGAAGCCGATGACTAGCCAACTCTCAGATTTTATAAACGGCCGCACAGAAGGTAAAATTTTAAATCAACAAGCGTTATATCGCGCAAAAGAACTTGTTTCATATTACAGGATCAAATGAGTTTATTCACTCAAAGATTACATCCTTTGCACATTGCTCCACCACAAAGCGGGAGCCCTTCAGGACACTATCATAATACTTTTCAGGGTGGCGGTGCTCCTTGCCCTTCGGTGGCCCTTCGGTTATCAGCTTCTCGGCATCCATCTTCGCCCAGTGCACTTTTGCGCGGGCGAAGGCCATTCGAGCACCTTCAATGCAAACTGACCGCTTTATAACTTCAAGCCGCGGGTAGGTACTAGGCCAAAGTAGTTGTTGGGCGGAGGCTCGGCAGGCCACAGCCGGACTATGAGGTCCTTCATGGCCAGTTCAGCCGCCTGATACGTCTCCAACGTATCTATAATTTTTGATTGTTCCATGCTATTATATTACCCCTTATGGATGTTTATGGGCTTTATTTTACACATTTATATCATTTTTGGGACTAACCTACTAACCGGAGGCCCAACCCATATTGCTATTTTTTTACCTATTTCAGTATTTCGAAGAAAAAGAATATCAATCGGAGTCCAAACGGAATGAAACCTTTGGGAGCGTGATTTTTGGAACGAACATGATCCATAGGACTTGGAGTGCAAGTCAACAAGCTTCCG
>NC_041393.1:151623318-151630789 GCF_002162155.2 Triticum dicoccoides | reverse complement strand
TCCTATATATACCTACGTACCCCGAAAACATCCAGGATCACCACGAAACACATTTTCCACCGCCGTAACCATCTGTATCCATGAGACCTCATCTTGGAGCCTTCACCGGCACTCTGCCGGAGGGGGAATCGACCATGAAGGGCTTCTACATCAACATCCTTGCCCCTCCGATGAGTTGTGAGTAGTTTACCACAGACCTACGGGTCCATAGTTATTAGCTAGATGGCTTCTTCTCTCCTTTTGGATCTCAATACAATGTTCTCCCCCTCTCTTGTGGAGATCTATTCGATGTAAACTCTTTTTGCGGTGTGTTTGTCGAGATCCGATGAATTGTGGGTTTATGATCAAGTTTATCTATGAATAGTATTTGAATCTTCTCTTAATTCTTTTATGTATGATTGAGTTATCTTTGCAAGTCTCTTCGAATTATCAGTTTGGTTTGGCCTACTAGATTGGTCTTTCTTGCCATGGGAGAAGTGCTTAGCTTTGGGTTCAATCTTGCGGTGTCCTTACCCAGTGACAGAAAGGGTTGCAAGGCCCGTATTGTATTGTTGCCATCGAGGATAACAAGATGGGGTTTATATCGTATTGCATGAGTTTATCCCTCTACATCATGTCATCTTGCTTAATGCATTACTCTGTTCTTATGAACTTAATACTCTAGATGCATGCTGGATAGCGGTCGATGTGTGGAGTAATAGTAGTAGATGCAGGCAGGAGTCGGTCTACTTGTTATGGATGTGATGCCTATATACATGATCATGCCTAGATAATCTCATAGCTGTGCGCTTTTCTATCAATTGCTCGACAGTAATTTGTTCACCCACCATAATACTTATGCTATCTTGAGAGAAGCCTCTAGCGAAACCTATGGTCCCCGGGTCTATCTCTTATCATATTTGCTTTCAATTTACTTTTATTTGCATCGTTACTTTTTGCATCTATATTATAAAATACCAAAAATATATTTATCTTATCACTACAAAAAAAGACACATCCGTGACATTTTGGGCCGAACAAATTTTTTTTCTGTCATACATATGACACTTCTATGACGATAATTGTGACAAAACCCGGTATCATCATAGATGTGGTGGGCTCCTACTTCTATGACAAAATATCATGACAGAAAATGGGCTTTTCGTCCTGGGCAGGCCGGAGACGTAGCTGCATGACATTCTTTGGGCCGTCCATGACGGAAAAAACCGTGGTAGAAGCGAGGGGGAGGAAAATTTCAGGGAGTTGCCGGTTACGGTGGGAGGTCGAGGGCCGAGCGATGCTCGCTTCTCTCGTACATGTACGCGCGTGTGTGCGAGGCGTTGGCTCTATATGAACCCGAGCGAGGCGTTGGGCTCTAACTGAACCCAAGCGATTGCACTGTAGGCTACGCGTTACTGAACCTGAGCGATCGATCGATGGCTGTTAACTGAACCCGATGGAGCGATTCCTTCACTAATGCTGCTAACTAAAGCCGATCGATTGGATGAACAGTGAGTGTTGCGGGGGGGTTTGGATGAACAGTGAGCGGTGGCGTTGCCTCTCGATGAACAGGAACCCGTGGTGTGGAGGGCTGGATGAACAGTAGACGGTGGAGGGGTGGCCGTGGAGGGGTGGTTGAACAGGACCCCGTGGTGTGGAGGGCTGGATGAACAGTAGACGGTGGAGGGGTGCCCATGGAGGGGTGGTTGAACAGTAGATGGTGGAGTAGCATGCGATGGAGGCTGGATGAACAGGAGCCCGTGGAGGCTGGAGGAGGTCAACGGTAGCCCGTGGAGGCTGGAGGAGGTCGACAGTGGAGATGAACAGTATCCCGTGGAGTTCTGTTTTGCGGTAGGCCACACCCCTCCCGATGAACATGACCCCCATTTCGACCGTAGCGCTCCAACACAAGTACGTTTCGTCCATTTTGCGGTACGCCACACCCCTCCCGATCAACAAGACCACCGTTTCGACTGTAGGAGGTTTGTTTCCTCCATTTTGCGGTACGCCACACCCCTCCCGATTAACAGGACCCCCGTTTCGACCATAGGAGGTCCGTTTCCTCCGTTTTGCGGTACGCCAGACCCCTCTCGATGAACAGGACCCCGTTTCGAACGTGGCCGGTCGAACATAAGGACGTTTCCTCTGTTGTGCGGTACGCCAGGCGTCGTTTCCATCGCCTGTTCCGTCCAAGCCCTCCCAATGAACACGACCACGCATTCCGTTCCCACCCAGCCGGTTGGCTCCCCAAGAACACGACGACGACGCTATTTCTCCGTTCCGACCTAGCCATGTACGTATGCGCGAGTAGGCATTCGAGACCCTGCCCGTATGTACGTACGTGGCCGTATTTTCTTTCTTGCACCCTTGCCGCTGTACGTATGTGTACATGCTACATGCGCGCCTCTACTACCACAAGTGCATGCCTCTACATCCACCAGTATATATATACATACACGTTCGCGACAAAATGACAACGCTACGTACGCTTCGACCAGGTGGGTCCCGACTGAGGGAGTCCCTGATTAGGGGGTGTCCGGATAGCCGGACTACCATCATCGGCCGAACTATCATCGACCGGACTATCATCATCGACCGGACTCCAAGAGTATGAAGATACAAGATTGAAGACTTCGTCCCGTGTCCGGATGGGACTTTCCTTGGCGTGGAAGGCAAGCTTGGCGATACGGATATGTAGATCTCCTACCATTGTAACCGACTCTATGTAACCCTAGCCCTCTCCGGTGTCTATATAAACCCAGATGGCTCTAGTCCGTAGGACACAACAACAACCATTACAATCATACCATAGGCTAGCTTCTAGGGTTTAGCCTCCTTGATCTCGTGGTAGATCCACTCTTGTAAACATCCACAATATCAATATCAATCAAGCAGGACATAGGGTTTTACCTCCATCAAGAGGGCCCGAACCTGGGTAAAACATCGTGTCCCTTGTCTCCTGTTACCATCCGCCTAGACGCACAGTTCGGGACCCCCTACCCGAGATCCGCCGGTTTTGACACCGACATTGGTGCTTTCCTTGAGAGTTCCTCTGTGCCGTCACCGATAGGAAGGATGCCCCTTCCCGTCTTCAAGGACGACATCTTCACCGATGGAGCCTTGGCCGCCGGCCAAACTATCCGGCTAGGAGGTTTTCTTATGACCGCTTGTCCGGCCACTGCTTCAACAATGACCTCTCGTGTCATCGAGAGCAATCTTCACGTCAACTCGGAATTCGCCGAGCAGTTAGATCCAGCAGAGCTCTCGTCAGTAAACGAACTCTTGGATCGGATCGCCGCCCTGGGAGTCGCTACAGACTACAATCGGATCGGGCTTAAAACCGATCTGAGAGAGATTAACTCTCCCCAGGTTACCCACCACGTCATGGTGGTGGAGGAACATCGCGACGATCCTTCTCCCATATGGAAAACTAGTCATGTCCGGGCTACCGAACCCTCCATGCCGGATTCCCGCGGAGGAGCGGATTACGATCAAGCACTGAACATAAAGTCAGGCATCGAACCGGACTCATTGGACAACGTTCCACTTTCCAAGCTTCCAAATGTGGAAACTTCTCGGCCCTTGAGCCTCGAGATGGGCAGGGTCCCGGACTCAATTAGGCCCGCCCGTCCAGATATATGCGATCTATCTCTAATCCGGCAAGAGCCAGCCGAAACAGTACATCATTACTGGGCCAGATTCCTCCTGGTCATGGACCGGATAAAGGACTGCCGAGAGGAAAACGCAATCTCGACCTTTTGCAACAATTGCACAGACAGGGGAATCTTGAACGTCGTCAGCCATCGTGAAATCACACGTTTCGCCGACTTGGCATCCATAGTGCGAAAGTACTGTGCCATAGAAAGTTTCCGGAAAACCGAAGATAGGTTTTGGGATAATCCGGCCCCGAACATAGCCCCAGTCCGCAACAAAAGGGTGCATTACACTCAGGCACCAAGTACAAGAACCAAAAAACAGAAGCCCCTTGTAGGGAACGGAACCGTGCTGGAGGGATGGCTCAGCAAACCCTGTATAATTCACAGTACCAAGGGTGCCACCCCAACTGTAACGCCCTCGATGCGGCTATAGCTCCCACGTGTCGAGGCACGACTTAGAGGCATAACCGCATTGAAAGCAATGTCGCAAGTCAGGCAATCATTACAACATCCCATGTAATACATAATAAAAGGGGGAGATAACATAGTTGGCTTACACTCGCCACGTCACATCAGAGTACATAAATAACATCCATCAAACAAACACTCATGGCCCGACTACGGCGCCAAAATAGAAAAGAACCCAACATGCGACAAGGCCCTGAATCGATAACCCCAACTAGGCACCACTACTGATCATCCGGAAAAGACACATAGTAACGCTGAGAGTCCTCGTCGAACTCCCACTTGAGCTCGTAATCGTCAACTGGAGCAGAAACACCTGGACCTGCATCTGGAGTTGTAGTATCTGTGAGCCATAGGGACTCAGCAATCTCACACCCACGCGATCAAGACTATTTAAGCTCATAGGAATGGATAAGGCAAAATATGTGGAGCTGCAGCAAGCGACTAGCATATGTGGTGGCTAACTTATACGCAAAAGAGAGCGAGAAGAGAAGGCGAAGCACGAGCGAGAAGCTAAAGGAACATCCTGCGCAAGCATAACTCCAACACCGTGTCCACTTCCCGGACTCCGCCGAGAAGGGGCCATCACGGTAACACACACGGTTGATTCATTTTAATTAAGTTTAATTCAAGTAATCTACAACCGGACATTAACAAATTCCCATCTGCCCATAACCGCGGGCACGGCTTTCGAAAGTTCAATCCCTGCAGGGGAGTCCCAACTTATCCCATGACAAGCTCTCACGGTCAACGAAGGAATAGACCTCCACCCGGGACACACCGATCAGACTCGGTAACCCGGTACAACAAGAGAATTCGACAGGTTAAAACAAGTCCAGCAACACCGCCCGAATGTGCCGACAAATCCCGATAGGAGCTGCACATATCTCTTTCTCAGGGCACACTCAGATGAGACTAGCTACGAGTAAAACCAACCCTCAAGTTTCCACGAGGTGGCCCCGCAGGCAGCTCAGTTCGGACCAACACTCAGAGGGAGCACTGGCCCGAGGGGGGGCTAAAATACGATGACCCCCGGGCTCCGGAAACCCAAGGGAAAAAGAGGCTAGGTGGCAAATGGTAAAACCAATGTTGGGCATTGCTAGAAAAGCTTTAATCAAGGCGAACTATCAAGGGGTTCCCATTATAGCCCAACCGCGTAAGGGACGCAACAATCCGGGAACATAACACCGATATGACGGAAACTAGGGCGGCAAGAGTGGAACAAAACACTAGGCGAGAGGCCGAGCCTTCCACCCTTTACCAAGTATATAGATGCATTAAGATAACATAGCAATATAATGATATCCCAACAAGTAAATAAATGTTCCAACAAGGAACGGCTCCAATCTTCACCTGCAACTAACAACGCTATAAGAAGGGCTGAGCAAAGCGGTAACATAGCCAATCAACGGTTTGCTAGGACAATGGTGGGTTAGAGGTTTAACATGGCAATTGGGAGGCTGACAAGCAAAAGGTAGGCATCGTAGCAGTGGCAAGCAAAAGAGCGAGCAAACTAGCATAGCAAAGATAGTAGTGATTTCGAGGGTATGATCATCTTGCCTGCACAGTTGTCAGAGTTGACTGGATCCTCACAAGCAAACTCAACGGGCTCCTCGGTAGCGAACTCGTCTCCCGGCTCTACCCACAAGACAAACAAGCAACAAGGATACAATCAACCACGGGCAAGACCAAGCAATATGATGAAATGCCGATATGCTATGCGGGATGCGATGCGGGATGCAAAATGCAAGATACGACAGGAAATGCATGAACCTGGCATCAACTTGGAAAACCAAGTGTGCCACTGGATAGAGGGGATGAAATCGATTGAAAACGATATAAAGATCATTGGAATCGGAGCTACGGTTTGGAAATGGCAAGCGTTTTAAGATATGACACCGGTCTGCGATTTGCAGCAAGTAGGCATCTAAATGCAACGAAATGAACATGCTACAGCCACCAAACATGAAAACAAAATGCATGGCAGTGATGTACACAAGATGGTTGACAAAACACTAGCTCCGAGCCATAGGCAAATTCATCCATTAAGAGGTTCAAACAAGCATGGCTAAAACGCAAATGCAAAACAGATCTCAGACTTAGTGAAATTAACGCTAGTCTGAAATTTCAGATCACGATGCTCTCTTCGGAGCAGCAAAACAACATGATAGAAAACCTGAACACGACAAGTAAGAACATGGCATGGAGCTACTCAACAAGCTTATAAAACACCCAAAGTGACCTGGGGCCAAAAGGGTTCACAAAATACTCTACCGAGCTCACGAACATAGCTCGAACACAATCAGTTTTCAGACTTAGTGAAAACTGAGACATGCTGAAATTTAACTCACGAAGGCATGTAGACGAGCTCGATGCACTCACTACGGTGCAAGTCATGGCAAGGAAAGTATATAACCAGCAAGAAGGCACAAAGTGCTAGCTACACATGGTAAGAACGAAGGCATAGCATGCATGGAACACTAACGGTAGCATCGGCAAAATCGCAAACAAGTTGACGATCTGCCCAGATTAACAACGAAGCAAAAGTTGAGCTCGATTGAGTCAACCTAGAGCACTCCACATATGCAAACAAAGACATGGATGGAAATAGCATAATATAAATATCAAAACTCCCTTACTGATCATCCTTAAAAGAGGCACGGATCACTAGGAAACAAGGTGGACATATAGCATCATGAACTAAAATATCCCAGACTTAGTGAAAATCACTAAGTCCCTGAAATCTGCAATCTCAGGTACCTCTCTTCGCAAGCTTGCATAAGACAACACACACATCCTAAAAATGCATGGGTGGCACCTCTGGAAAGAAGACAAAATGCTTAACAATTCATCCCAAAGGGGCACAGGCATATCATGCACGAATTAAACATGGTAAAAATGACAAAAGTGCATGATGAACTAACGGATCTGCAATTTAACTCACGAAGCCTCCTTCTAACAGCATTTTGGGTATCAAGATGACCTCAAATGCAAATGATGCAACGGAATGAAATGATGTACATGTCGAGGCGAAGATTTTGATATATCATATGCCCAAAACGAAGCTACGGTTGCCAAGATACAAGCAGTCAAAGATAGCACGAAAATTAGGGTTTCGGGGGGAGAGGTCAACCGATGCCCAGATCCAGATCTGGATCGGCATGCTTCCCGAGGCGGCGCCGGAGACACTGTAGCAGCCGGAGGAGCTCGTCGCCGGAGCCGGTGGAGGAGGGGAGGCCGGCGAGGCGGCGGGGAGAGGCCGGGGTGGCGCCGGGGAAGGCCGGTGGCGGCGCCCGGCGGCGGTGGACGCGGCCCGCGCGCCGGCGAGGGCGGCGGCGGCCGGCGCCGATGCTCCCGGGCGGCGAGGGAAC
>NC_041393.1:151613132-151622697 GCF_002162155.2 Triticum dicoccoides | reverse complement strand
GTGGCGACGCGGGCCTCGGGGGCCGGCTGCGGGCCTCCCGGGCCTGGCGGCGGTGAAGTGGGCGCGCGCCCACGTGGCGGCGCAGGATTCGCTGTGGCGGCGGGGCGGACAACGTCCGGCGCGGGCGGACACATCCGGCCCGGCGCGGGGAAGATGGATCTGTTTTTTTTTAACTAGGGTTTCGGACGGGGGAAGAAGAGATCCGAATGGAGGGGGTATAAATAGGCATAAGTGGAGCTAGGAGAGTCCAAATGAGGTGCGGTTTTCGCCCACACGATCGTGATCGAACGCTCTAGGACATGGAGTAGAGTTTGGTGGGTTTTGGGCCAAATTTGGGGGGTGTTGGGCTGGAACACACACGAGGCCTTTTCGGTCCCTCGGTTAACCGTTGGAGTAGCAAACGAAGTCCAAATGATACGAAACTTGACAGGCGGTCTACCGGTAGTAAACCAAGGCCGCTTGGCAAGTCTCGGACCAATCCGGAAATGTTTAATCCCCACACACGAAAGAAAGCTAGAAATGACCACCGGAGGAGAACGAAGCGCCGGAATGCAAAACGGACAACGGGGAAAATGCTCGAATGCATGAGATGAACATGTATGCAAATGCAATGCACGTGATGACATGATAAGAGATGCACGAAAAAGAAAAACAACACACGGAGACAAAGACCCAAACCCGAGAAATAAATATAACTTAGCGCCGGAGACGGCAAGAGTTGGATACAAATATGGAAAGTATATCTGGGGCGTTACAACACTCCACCACTACGAAAAGATCTCGTCCCGAGATCTAGGACTGAAAGAACTCCGGATACTCAGAACGGAGGTGATCCTCGCGTGCCCAGGTAGCTTCACGGTCGGAATGGTGAGACCACTTAACTTTGAGAAATTTGATTGACTTGTTGCGAGTCTTGCGTTCAGTCTCTTCAAGAATAGCAACTGGGTGCTCACGATAGGAGAGATCTTCTTGGAGCTCAATGTCCTCGAAGTTGACGGTGCGGTCAGGAGTCTTGAAGCACTTTCGAAGCTGAGAGACATGGAACACATCATGAACATTTGCAAAGTTTGAAGGAAGCTCGAGTTGATAGGCGAGGTCGCCTCTCTTGCTGACAATCTTGAAAGGTCCCACGTATCTAGGGGCAAGCTTCCCTTTGATACCGAAGCGACGAGTACCTTTCATAGGAGAGACACGGAGGTAAACATGATCTCCAATCTCGAAAGCCAAATCACGGTGCTTACTATCATAGTAGCACTTCTGGCGGGATTGAGCTGCTTTGAGGTTATCACGAATGACTTTGCACATTTCTTCTGCTTCTGTGATTAAGTCATTACCCAGCAGCTGACGTTCACCGGTTTCCGACCAGTTGAGAGGGGTACGGCACTTCCTGCCATATAGAATTTCAAAGGGGGCCTTGCCCGAACTTGCTTGAAAACTGTTGTTGTATGAGAATTCAGCATAAGGAAGACAATCCTCCCACTTCATGCCGAAGGAGATCACACAAGCCCTGAGCATATCTTCAAGAATCTGGTTGATACGCTCGACTTGACCGCTCGTTTGAGGATGGAAAGCTGTGCTGAAGCGGATGTTGGTGCCCATGGCCTTCTGAAAAGAATCCCAAAACTTGGAGGTAAAGATGCTGCCACGGTCTGAAGATATCACTTGAGGAATACCGTGCAGAGAGACAATGCGAGAGGTATAGAGTTCCGCCAATTGAGCTGCAGTGATCGACTCTTTGATAGGCAGAAAGTGAGCCACTTTGGTGAGCTTGTCGATGACAACAAATATAGCATCATTGCCACGCTTGGACTTTGGAAACCCAGTCACGAAGTCCATTTCAATGTGGTCAAACTTCCATTTTGGAATGGCAAGAGGTTGGAGGAGACCTGCTGGCCTTTGGTGTTCTGCCTTCACTCTTCTGCAGACATCACACTCGTTCACGAATTGAGCGATCTCGCGCTTCATTCGAGTCCACCAATAAGTTTGCTTGAGATCCTGATACATCTTCGTACTACCAGGGTGGATGGAGAGGAGAGAGTTGTGAGCCTCGTTCATGATCACCTTACGAAGTTCACCTTTGGGCACAACAATTCGATCCTCGAAGAAGAGAGTGTCCTTGTTATCAAGTCGGTAGCACTTGTACTTGGACTGACTCTTTGCAATACCAATCTTCACCTTCTTCACCATATCATCAAGAAGTTGGGCTTGGCGAATCTGGTCTTCCAAGGTAGGAGAAACTTGAAGGTTAGAGAGGAAACCTTGAGGAACAATTTGCAGATTCAGTTTGCGGAAAGCTTCGCAAAGCTCGGGTTGATAAGGCTTGAGAATCAGACTGTTGCAATATGCTTTTCTGCTCAAAGCGTCAGCAATCACATTAGCCTTGCCTGGAGTATACTCGATACTCGGATTGTACTCTTGAATCATTTCGACCCATCGAGTCTGCCTGAGGTTGAGATTAGGCTGAGTGAAGATGTACTTGAGACTCTTGTGATCAGAGAAAAATATCCACTTTCCTTCCCAATAGAAGATGTCTCCAAGTCAACAAAGCGTGCACAACTGCCGCCAACTCGAGATCATGAGTGGGGTAGTTCTTCTCATTAGGTTTCAACTGTCGAGAGGTATAAGCAACAACTTTCTTCTCTTGCATCAGTACAGCACCGAGACCTTGGAGAGAGGCATCACAAAATACCTCGTACGGCTTGGTTTCATCAGGCGGAGTCAGAACTGGAGCAGAGATCAATTTCTCTTTCAAAGTGTTGAAAGCAATATCACACTCCGGAGACCAAACGTACTTGACGTGCTTCTAAAGAAGATTTGAGAGAGGCTTGGCGATCTTAGAAAAGTTTTCAACGAATCTTCTGCAATAGCTTGCGAGACCGAGGAAACTGCGGAGTTGCTTTACGTTCTGAGGAGGTTCCCAATTCACAATTGCAGACACCTTCTCAGGATTCACGGAAATGCCCTTGGCAGAGATGATATGACCAAGATAAAGAACCTCATCGAGCCAAAATTCACACTTGGAGAACTTGGCGTAGAACTGATGTTCTCTGAGCTTGTCAAGAACCAAACGCAAGTGCTTGGCATGATCTTCCTTGTTCTTGGAGAAAACCAGAATGTCGTCGAGATAGACCAAAACGAATTCATTGGTGTAGGGGTTGAAGATGAAGTTCATCATGCGAGAGAACGTCGGAGGAGCGTTGGCGAGGCCAAAAGACATGACGGTGTATTCATATGAACCAAAGCTTGTTCTGAATGCCGTCTTGGGAATATCTTGCTCACGAATACGAATCTGATGATAACCCATACGGAGATCGAGCTTGGAGAATACTTGAGCACCCTTGAGTTGTTCGAACAGCTCATTGATGTTGGGAAGTGGGTATTTGTTCTTGATGGTCTTCTTGTTTACTGGACGGTAATCAACACAAAGTCGACTCGATCCATCCTTCTTCTTGACAAAAAGAACACCACAACCCCACGGAGAAGTACTAGGCCGGATGAGACCCAATCTTTCTTGCTCATCGAGTTGTTTCTTCAACTCCTTCAACTCTTCGGGGCCGAGCTTGTAGGGACGTTTGCACACAGGTTCCGTACCGGGCTCAAGTTCAATTACAAATTCAACCGGCCGGTTTGGAGGCATCCCTGGAAGTTCTTCTGGAAAAACGTCTTGATACTCACAAACAACCGGAATGTGCGAAATAGCATCCAATTCACCCTTCTCATTGAGAGAAAACAACCGGATGGAATTATCCCGAGCGGCAAAGACAATGACATCCTCAGACGAATGAGTCAGTTGAATCTGCCTGGCTGCACAATCAAGCTGAGCTTTATGCTTAGAGAGCCAGTCCATCCCGAGAATAAGATCGATATCCGAGTTGCCAAGAACCATTGGAGAAGCAAGAAACTTGAAATCACCCATCAAGATTGAAATATCCGGCACCTCCATACTGGAACTCAGTCGCTTAGCTAGAGAGACGACTTGCATAGCTCTAGGTAATGCCTTAGTTCTAAAATTGTTCTCTGATGCAAATGGAAATGACATGAAGGAATGCGATGCACCAGAGTCAAAAAGAACTTTTGCAGGAATATCATTAACAGGAAGGTTACCCATGATCACTTCTGACGAGTCCTCTGCCTGGGCTGCATTCATCAAATTGACCTTGGCGTGCTTGGGATTATGCTTGACCACAGCTGTACTTGCCGATCTGACATGAGGAGGAGGAGGAAGACGCCTCTGGTTGGTACACTTGTTGGCATAGTGACCCTTCTGTTGGCACTTGTTGCACGTGACCTCTGAAAGCGGACGGTGATACGGAGCACTCGATCTTGGCGCTTGAGACGAAGACTTGTTCTGAAAGCCTGGGTTGGGTGGGTGGGAGAAACCACTGCCACCTTTGCACTTCTGCTGATACGGCTGACGGAACGGAGGAGGAGGAAGCCAATATTTCTGCTGCTTGACCACTTGAGTAGAGGAAGACGGAGTAACATCTCTGGCACGCTTCCTGGAAGCATCACACCTCATCTGAGCAGCCTCTTGCTTCAGTGCCATGTTGTAGAACTCATCGTATCTCAACGGCTCAAAGAGGACAAGAGCGAGCTGAATTTCCTCACGAAGACCACCCCTGAACTGATAGATCATGCTCTTCTCATCAGGAACATCTTGCTTGGCAAAACGGGCGAGCTTCTGGAACAACTTGTTGTAGTCATAGACAGACAAAGAGCCTTGCTTCAGATTGCGGAATTCCTGACGCTTACTCTCAACCACACTTTGAGGGATGTGATGAGCGCGGAAATCTTGACGGAAATCGTCCCAAGTGATAACACGTCCACCTCTGGAATCCTTGTACTGCTGGAACCACTCTGCAGCCTGATCTTTGAGCTGGAAAGAAGCGAACTTGACGAAATCTTCAGGCCTGACGTTGCTACATTCAAAATGCTTGCCCAGATCCACTAGCCAATCGTCAGCGTCGGTAGCCTCAACACAACCGCTGAACGTCTTTGGGCCATTAGCAAGGAACTGGTTCAGTGTAGCAAAGTGGTGCTGATTGTTGCCTTGATTCCCTTGACTGCCTTGATTCCCCTCTTGGAGGATTTGCATGATCAACTGTGTATTTGCATTAGTAGCGGCCATCACAGCTTGCCATGCTTCCGGAGGAGGCGGAGGTGGAGGCGGATCAGGATTCGGAGTCGTGCGCGTTGGAGGAGCCATCCTGAACAGGTTGACCACCATAAGCACATTGATAGACAACAATATAGAAGCTGAATCCAACGGAATGAAAAATGCAACATATAGTCTTCACATCCGAACAAAATGAACGAATGCATTTCTCTTCAAATGGTCACATATCCATAAATGAGAAGCCACGAAGAATTAAGGTAGAGAAATAAATCAACAAGGTACGGATCAAGAACGAATAATCGGTAAGAAATCCCAATCTCAAACTAATATCCGTGGAAGAAGAACTAGAGCTACTAGAATTCCCACCTATGAAACTCCCGAACCTTTCCGGTTATGCAATCAGGTGTTGGGGATACAGGGGAAGCACAATATCTCACCCAAACTAGCAAATCCTACATCCAGCTGTATCCATCCTTCAACACATAACCAAGAAAACTTCGGAAACCATCTACCTCAACCTTCGAAAAGCATCCGTTATACAAGTTATGGCGATACTCCCGAACTCCCGCCCCAGTACTGGGTGGCGTCGAGGTTATCTCACCAACGAACTGCATAAAAGAGATTTCCGATGTCGCGCACATATCTCAAGTATACCAGAATTGCAACGATAAAATTGTGACGACAACACCTCGGAGCTCAACTCCCCGGGACACTGCCACAACCCCTAAAGACAGGAGGCACCAAGAACAATGTTCTCGTCACAAAACCATCGGAACAAATCCAAGCTACTCGCGTGATCCTAAAAAAAAAATTTAGTGAAATTTGAGAAGAGAAGAGTCAAAACTCTACGCCAGGATGCCTTACCAGAGCGATAAGGAGACTGGGAAGTAAAAAGAATTCCTAAGCTCTCCGATATATAATTCCGAAGGACTCAAAACATTTTTCTAGACACAACTCGGCTGCTAAAAACGATCAAGCAATGGGGGCTCCTAAGGTCGGGGAAGGCTCTGATTACCAACTTGTAACGCCCTCGATGCGGCTATAGCTCCCACGTGTCGAGGCACGACTTAGAGGCATAACCGCATTGAAAGCAATGTCGCAAGTCAGGCAATCATTACAACATCCCATGTAATACATAATAAAAGGGGGAGATAACATAGTTGGCTTACACTCGCCACGTCACATCAGAGTACATAAATAACATCCATCAAACAAACACTCATGGCCCGACTACGGCGCCAAAATAGAAAAGAACCCAACATGCGACAAGGCCCTGAATCGATAACCCCAACTAGGCACCACTACTGATCATCCAGAAAAGACACATAGTAACGCTGAGAGTCCTCGTCGAACTCCCACTTGAGCTCGTAATCGTCAACTGGAGCAGAAACACCTGGACCTGCATCTGGAGTTGTAGTATCTGTGAGCCACAGGGACTCAGCAATCTCACACCCATGCGATCAAGACTATTTAAGCTCATAGGAATGGATAAGGCAAAATATGTGGAGCTGCAGCAAGCGACTAGCATATGTGGTGGCTAACTTATACGCAAAAGAGAGCGAGAAGAGAAGGCGAAGCACGAGCGAGAAGCTAAAGGAACATCCTGCGCAAGCATAACTCCAACACCGTGTCCACTTCCCGGACTCTGCCGAGAAGGGGCCATCACGGTAACACACACGGTTGATTCATTTTAATTAAGTTTAATTCAAGTAATCTACAACCGGACATTAACAAATTCCCATCTGCCCATAACCGCGGGCATGGCTTTCGAAAGTTCAATCCCTGCAGGGGAGTCCCAACTTAGCCCATGACAAGCTCTCACGGTCAACGAAGGAATAGACCTCCACCCGGGACACACCGATCAGACTCGGTAACCCGGTACAACAAGACAATTCGACAGGTTAAAACAAGTCCAGCAACACCGCCCGAATGTGCCGACAAATCCCGATAGGAGCTGCACATATCTCTTTCTCAGGGCACACTCAGATGAGACTAGCTACGAGTAAAACCAACCCTCAAGTTTGCACGAGGTGGCCCCGCAGGCAGCTCAGTTCGGACCAACACTCAGAGGGAGCACTGGCCCGAGGGGGGGCTAAAATACGATGACCCTCGTGCTCCGGAAACCCAAGGGAAAAAGAGGCTAGGTGGCAAATGGTAAAACCAATGTTGGGCATTGCTGGAAAAGCTTTAATCAAGGCGAACTATCAAGGGGTTCCCATTATAACCCAACCGCGTAAGGGACGCAACAATCCGGGAACATAACACCGATATGACGGAAACTAGGGCGGCAAGAGTGGAACAAAACACTAGGCGAGAGGCTGATCCTTCCACCCTTTACCAAGTATATAGATGCATTAAGATAACATAGCAATATAATGATATCCCAACAAGTAAATAAATGTTCCAACAAGGAACGGCTCCAATCTTCACCTGCAACTAACAACGCTATAAGAAGGGCTGAGCAAAGCGGTAACATAGCCAATCAACGGTTTGCTAGGACAATGGTGGGTTAGAGGTTTAACATGGCAATTGGGAGGCTGACAAGCAAAAGGTAGGCATCATAGCAGTGGCCAGCAAAAGAGCGAGCAAACTAGCATAGCAAAGATAGTAGTGATTTCGAGGGTATGATCATCTTGCCTGCACAGTTGTCAGAGTTGACTGGATCCTCACAAGCAAACTCAACGGGCTCCTCGGTAGCGAACTCGTCTCCCGGCTCTACCCACAAGACAAACAAGCAACAAGGATACAATCAACCACGGGCAAGACCAAGCAATATGATGAAATGACGATATGCTATGCGGGATGCGATGCGGGATGCAAAATGCAAGATACGACAGGAAATGCATGAACCTGGCATCAACTTGGAAAACCAAGTGTGCCACTGGATAGAGGGGATGAAATCGATTGAAAACGATATAAAGATCATTGGAATCGGAGCTACGGTTTGGAAATGGCAAGCGTTTTAAGATATGACACCGGTCTGCGATTTGCAGCAAGTAGGCATCTAAATGCAACGAAATGAACATGCTACAGCCACCAAACATGAAAACAAAATACATGGCAGTGATGTACACAAGATGGTTGACAAAACACTAGCTCAGAGCTATAGGCAAATTCATCCATTAAGAGGTTCAAACAAGCATGGCTAAAACACAAATGCAAAACAGATCTCAGACTTAGTGAAATTAACGCTAGTCTGAAATTTCAGATCACGATGCTCTCTTCGGAGCAGCAAAACAACATGATAGAAAACCTGAACATGACAAGTAAGAACATGGCATGGAGCTACTCAACAAGCTTAATAAAACACCCAAAGTGACCTGGGGCCAAAAGGGTTCACAAAATACTCTACCGAGCTCACGAACATAGCTCGAACACAATCAGTTTTCAGACTTAGTGAAAACTGAGACATGCTGAAATTTAACTCACGAAGGCATGTAGACGAGCTCGATGCACTCACTACGGTGCAAGTCATGGCAAGGAAAGCATATAACCAGCAAGAAGGCACAAAGTGCTAGCTACACATGGTAAGAACGAAGGCATAGCATGCATGGAACACTAACGGTAGCATCGGCAAAATCGCAAACAAGTTGACGATCTGCCCAGATTAACAACGAAGCAAAAGTTGAGCTCGATTGAGTCAACCTAGAGCACTCCACATATGCAAACAAAGACATGGATGGAAAGAGCATAATATAAATATCAAAAATCCCTTACTTATCATCCTCAAAAGAGGAACGGATCACTAGGAAACAAGCTGGACATATAGCATCATGAACTAAAATATCCCAGACTTAGTGAAAATCACTAAGTCCCTGAAATCTGCAATCTCAGGTACCTCTCTTCGCAAGCTTGCACAAGACAACACACACATCCTAAAAATGCATGGGTGGCACCTCTGGAAAGAAGACAAAATGCTTACCAATTCATCCCAAAGGGGCACAGGCATACCATGCACGAATTAAACATGGTAAAAATGACAAAAGTGCATGATGAACTAACGGATCTGCAATTTAACTCACGAAGCCTCCTTCTAACAGCATTTTGGGTATCAAGATGACCTCAAATGCAAATGATGCAATGGAATGAAATGATGTACATGTCGAGCCGAAGATTTTTATATATCATATGCCCAAAACGAAGCTACGGTTGCAAAGATACAAGAAGTCAAAGTTAGCACGAAAATTAGGGTTTCGGGGGGAGAGGTCAACCGATGCCCAGATCCAGATCTGGATCGGCATGCTTCCCGAGGCGGCGCCGGAGACACTGTAGCAGCCGGAGGAGCTCGTCGCCGGAGCCGGTGGAGGAGGGGAGGCCGGCGAGGCGGCGGGGAGAGGCCGGGGTGGCGCCGGGGAAGGCCGGTGGCGGCGCCCGGCGGCGGTGGACGCGGCCCGCGCGCCGGCGAGGGCGGCGGCGGCCGGCGCCGATGCTCCCGGGCGGCGAGGGAAC
>NC_041393.1:151583779-151612605 GCF_002162155.2 Triticum dicoccoides | reverse complement strand
GCGGGCCTCCCGGGCCTGGCGGCGGTGAAGTGGGCGCGCGCCCACGTGGCGGCGCAGGATTCGCTGCGGCGGCGGGGCGGACAATGTCCGGCGCGGGCGGACACGTCCAGCCCGGCGCGGGGAAGATGGATCTGTTTTTTTTTTAACTAGGGTTTCGGACGGGGGAAGAAGAGATCCGAATGGAGGGGGTATAAATAGGCATAAGTGGATCTAGGAGAGTCCAAATGAGGTGCGGTTTTCGCCCACACGATCGTGATCGAACGCTCTAGGACATGGAGTAGAGTTTTGTGGGTTTGGGGCCAAATTTGGGGGGTGTTGGGCTGCAACACACACGAGGCCTTTTCGGTCCCTCGGTTAACCGTTGGAGTAGCAAACGAAGTCCAAATGATACGAAACTTGACAGGCGGTCTACCGGTAGTAAACCAAGGCCGCTTGGCAAGTCTCGGACCAATCCGGAAATGTTTAATCCCCACACACGAAAGAAAGCTAGAAATGACCACCGGAGGAGAACGAAGCGCCGGAATGCAAAACGGACAACGGGGAAAATGCTCGAATGCATGAGATGAACATGTATGCAAATGCAATGCACGTGATGACATGATAAGAGATGCACGAAAAAGAAAAACAACACACGGAGACAAAGACCCAAACTCGAGAAATAAATATAACTTAGCGCCGGAGACGGCAAGAGTTGGATACAAATATGGAAAGTATATCTGGGGCGTTACACCAACACATAGCCTTCGTGCATGTTGGATATTACGGCAGGTGGCCAAAAGTGGCGAGGAGCTTCTAGCCCCGCGAAACCACACCAACAATACCGGTACGGTATCAACAGTCTTCGAGACTTTCGCATCAAACAATATGCGGAAACGAACAATCCACAACCTTGCTGAAGTCTACCAAGTAGCAACAACAAATCTTTGGAGCGACGCGGCCATCACCTTCAACGCCAGCGATGAACCTAAATTCCGAACAGCCCGAGCACCAGCCGCATTGGTCCTCAGTCCAATAGTGGATGGCTTTCGACTTACCAAGGTACTCATGGATGGCGGCAGCGGATTGAACCTCATTTACGAGGAAACTCTTCAAAAAAATGGAAATAGACTGGAGCCGCATTGAGCGAAGCAGCACAACCTTCAGAGGAATAATCCCTAGCCGGGAAGCATGCTGCACCGGAAAAATCACACTCGATGTGGTGTTCGGCTCGCCGGGCAATTACAGGTCCGAAGAAATCACGTTCCAAGTGGCCCCGCTCAGCAGCGGATACCACGCTATATTAGGACGAGAGGCGTTCACAATTTTCCAACCGTACCCCATTACGGGTACATGAAGCTCAAAATGCCTGGGCCCGGCGGGATAATCACTCTTGTTAGTGATCCAAACATAGCACTCCGCGCCGAAAACAAAACAGCCGCATTAGCCCTGGAGGCACTATCCGAAGCCCTAGCGGCAGAGGAACTCACCGCGCTGCGCGCTATGGTGCACAGAGATGACGTGATACTCGATAAGAGATCCAAGTCCACCTCCTTTAAACCAGTGGACGAAATTATAAAATTCCAGGTCCACCCAACGGACCCGACAAAGACGGCCTCCATCGGGGCACAGTTGAACCCTGATGTAGACGCCGCGCTGCGAGAATTCCTTCGGGAAAATTGGGACATTTTCGCCTGGCATCCTTCAGATATGCCAGGAATCCCTCGCAGGCTGGCAGAGCATAGCCTAAACATCCTAAAAGGGTTCAAGCTAGTCAAACAGGCTCTTCGACGATTTTCCGAACCCAAAAGACAGGCAATGGGAGAAGAACTAGCCAAACTATTGGAAGCCGGATTCATCAGAGACATCAAACATCCGGATTGGCTAGCAAACCTGGTAATGGTATCAAAGACCTAAATAAAGCTTGCCCAAAGGATCCCTTCCCCCTCCCCCGCATCGACCAAATCATCGATGCCACTGCAGGGCACGATTCATTGTGCTTCCTAGACGCATACTCCAGCTATCATCAAATCAAGATGGCAGAAGCGGATCAAGCCGCAACGGCCTTCATTACTCCATATGGACCATTCTGCTTCAATATGATGCCCTTCGGACTTAAAAACGCCGGTGCAACATATCAGCGCATGATTCAGACATGTCTGGCTACCCAGATCGGCAAAATAGTAGAGGCATACGTAGACGACGTAGTCGTCAAAACCAAACACGTCGAAACTCTAGTAGACGACTTGAGGGTCACATTCGACAACCTCCGAGCATATGACATCAAGCTGAATCCGGAAAAATGCGTTTTCGGCGTACCAGCCGGAAAGCTCTTGGGCTTCATTGTATCCGATAGAGGAATTGAAGCAAATCCGGCCAAAATCCGAGCCGTATCACAGTTGGATATTCCAAAAAACCTCAAACAGATCCAGAAATTGGCTGGATGCATGGCGGCTCTCAGCCGCTTTATCTCCCGCCTAGGAGAAAAGGCATTGCGCCTCTATCGCCTCCTCAGGCACACCGAACACTTCGAGTGGACGGATGCTGCCACTGCTGGAATCGAAGAAATAAAGGCCATATTGGCAACGAATCCGGTCCTGGCTGCGCCCAACTTGGGCGAACCTATGTTGTTATACATCGCGGCAACACATCAAGTAGTAAGCGCGGTGCTCGTCGTAGAACGAGAGACAGAAGGGCATAAATTCCCTCTTCAAAAACCAGTGTACTACGTATCCACTGTTTTAACCCCCTGCAAGTCCCGTTACCCGCACTATCAAAAGATAGCGTATGCGGTGTTCATGGCATCCCGTAAGCTCCGACACTACTTTCAAGAGTGTTCGATAACAGTGGCCTCCGAAGTACCCCTAAATGACATTATAAATAACCGCGACGCAACGGGCAGGATTGCAAAATGGGCCATTGAGCTCTTACCATTCGACATAACTTACAAACCCCGGCGAGCTATAAAGTCGCAAGTTTTGGCTGACTTTGTCGCTGAGTGGACTGAAGCCGAACTCCCTAAAGAGTACGGCGCATACTCCAATTGGATTATGCATTTCGACGGCTCCAAAATGCTGGCCGGATTGGGGGCTGGCATCGTACTAACGTCCCCAACCGAGGACAGAGTCCAATACGTACTTCAGATAATGTACACGGACTCCAACAACGCAGCCGAATACGAGGCCCTCTTACATGGCCTCCGGATGGCAATCTCCATGGGCATCCAACGCCTAGAGGTGCGGGGGGACTCAAACCTCGCAATATCCCAAGTAAATGGAGACTTTGATGCCAAGGATCCAAAAATGGCAGCCTATCGCAACGCCGTCCTTAAAATGTCAGCTCAGTTCGAAGGACTTGAATTCCACCACGTAGCCAGAGATAATAACCAAGCGGCCGACGTATTGGCACGCATCGGCGCAAAACGTGACGCTGTCCCTCCAAATATCTTCCTGGAACGGCTGTTCAAGCCATCCGTACTATGGGAAGAGAAGTCCGAAAATAACAAACCGAAGGCAGCCGCAGAGCAATCTGACATAACCGGCGATCCAGCCGACGAAACAACACCCTCAGCTCACGACATAATGGCAGTAATCGCCCCATGGACAGAGCCGTTCCTAGCCTACTTGCTTAGGCAGGAACTCCCCAAAGACCATAATGAGGCCCGCTGCATAGTACGGCGATCTAAAGCCTACAAGGTCCATGAGGGAGAACTCTATAAGAAAAGCACAACCGGAGTCCTTCAAAGGTGTATCTCCGAAGAGGAAGGGCGAGACCTTCTGGCTGAAATTCACGCCGGACTAGGCAGACACCACGCCGCAGCCCGGGCCCTTGTAGGAAAGGCATTCCGTACAGGATTTTATTGGCCGACGGCCCGGGCAGATGCTCAGGACTTAGTCCACAGATGCGTCGGTTGTCAGCTCTTTGCTAATCAGCGCCACATGCTAGCCACCGCCCTCAAAACTATACCCATTACCTGGCTGTTCACGGTCTGGGGGCTTGACATGGTTGGACCACTTAAAGGAGGAACCCACAAGCAAAGGTACCTATTGGTCATGGTGGATAAATTCACCAAATGGATAGAGGCCAAGCAAGTTAAAACGGTGGAGTCCGGACCAGTGATAGACTTTATATCCGGGGTAGTACACCGTTATGGTGTCCCCCACAGCATCATCACCGATAACGGCACGAACTTCACGGCCGATGAGGTTAAATCATGGTGCAAAAATATGGGCATCAAGCTCGATTACGCTTCAGTCTATCATCCTCAAACCAACGGTCAAGTGGAACGAGCAAATGGTCTAATAATGAGCGGCATCAAACCCAGACTAGTGCGGTCCCTTACGAAATCTGACACGCACTGGGTAGAGGAGCTCGACTCCGTACTCTGGGGGCTGCGGACAATGCCTAACCGTACTACCGGATTCACACCATTTTTATGGTATACGGCACAGAAGCAGTTTTGCCCTGCGACATAATTCATGACTCACCTCGAGTGCGCATGTACGAAGAAAGAGAAGCCGAGTTGGATCGGCAGGACAGCTTGGACGCATTGGAGGAAGAACGCAACGTCGCCAAGGCTCGTTCCGTATTCTATCAGCAGCAGGCTCGAAGATACCAAAGCAGAGAAGTACGGGCCAAGACTTACAACATTGGCGAACTGGTTCTATGCCGGACAAGAAAAAGGACAAGCTCAAGCCCAAATGGGAAGGCCCCTTCATCATCGATAAAGTCTTGACCGGCGGAGCATACCGTCTACGAAATACGTCGGATAACCGACTCGAGCCAAACCCATGGAACGCAGCCCGCCTCCGAAGATTCTATGCCTAGCGCCGGACTAAGAGTTCGTCCCTTTCCCCCCGTCCAATTTTTTTTACTTCAGCTGCCTTGTGTTTATCTTTTTCTTCTCAACCCTATTCATCAAAGCCTTAAAAGGCCTACTTGCGCATCGTTCGTGCGCAATTGATGTGCTATCCGCACTCATTATACCTGGGGGCTTCTTTACCAGAAGCTTAATTATAAGGGCTTCATGCCCAGCACATGTGTCAAGCCTCCACATGTACCTTTTATTCACCATTATATGCATCGATATGACTTAAGTTTTGGCCAAGCTGGGTTGCCTGGCTCCTGTGCTTACCCCTACGTTCCCGATTGTTCGGCTAGGAGGTAAAGGGAGCAACTCTACGATTGTTACTGCCGGGTCAGCCGGATGTGTACCTCAGACTGGGTGAAGCCGAAAGCTAGCGTTCTTAAGGGAATATTCGGTCGGTGACTTAAAAATGATTTTTTATCCACTTATTTATCTGCCCCTAGATGTTTTTCTGCTTTTTTCGCAGTCCGGACATGCACTTTAGGGCATGCCACCCCCAGAGGAAAGGAACCCTTAACGGAACTATTCTCCCTGGAAGATGTTTCTTACTACCCATGTAATATAACATAACTAGTTGGGCACTTGTCTGATAAAGCACTAATGACCCCTACGCCTGGTCTCCATGCATACCCCGGTTGTTTCATAACCGAGAAGGTATTCGGACACACTCTGGACTCTAGGGTCCCGAGGTCGAAGCGAAAAGGTCGGCAAAGACAAACGATCTACAATCCGGCTAGAAGGCATTTTATATGTCATTTTATAATACATTGTCAAATCGAATGATTGTATTCTTCCTCAATCCCGTCTAACAGGTTGTCTAATTTACAGTCCTGTTGGGAAAATTTAGCGGCCAACTCTACTTGGCCGTATACTAAACTCACAGGGATCTCCTTCCCATCGGGCCCCACAGGTCCGACTTCGGCCATGTGGTTGGGATCCGCCTTCTTGTACCACGTCTTTACCATGGCCCAGGCCTCCCTGGCACCTTGGCGGCAGGCCGAAATCTTCCATAAATGGAAGCGCTGCCGCACTCCCCGAAGCTTCTCCGTAAGCTCCCCAAGACCCTCGGGTAAGGAGAAGGCTGGCCATAAAGCCTGGATGACGCCGCTCATTGCCTGCCGAACTTGTTCGATCAGTTGCAACAATTCGGGAAGTTGATCACCCATTGATACGGGCATCTCCTCCGCAGGGCGACCTGTCAGCATACCTGCAGACATATTCTGTCAAATTGACTTCCTCGCCGAACTCTTCTTTTCAAAGGAGTTCGCTCAAGCACTTACTATAGATGCCGCGCGAAGCCGCTGATTCTCCTTAACGGAGCCCGACAGCTCGGCCCGAACGCCTTTCAGCTCTTCTCCAAGCTGGGCATGGGCATCCTGGAGCTTGTTCCTTTCATGCTGCACCTTAGGCAGCACCCTCTCGCCGGCCTTTAGTTGGCGCAGAAGTTCTTGCCTGTCCGGATCTTGTCCGGCAGCACCTGCAACGTCATTTTTAGACTTGCGCAAAGGCCAAACGCTACTTATCTTTCTAAAATAATGCGTTACCAGGAGAGGTCCCTGTGTTTCCTCCTGTGCCAGAGAGTGCAGCCTCAAGTTGGGCCTTGCACTCTTGTAGCTCCTGAGACAGTTGGGTATTCTTCTCGATAAGATCCTATGTTTCATATGATCCTTAAATCAGTTAATATAACTACTTTAAGTCTCGGGGGCTACTGGCATATATAACTATTAAATTCTCTTACCCGTATGTCTTTTACATACTGCTCCGTGGCTCTGGTAAAACCATCTTGAGCAGCACGAAGGTGCGCGTCCCCCGCATTAAAGGCATTCAACGCCTCGGGGGAGAAGCACACGTCACGAAATACTGTCCAGCGGCGCCTGTGATTCATGGCACTCTCCACCTCAGACTTGGTGGCGGACAGTCTGTCGGCATCCTCCATCGGAGCAACGTGCTGGAGCCTGGCTGGTAGAGGTTGGATTGGCAACCTCCACGCCCGCAGTCCGGTGGGCTCTTTTTTCCCTACAAAAGTCATGAGCAGTCAAACGCTTCCTAGGAACGTTGCTCTAAATAATGAATTGTGAGCTACACCTTTGCGGCGACGCTTCAGTCCGCGCCGCGCTCCTCTTCCGCCTACTGGTCCGGACTGGCCTTTGTTGGTCAGCCACCGCGGGCTCGGCTTCTCGCCCTAGGGCGCCTCCTGCACAGCGCCATCATATACGGTGGTCAGAAATAAGCAAGGAAGGAATGACGGTGTCAGGACCTCGGTCGCAATCACCTGGGAAGCCGGATATAGTCCGGGATAGTCGGCCGTGATGGCGACTAAAGCATTGTCCATGCTGAGCTGGTGGAACACCCCGTCGATTAGCTCCACCTTTATGTCCGGATCCTCTTCCGAGGCCGGATCCCGGGATCTCTCTGGATCCTCGGGTTGCGGAGCTGGACTTAGCATGTCCTCCACGATCCGGCGCAGTTCCTGCGTCGAAAGAAGAACACAATATAAGAAACTTAAGTTTCAAAAAGCATGGGTCGGGCATGCAGAGTGTTCGCTTACCCAAGGCCGGGGATTATTCATGGAGAACCCATTTAACGGGTTTGTCCGAAGGAAATCCTCCTTCTCCCCCTTATACAGGCCGGACAGGATTGTCACCAGGTCTTCGACCGAATCCGGCCCTTTGCCGCCATGACGGGTGGCATCGTCCTCCCCGTTGAAATCCCACATGGGGTGGCCCCTGTATTGCAGTGGCTGCACCCCCCGCATAATGCATGTTGCCATGACTCCAATCATGGTCAACCCGGAATGGGCCAGTAACCTTATTCGGCCCATCAAATAATGGACGCTCTTGTCTTCCTCCAGTTGGGGGCTCCGCGGATGCCAACTAAGGCGTTTCTTCAGAGGAGCATTGCTGAACTCCGGGAGGCCGATCCGAATAGGGTCCGGCAGCGGAGTGTCTTCTATATAAAACCATTCCGAAGGCCAGTCTTCGGACGCCTTCTTAGGGGTTCCGGATGAATATTCGGTCCCGGCAATGCGCCATATTTCGGCGCCGCCCACTCGATATATGGACCCCTCGTGAGAGCGGGGTACAAGGCAGAACAACCTCTTCCACAACGTGAAATGGGGCTCGACGCCCAGGAATAGCTCGCAAAGAGCTACGTAACCCGCAATATGCAGGATTGAGGCGGGCGTGAGGTGATGAAGCTGGAGTCCGTAGAACTCCAGGAGCTCGCAGAGGAATGGATGTACAGGAAATTCGAGCCCCCTTATCAGATAGGGGACGAAGCATACCCGCTCCCCTTTGTTGGGACTTGGGGTAACCTCCGCTTGCTTCCCACCTTTGTAGGTGGCCAGCCCGGCTCGAACCGGAACCATAAAGGCCGGAGGGAGATATCCCCCCGCTTGAAGCTTCACCAGCTCGTTGTGCGGAACAGAGCATCTCCTCCAATCTCCTGGCAAAGGGCTGGGAGCGCGAGAAGAGGAGCCGCGTTGACGGTCCATGATGGAATGGATTCTTGGTCGAAAGCGCTCCGATGAGTATTTGCGGGAGGAAGATGGTGATTTGGATCTGGATTCTTGCCTCCCTTATAGGCAGATTATTCGCACAACTAGGGGGTAAAACATAAAAGACACCCTGGCTTTTCACATTCGCGCGACGCGTGGAAGAAGGCTATTATTGGGCGTGGAAGCCAAGACGCGCAACATTGATGAGGAAGCCGGACACTGTTCGGCAGGTACGTAGAACTTGAAGGAGAACCCGCCTTGCAACGCCGAAGACTACACACATGCTGGACTTATCGTCATTGAAGCCTGGTTCGGGGGCTACTGAGGGAGTCCCGGATTAGGGGGTGTCCGGATAGCCGGACTACCATCATCGGCCGAACTATCATTGGCCGGACTATCATCATCGACCGGACTCCAAGACTATGAAGATACAAGATTGAAGACTTCGTCCCGTGTCCGGATGGGACTTTCCTTGGCGTGGAAGGCAAGCTTGGCGATATGGATATGTAGATCTCCTACCATTGTAACCGACTCTATGTAACCCTAGCCCTCTCCGGTGTCTATATAAACCGGATGGCTCTAGTCCGTAGGACACAACAACAACCATTACAATCATACCATAGGCTAGCTTCTAGGGTTTAGCCTCCTTGATCTCGTGGTAGATCCACTCTTGTAAACATCCACAATATCAATATCAATCAAGCAGGACGTAGGGTTTTACCTCCATCAAGAGGGCCCGAACCTGGGTAAAACATCGTGTCCCTTGTCTCCTGTTACCATCCACCTAGACGCACAGTTCGGGACCCCCTACCCGAGATCCGCCGGTTTTGACACCGACACCGACTGTCAGGCACTTCCTTGCCTGTGAACATGTAGCTGGTGGGTCCCAGCAGTCAGGGGGGGCGAATCGTTCTAGTTTTTTTTTTGCCCAGACGCACTTCCTTGCGTGCGAAGATGTAGCTGGTGGGTCCCAGCAGTTAGGGGGGCAAATCGTTTTTTTCGGACGCACTTCCTTGCGTGCGAAGATGTAGCTGGTGGGTCCCAGCAGACAGGGGGAAACATTTTTTTCGCAAAATACGGTGGCCCGTCCGGTGGGTCCCCGCTGTCAGGTGGAGGAATAATTATTTTGCGTGTAATAAAGAGGCACTTCCTTGCTGCGGCCGTGGACCCAGCTGTCAGCCTCTCCACGTACAGTCCACGTCCGATGGAAGCCATTCCTTGACCACGTTGACCACGCCGCACCGAGAGCACCAGGGCGGTGGATGACAGCGAGGCCTGGAAAGGGGACGACGCAGAGCTGGGGAAGACGCGGCAGTGGATGCCCACGCGTAGAGGAGTATGAGGGTTCACTCGTTCGGCTGCGGTGTGAGGCTGCCGTCGCTGCAGAATAAAAGGGGGTGTGGGTGTGTAGAGGGATGGCCTGGCCAGTGGTGGGAGTAGTAGGGGGCGGTGAGGCCTCTGCGGCATCACAGCCGGCCATGGGCGGCAGGAGCAGGTGGCACGACCGGCGCTGCTTTGGGCGACTGGAGCAAGAAGACCAGAGGTTGAAGAAGCACTACGGCCGTTGGATGGACATCATACGGTCACTGGAGGTAGAATCGTTCATATATTGACTAAAGTTGACAAAGGCCTCCGTCCCAATCAACTTAGTAGGCCCACAAGTCAGCCTCCCACCAAGGTTGGTCCGAGCTAGCATGGGGGTATTCATTTTTTTGTGCGTAATAAGGAGGCACTTCCGGTGGGTCCGAGCTGACAGCGGGGGGAACATTTTTTTCGCAAAATACGGTGGCCCAACCTGTGGATCCCAGCAGGCAGGGGGAAATGTTTTTTTCGCGAAATACTGGTGGCCTGTCCAGTGGGTCCCAGCTGTCAGGTGGAGTAATAATTATTTTCCGCGTAATAAGGAGGCACTTCCTTGCGGCTGCCGTGGACCCATCTGTCAGCCTCTCCACGTACAGTACTCTTCCGATGGAAGTCGGTCGTTGACCACATTGACCACACTGCGCCGAGAGCACCATGGCGGTGGACGACGACGAGGCCTAGGAAGGGGACAACGCGGAGCCGGGGAAGACGCGGCAGTGGAAGCCCGCGCGGAGAGGAGTACGAGGGTTCACTGGTTCGGCTGCGGTGTGAGGCTGCCGTCGCCGCAGAATAACAGAGGGTGTGGGTGAGTAGAGGGATGTCCTGGCCAGTGGTGGGAGTAGTAGGGAGCGCTGAGGCCTGCGCGACAGCAGAGCCGGCCACGGGAGGCGGGAGTAGGCGGTCCCTCCGGCGCTGCTTTGGCGGCTGGAGCAAGAAGATCATAGATTGAAGACACACGACGGCTGTTGGATTGACATCCAATGGTTACGTATGCTAGAATCGTTTGTTGACGTAGCATATAATAACTAAAAAAATCTTGCATAAGCGTCAACTAAACAGGCCCACAAGTCAGACCACTCCCTCTTTTTTTTAAATAATTTATATATAGCTCATGACAACTTCTTATGCAATTTATTGCAGTCGTTTTTTTGGTTGGCCAGGGCCAATTTCACATATTTCTGTGGGTTCCAAACTATTTTTAATACCGAAATGTCGAGCCAGATTTAAAGTACTTTGAAGATATATTTGAATTAGGTTAATGCCCAGTGAAATAGGAATATGAAAATGTGAAAAAAATCAGAAATTATAAAGTAATTGCCAATTTGTCATCTGTTTTTATATTTACAACCCATTTCATATTACTTTCAAGATTTGCAGGCGTCTGGAAAGAGTTGCAGCCCATCAGGGCGTAGAAAAATAAGTAGGCCTGGATTGGGTATTCTTCAAAAAAAATAAACTGGGCTCATTTTCACAAAGAAAAAATAGCTGGGCT
This sequence comes from Triticum dicoccoides, assembly GCF_002162155.2. Taxonomy (NCBI): domain Eukaryota; kingdom Viridiplantae; phylum Streptophyta; class Magnoliopsida; order Poales; family Poaceae; genus Triticum; species Triticum dicoccoides. The sequence goes on along the minus strand of NC_041393.1, from coordinate 151,601,412 downwards.
GGTCACATGGTGAACATAAAATATAAGCCTGGGCTAGATGGGCCACAACCCAGTTCAAACCCTGCTCCGTCTCAACAATACCAAACAAAAAAAATACTGCTCGAGTAGCTACGTCCCAGGTGTCAGCCAATCTTGTGTTGTTCTCTTGTCTATTGACTATATACACTCACAATGTCGTGGGTCCTAGATGTCAGGAAAACACTAGGAGGAAGCATTTTATTTTTCCATACGCTGATGTGGTGGGCCCCTACTGTCATCCTCTCCACGTACTTCTGCTGATTCCTGTTTTTTGTTGACCATGTTGACAATGCAAGAGGGAGGCGCCACGACGAGCGCACCAAAGCGCGCGGAGGACGTCGGCGTTAACGATTTAGGAGACGGTGGGGCGGTGATGCGTGCGCTGAGGCACAGCTAGCCATGGGAGGCGAAAGCAGGCGGCCCCGCCGGCGCTGGTTTGGTTTTGGCGGCTGGAGGAAGACAGGACTGAAGAAACACGACAGACTGTAAAAGCACCAGGGGTACTTAACAACCTTAACTGAAACCAGCAGGGGCACTTAACAACCAAATCTGAAAGCAGTATGAGTACTTATACACATTCAACCGTACAAAGCACGCCTCGAACAGTGCTACTTTGCCTACAGTTAGCCAAGGGTGAGGCCACCAAGCCCCAGGACAAGGCCCAGGCGCCACCCCGCGCATCCACAACCTTCTGAAAGCGGCTTCATCTCGCAACGTGGTCAATAAATAGGATATTCGCTTTAGAGCCATGGAAAAGCATGAACATAATCTTCTGTCCTATTCTCCAAGATGGACGGGCCTTCATTATCTGAGACCACCCACAAATAAGTATCTTTTCACCTCCAAGGGAATTGAGTAGGTCGACATAAAGATCATGTTGTGACCAAGCGCAAGTCTGACCCGACCATGGTCAGGCATTTGTATAGGAACAATAGAACTCGGCAGTTCCTATTTCAAGAAGATCATAGCTGTAAAACTGTGTATAAGAAATAGTTTATGAACAACATATACAACAGAAAACAGCTCGTACCATAAGTTTCTCAACACAGTTGGACCTGTTCAATGAGTGCAGTAATGGCACACATATCCCACGTGTCCTTCCACCATTGAAACGCCCCACAAGGACCTCAAGACGATCAATAAAGAGTAGGAACTTGTGGATGTCGATCCAGTCAACTTCAGTGCCATTAGTAACAGCCGAGTTATTACAGAGTAACAAACGAGCAGACTTCTTAACTCTAAAAAAACCTACACGTGCCACCAATTATAAGAAAATATTAGTTAGAAGTAGCATCTTCGTGAGAGATTCGTTGCTACTTCTAAAGTTAAATTGTGATTAGTTAGACAGAATAGGTGGATTAAGAAGTAATCGAGGCAACAAGCAAGAACTAGATACAAAACTAACATGGATGAACAATTGGAACGACGTCGGGGTGGAAGATCGCAGTGAAGATGAGACCAGGTTCTGCTATTTCCATCAACATTCGTGCACCAACTTTCAGTCCGTAACACTTGAGAAAGTTTATCCAAGTTCGGCCATAAAAAAAGCAGCGATCTTCTTGGTTCATGAACCCAACTCAGAAGTAATATCCATGGCTTGTCTTCACTGTGACCATCAAACTAGTGTATTCAGTTATGGCAAGGACGAGCATCTTGAGTACATGTGTTCTGGCAGAGCAAATAATACACTGCAGGAAAAATAATATGAGAACACAGCATGTTCAAAAAAAAACCACCCTCTTGGATAGAGAAGAGGATTCTAGGAACATACTCTGCGCGTTTCAAAATGCTGCGGTAGGATGAGAAGGAACAAGTGTGGCGTCTCGCCGAGGGCGCAGAAATCTGTAGGGTACTCGCACTTTGGGCACTGCAACTGAAACACACTAGATTCAGTACGAAGAAAAATGCATCAACGGCGGCAGCTGCCATCCTAGGATTACCTGCGACCAAGGGACTTGGATTTATCAGGGATGGATTAAGAATTCGTACCTGGTTCTCCATGAGAAAACCCTATGCAATCGCCGAGCGGGGGTTTTCTCTGAACATGCAGATGAGGGAGAAGGGGATTCAGGCCCAGTGAAATATTGCCGCATCATCCGTCCAGCTTACTGCTAAAGCTGGAAAGGGGGGGTGTGATTTGACGGCTCATTGGGCATTACTGCGGCGCTACGGCCAGGGTGTGTCTACCGTGAAGTTGTGCACTCTAATTTGTGCATATGGCACGTCGACCCCGTTGCCGGTTGCCCCACATATCAGTGAAAGGAAGTAGAAAGACAGGAGTAACTAGTTACACACAAATATATTTTTTGACAGAGAGATACTCCCTCTGTAAAGAAATATACAAATCTTTTATATCATAGGCTCACCTTGCTGAGAAATATACTCCCTCTGCAACGCACGGGCATTATGGGGTTCAACTTTTTTTATGGGGGTTCAGCTGAGAATATAATACTCTGATAGGCTCACGGTTCTGGACTTTGGGCCGCAGGCCGACCCTACATGTTTGGAGGCCCATGTGTTCTACCTCAGCACTTTTCATATTCCAAGCGACCGGTACTGCGCTGGTTTTAGATGTTGTCGCAAGGCGAATACACAAAATTGAATAAAGCACGACAACTGTTGGAATGAAATCGAACGATAGTTCCTAACCAGCAATTAGAGTTGCAATTCTATCAATGATATACTATGTGATAAATAATACTATCGTACTACTTATACACACAGGACACTTGTTTCACCATGCCGGATTATTACATCAAAATCTCTCGGAGGATATATCAGTTCGGCAGTTGCGTGCTGCTACTGAAGAATTTCAAAGTTGATTTGGACCAGCTCTCCTTGCCGAGAAAGTTCGATTTTGACATCATCCCCTACCGCAAGATATGATTTAGATTTGAACCTTGACCATCCTTTAGCATCAATCATCATGCGACCATCCTTTGTACTTACGGTATATTGAGCAGGTTCATTCACACCAAGGCTGCGCATGGTAAGAGAAACTTGGCCGCGGTCGCGCGGATTGTTGAACGACTCCCTCGTTGCTCTAGGAATTCTCTGTTTGCAAACAAGAAGACATACCCAAACAGTTAGATCAACACAATGAATCATGTGAAACAACATGGAAAGAAAAAAGAACGAAGCACTTGGGCGGCCAATGCTTACCAAGAAGGTGGACATGTCGATTTTTGTAAGGACTTTGGTATATGAAGTGCGAACTGCAGCCCAGTCTGTTGCCGGTGCAACTGCACGGGCCAGACCAAATGCAAGTGCAAGTGTTGGTGCAGGTGCCGAAGCCGCTGCTGCTGCCGGAGATGGTGCTCCTTGTAGAGCTGGTGCCGGTGTCGATGCCCGATCCTCCGGTAGATCAGACTGATCCACTGACGCGATCGGTGCCCAATCCTCAGCTGGATCAGACTGAGCTGCTGCCACTGTCAGTGCTAGGGCAACTGCCGGCGCTCAATCTGTGCGAGACAGCGGCGTTCATGTCTAGTCTGCTATGATCAGCTTTCTAACTTGACTAGGATCCATGACCGTGATCCAGTTTTTTCTTCATTTCTTTTAAACGCGAGAAGGACTAATTGTGGCGTTTTTGTTAAACCAAACTGCAGTTCATCATAGGGATTCAGCTTGTACTCAGACAACAGACTGATCCAATTTTTTCCAGTAATATAAGTGATGGACAGTGCCTTTGTTACTGACACGACATAAGAAGTTAAACCTGCAAAAATAGCCATCATAGAGCAAACCAAACGGTTTATTCTGTGATGAATGTCACATGGCAAAACCTGCATCGTAAAATTGCAGGAAAAGAAAGAAAACATGACATTAAATCAGTAAGATTTAGACAGTAAATCAATAAGATTTACTTGATGTGACACGAGTGAATCCTTACCAGGAAATCACTATGTTGAAGTACTAAACATAAGATTGATCATCCAACTACGCGTGGCATGCAGGGGCCCCGCCTACTCCCACAAGCAGGACAGTCCAAAGGTCGTGACAAATCGTATGGACCGAACATCCATGGGACTAGAAATCCTGGTGGGTGAGATAAACCCTGCAATTCATACAGATACTGGAGTGTAACCATAATTGATAAACCGTCCTCGCAAAAAATATGATCTGGATACTTCAAAATGTATAGACTGAATTGAGTGGACAGACATTAACATAGACAGTTCTCAAGACTGACCACACACCAAAAGCGGCAGTACTAATAAACAATACAGGGTTCAGAAACACAAATCAAGTAATGAGCAATAGTACTTACTACAGACAAGCAAAGTTGCACTAACTAAACTCTGCAGACTATTTCTTGCCACCGACCTACGGGATGAACCCCGCATAGCTGACTAGGCCATGGACTTCGTGTGAGATGTCTACATGCACCATCACCATCTTGTCAACCATGGAGAACCTAACAGAGTGGTCTTTCCACTCATAAACATGATGATGAAGACTGGCCGCATCAGATTTGTTGGGAAGCTTTACAAGAACCACACCCTTCGTAATCGAAGGCACAACCAGGAAATTGTTGTGGTTAAGTACAACCTCGAGAACACGCCTGACAACAATGCTACAGGAAATCACTAGTTCAGGACACGTGGCGACAAGGACACATCAGCTGGATAGTTCAGCAGTAGAACTCATCATCAGGTCTTCCTGTTCACACGACATGACTTTGAGAACTTCATCTCCATCGTGGACCTGGTTCTAATTCAAACAGAAACCATATTTCATTACTACCTCTATTCAGAAATACAAGATGATTTTCGATATTATACTCCATATATGACAACATATACGCACAGAAATGAGTGAACAAAGACACTAGAACATGTCTTCAAAGGCATGAGAGCAGAGGGAATACATGCAATATCCATAACACAAGTTACTGAGGAAAATATACCCTCTTAAAAGGTAGCACTGATGTTCATAAAGTACTCCCTCTGTCCCAAAATTCTTGTCTTAGATTTGTCTAGATACGGATGTATCAAGTCACATTTTAGTATTAGATACATCCGTATCTAGACAAATCTAAGACAAGAAATTTGGGACAGAGGGGGTAGTTGAAAGTAATCTATAAGAAATCAGTGTCAACCCCTCGCATGTTTTGGTCAAAAGAGGAATTTAGAACCGTCATTTGGCACACTAAAATCACATGCAAGATCACCCAGAAAGTTGTACTACCAGTACTAGTACTGTGTGTTAGATGAAAAAACACGATGAAGATCGAGAAAAAGATCGTCAACAAGAGACATTACCTGGACTTGCTTAATGAGGGATCCCGGAGTGGGGGGCTTGGACAGGGCGATGGCTTTGATCTTGTCTGTAGTAGTGTCGGCGGGGTGCTTGCGCTTCTTCGTATCATGAGCCTCGACGGTTTTGGCCAGAGCCATAGACATCACATCGGCCGGTGCTCCGACGTCCATCCAAGAGAGGAAGCTGAGAGAGAAGAGCGAAAGGAGGAACGAGATGAGGGAGAAGCGAAGTGAGTGGGGTTTTCTTCAAGAGAGCAAGCTGAGAGAGAAGAGTGAAATGATGGTTGCTTCGTCCATCCAACTTACTGCTGGAAAGGAGGGGGTTTTGTGATTTGATGGCTCATTGGGCATTACTGCGGTAGTTCGATCGGGGTAGTCTACCGTCACTCTACTACAGATTAATTTAGTGCATGGTTGGTGGACCCAGGTGCTGCTGTCCCACACATCAACGAAAGTGACTAATTTAGTGCATGGCTGGAGGAGGATCCGCACGGTAAAGCCTGTCCACTGTTTTTCATTCTGAAGAAAAAAATGATTACATAAAGCGTATCCACTCTTACGACGGAGGAGTGCGAAACACGGCAGTCACTTGAACATACACAGTGCTCCTACTACTAGGCATGTGAAGTGGTTCATACGTCAGTATTACACAATCTTGTTGCTAGTGTAGTAAGAAATGACAATAACAAATGATGTTGTGCGCATGTCAACTACTCCTATATGTAACATAGTACCGCTTTTTCGACTGTCCGGTCGAGAATGAACGGTGAGATTAATGTTAACAGAACTAGGTCCACAACGCATGGAGAGTACGGTGTTAGATAGGGTGTATGAAGGGTGCACGGGATGGGAGCAAAAGTTCCCTTCTCGACCCACTTTTGGGTGTTTGGCAGAGTGCATGAAGGGTGCATGAGTCCACACTAGTAGGTTGACAAAAATACACGAAGAGGAAACAACTATATTGAGATGAGAATGCAACCAAACACACCCACACGCTTTGTGCTACAGTGACTGATCTGCACCGTCTGAGTTTGATCCAACGGTCATGTTGCGCCGAGACATGGACATGCCCATGCAAAGGGCGCCTAAACACCACCAAAGTCCCTCTGCTTCTCGAGGCGTATGACGTTGGTGATGCAGGGTGCAACTGCCCGCAGAGCCCGCTCCCGGTCGACGGGAGCCAGCTCGTCAAAGACGGCGTCCAATGGCACGAATGGATTCCGGTGACGGAGCCCTGAAAGGATTCGCCCGGCAACGGCGATGGCAGCATGCAACCCCTCCTTGTCCATCTCACCCCCACTATCGCGCGGAGATGGCTCATCTCCTCAGAGATATAGGTGAAGAAGGAGACCAAGTCAGGAAGCCGCAACTCGTTGAAGTCGATCGGGTGGTCGAAAGGGTTTAGCCCGACGGCCGGCATCATCGCGCTGGCACGACGGTAGGCATCGTGCAGCTGCAACACGTGCGTGGCAACTTGGTTCACCAAGTGGATGAGGCGATCCTGGACCTCGTCACGATCGGCCCGCTCGCGCTCCAGCCGGCTCCCCTGACGGCCTATCGTATCTCCCACTTTCTGCAGCAATACCGCTGACGCCTCGAGCATCTTTGTGGCGGACGCCTGCCACTTTTGAAGCTCCGTGAACTCCCGCACATAATGGAGGAGCATGGCACTCCTCTCCTCCTTGAGCTCACGGAGCTCCACGTCCTCGGCCCTGAGCTCCGCATCCTTGGCATGGAGATCTTGTGTCAGGCGCCTCACCTCGGACTCCATGAGCTGCTGCGCCGCCATGGCACCAGGTAGAAGCAATGGGGAGAGGAAGCAAAGGGGGCGAAACGGCTGAAAGGCAATGCAATCTACGGGAAGGCGGAGGGAGCCAGCCGAGGAGCGGGGAATCTTTTGGTTTTCACCACGGTAAAACACCAGTCGACGACTTCTCACATCAGGGAGCAGTGGGTTTTTACAGGCGGAGTCATTGTGACTAATTGCTACTGCGCCTGCTCCAGTCAATCAAAAAATTAAAAATCCTGTCGTGCCTGCTCCCGTCAATCAAAAAATTAAGAATCCTGCCGCACCCAAACACCAGAGCAACGCCGCGATGGATATTTAAATTTACCTGCCAGCAAGTCGATAAAAAAGGGGGTGAAAAAACAAATGTGGCGGCGGCCTAGCTAATCGGTCGAACTAGCCCAACTAGCTAGCCACCGTGCTTCACTGATGTACTCGACAGGAAAGGTGGTCTTTCGTGATTTGAAGACTCACTTACTTGCTTTGGCGCTACGACCGAGGAGGACCCAGAAAACGCGCGGTAGGGCGTCCCATGCCAGGAAGAATATATGCGTGTACCACTCGGGAGGACCCAGAAACCGCGCGGTAGGGTGTGCCACGTCTCGGCACGGAGGAAAATGTGCGTGTAAAAATATACTGTATCAGACGTAGTACCTATGGTTCGACCTTGGGACCCAGCCAGTCGGTCGAAAACACCCCACTAGCCACACAGCTTCATCATGCAAACGTGGCACAGTTAGCTCCGTTCGACCAGCCACAACGTCTCTTGTTCTAGGCGATTCTTCTATTTTCCAAGCTTTTTCAGTTGTAATAACACCAGGGCAAGCTAGCGCCGCTCTTCATGTGTGCCTGTGCAAAGGTTAGACGATGGAGAGAAGAGAGATTGAGATCGCAGACCTGGGACCCACTCGTAAGTGAGACAATGGTCTTGCACGTGTTGACGAGGCACTCCCTCTACTATATTCAACGCAAGTACTGTATAAAATCAAGTTATGGGACAAAGCCAACAACCGTTCATTTTTTCAGGCTATCGACTTACGCTTTGTAGTCTAGGTTGCCAGTTCGAATCTCGTCTTTCAGATTTGTTAGTTTTAGGTCCAAATTTGATTAATGACAAGTGGGCCCCCCGTGTGTTGTTCCGATATTTCAGTGTAGGATGGTTTTTTTGAACAAACACTTTGCGCGGTTAGACAAGTAACGGCACGAGTTACATGTATTTTGCAAGTTTACGAACAAAAATGACAGCGACATAGAATATCACATCCACCCCGCATCTTAGATACTATGGTGATACGAGTTTTTACACCATTGGAAGTGAGATCCAATGGCTTGGGAGTAGTCTTTGTAATTATGCGCAATTTCCAAACTCTCCAAAGTTTTTTTTGCAAATAAAATATTCAGGCCTCGTGTGTGCCACTGCATCTTCGATCCAACGGCTCCTCGGTGCTCATATTAGGTGCTCCCCGTAGCTTAATTACCCGCTACGGTGATATGATCATCTAGGTCGTATGATCAGATGGCACATGCATAGTACTTGTACTTTCTGTGCATTTCCCAAACTCTATCAGCCGTATATTGCAAAAACATTCAAACCTCCTACTGTGGGCCGTTAGATCTCAGTGAACTCATATCACCATAGAATCTACGGTGCGGGAGCACCTCATACTCTCCCGTGCGAGAAAAGATAAGGTGCTATCGCAGCTTGGATGCTACGGTGATACGAGCTTGGAGGTCGTTTGATCTGAGATCCAATGGCATCTGAGCAGTCTTTGTGCATGTAAGCAGTGGCCGAACTCTTTTGGGGCTTTTCTGCAAAAAAACCATTCAAACCACCGAGGAGGTGTTGGGTCACAAATCCAACGCCTCCGAAGAGCTTGTATCCCCAAAGCATCTAAGGTGTGGTAGCACATGATATTCTTACATACAGGAGAATATGATGTCCTCCTTCATCTTAGATGCTACGGTGATACGAGCTTCGAGGTCGTTGGGTATGGGATCAAAGGGCATCTAAATAGTTTTTGTACAAATTGTGTGCAATTCAAACTCATCAAGGTTTCCTGCAAAATAATTAAGACACATCATGTGAGCTATTATATCTTAGATCTACAAGCTCCAAGCAACTCGTATTGGCATATAGCATCTAAGTTATGGGGCACATGATATTCTCTCGAGGAGGAGGGGTGGGGGGTGCACAACCCACTACTAGGAAAAGGCCTACTAGTGGCGCACCAGTTTTGCCTACTAATGGCGCCCTACTCGTGCGCCACTAGTACCACGCCACTAGTATTTTTTACTAATGGCGTACCTGTGGTCCTCCATTAGTATAGCCCACGGTGTGCCATTAGTATGCCTCCTAGGTGGCCATATTTACCCAGGTGCTTTGGCATACTAATGGCGCACTGTGGTGTGACGCGCCATTAGTATCCTTTGGCATACTAATGGTGCACTTTGTGGTGATGCGCCATTAGTATGAATATTAGTTTTTTTTACTTTTCTGATTTTTGCACATGTTACAAAATGTATTATTGGACAGAATATAGATAGCACCACACAGCAACAGCAGATTCATCGAGTACAGCCAAATATAATTCATCATATTAGTCTCCGAATTCAAAAAACCGAACAAAGACAGAACATTACAAGTCTTGGAGACCGCGAGTAGCGAGTTTGTCTTCACATTACAAGTCGACATCGATCATCTAAACTACCATCACATAGAAGAGAGTTGCGGTCATCACGATGAGCATCATCGCGATGAAACTGGTCTTCATCCGTTTGCTCCAACGCTCCCTCCTCTCTCCCGCTAGATAGAGGGTGTATCTAGATTCCGCCTCCGCCCTAGTGGAGTACCCTTTGTAACTGTTACCGCTGAAACGGTGAACCTGTCTACAACACTCCTCCCAGTCATCATAGACTCCGGGAACCTTACCCTTGTACACGACATACGACGGCATCTCTATGCACAAGCCAAACAACAGACAATACATAAGCAATATATAAGTATGCAACAAAAGGACCGGAAGAGAAAAGCAAGACATTAATAGCACGATTAATGGTCCTACTAATAAATAGCATTGATTACATCTAAGTTGAACGACTGTCCAAACCAAAGAGACATACAAGTTCATTAAAGTTTAATTACAACATGAGCTAATCGATGTTTCAGAACTACAAATAGCATCACTACTTTCGACTCGACTCATGGGACCGGAGCATGGATCAAGTCGCCGTCTTTCGTGATGGTCATGAAGTCGCTGGCGTTGTCAGCCTGCATTTGTAGCATTGTGTCTATCTCACTATTGGACAGTTGATATCTGAGCTAGAACTGCCCCGAGGTACGAAAGACATCTTTATGGGTGATTTCTGCAAACTCCGACTGGATGCGAAAGAATTCTTGTCGGAGGTCCACGTCTTGGATTGCCGCCAAGATTGCGGCCCAATCTTTAACATTATTTGGTAGCAGAAGGAGATTATGGTCCCGTACGATCGCCCGCATGTGATGGAGGGCGTAGTAGCCATCCTTATGACCGCCAGGCGGCTGCTTGACGCAGTGGAACATCGTATTGTGGGTGAACACGTGCCTGCTGTACCTACGAACTGGCCTCTTAAAGGTGCCTCCAGATTTGGCGTAGCCGGGGAGAGCATCATCAAGAACTTTCTTGATATTTGTGTAGTCTATCTTGGAGTCACGGTCCGGGTCGAAATACGTGGCCATGGAATATCTCGGGCTTAAGAGGATGAGTGTGCAATGTGTGTCATTGCACAGAACACGAAATGTTAGAAAAAAAAGAACGATCGAAATCTAAGAAATCATATGTTACGGGGCGGTGAGGGGATGACTTACTCGGGAAAGTAATGCAAGAGGAAGTTATCCTTATCTGGGTTTGCCAGAATGACGCCTTCGAGGTGTGAACTCGCAACTTGCTGGTCCCCAGTGCTGCCCAAGATCTTGGCACACATGTAGAAGGGGTCGACTATCCCGATGTTCGGGGTCTTGTCTCGAACGATCCGCATTTCCATACTCAGCGAAAACAGCCGAACGAAGGTGTAGTGCAGCGGATGAAGGTTAAACATAGCAAAGATGTCATCAAATTGCAGGATGATCGTACCCCCGATGGCGCCATCCACAAAGCCCTTGCCCTCTGGCACCTTGGCCACGAAAACCGGGTATGCCGCATCATTCTATGAGAGACGTCGCTTCTCCAAAGAAAGAACACTGTCATGCAGACTCCGCATAGCACCAGTTGCAGCATTGAGCATATTTGTCGGTAGCATCGCCCTACCCACCACATGCACCCTCCTCGAGATATCCTTAGTGAAGGTGGCCCGTCCCAAGCACGGATAGTACTCGGTGCCGGCTAGCTTGCACCAACGCCCTTGTTAGTCTTTTGTTTTCGTCCCTTCTTCTTGATCTGCTGTAATGGGACCGGGTTCTGATCACAGACCGCCTTCTTGAGCGTGTTGGGGCTGATAATATTTCACACCTTAGCTATCTGAGGCTTGGTGAAGGCGGGAGCTGGAGGCGTCTCCTGAGAACTGAACGCCAGATGACGCCTATTGCAGTTGGATTTCTCTGTCGTACCAGCTAGATCGCGGTCGTCTTGGTTGGGTTCTTGAGAAGGAGGCCCATGTTCGACAAAGTACTTATCGACGTTGGTAAATGTACCGTTGTCGTTGTCGTCGTCGTCCGGATCCTGTGCCATATGCATGTCCGGATCCTGTGCCATAGGGATGTCCGACATGTCCGTTAGCGTTGCGGTGTTCTTGCCATGCCTTGGCGCCGGCACGACTGGCGGTCTTGTCTATGGGGTGGTGTCCCCCGCCTCCAAACAAATCTGGCTCTTCGGCCAAAGCAGGGGCCAGCTTATGCAGGCGCTGAGGGTCATCTCATCTTCTTCGTCGGCTCCAGCGGGTCGAATCGGAGGTAACAGCTTGTCGCAGCCTGGCAGCACCCGAACTAGTTCAATCCAATACAAGGTGGGTGGCATCAGATTACCATGGAACACGGGGTTGCCCGGTTAAACAATTCTTCCCTTGGCGACATCGACCAACTCGCCACCCACGAAGTGCAGGAGAGTGCAAGGAACGTCGGCGCCGCCCTGCGAAAACATGTAGGGCGTCAGGGATACCCAGTCAAAGGCAAGGAGATGAAGTCATCGGCCGAGAGGCTTAGTTACCATGATGCCGTCGAGCTTGGCTAATGTCGAGGCACCGCCAACAGCGGGCGTGCAAATGACGGAGGGGCCGCTTGCTGGCGAGGTGCCGGCCGGCGTACACCCGGGTGCATTAAGCTCCAATGCCCGTGCCGGCACCGGAGACACGAATACCGCCTCCGTCGGAGACACCAATGGCGCCACCTGCGCATTGTGCGAGTTGCTGGCCGTGAAGCTGGGAACCGGGGGAGGCCCCTGTTGGCCGCCCGCAGTCCACGTCGTCAGCCCATGAATGAACGTAGGCACCATGGCAGTGAGCGTCGTTCCCAGTTGTTGTTGCACTTCCTCTTGGACAATCTCCGGAATCCGCGACACTTGTGCCTTGAGTGCTTCAACCTCGCGCGACTGGCTTCTCGAGCTGGTCTTTTTCTCCTTTCGCCCACCAGCGGTATAGTATGATGACCATTTTGTGGACAAGCCTTTGCTGGCCACACGACCAGCTGACGTCGGCTTACTGAGCTTATCCTTGTTTTTCATTACGTTCAACGCCCTATTTAAAGGGGTGTCAAAAGGGGAGCTCCGCGCTACTGCTTTCAGTGTCCTGCGGAAGGAACGTGAACCATTTAGAAATATTGGGGATTAATTAGAATGCAACCATATGGAGCTAATTACGCGGGGGTGTATTCCTTACCAGAACAAGCTCGAGCGCCCTGGTCTTCGGATCCGTGGTAAGCTCCTTTGTTACCGGGTCCTCCTTGTACCGGGCCCTGAGAAAGTTCCTGGTCTGCTTGTCATGGTATTTCTCGAAGCGGGGCGGTAGGCCTTGCTCGGCACGCTCCGCATCCTCCTTGTCCCATATAGGCTCCGCCACTCTGTAACCGTCAGGACCGAGTTGGTGGACCACTAAGTTCAACTGCCGCATTTCTTCCCCCCACTGACTTGATTCGGAGGTTGCGCTGCTCTCGCACTTGATCTTGAACTCCTTGTAGTCATCTTCGCTCATCAAAGGATATTTCTCCTTGATCTTCTCATAACTATCACCTTTTTCAATCATTGCCTTCACCATGCTTCTCCGAGTAGATAGGGCCGTGCTCAACCTCCTGAGGGCGGCACTGTTCACTTTGTTCCCTGAGAGGCGTGTGTTAGCAAATTTAGCGGGGAACTTGTATCGTTCGTGCAGCTTCGTGATGAGGAGGCTGTGCAAATTCCCTCGGTCCTTATGCCTTAGGTTCTCGGTGTTGATCAAGACGGTGCTCCGGAGAATGCACTCGAGCTGAACCGAGTACCCCTTGACTACTTCTTTGGGCGCCGTCGGATGCCCGTCGGAGTTCACTTTAGTAAATTCCTCCTTGATAGTGTCGAGCACGTTCGGGCGCCGGTCCTTCCGTTGCCTCTTCGGTTGGCTGCCATCTTTGCATGCTCCGCCATCATTAGTGGTGGCATCCATGATGGCACCATCAGTGGTGTCATCCCCGACGCCACTAGGGGTTGTGTAGTCAGGATCGGTGCCTTCTGCGACATCCTCATAGCGGTGAGGTTCTTCCTCTAACTCCTGGGACAGCTCCCAGAATTGCTTGCCGCCCGAACCGCCGGCCTCATCGTTGTGGGCCATGTTTCGCTCTAAATAGGAAAAAAGTTTGGTCAAAAAGTTGGTTATTGTCAAGGAACAAGATCATGGTCTCATCATTTAGGGTTTGTCGACACCAAGGCATCCTAAAAGCTAAGCTTTTATCATTTAGGGTTTGTCGACGCCGAGGCACCCTAAAAGCCTAAGCGTACATCATTTAGGTTCTCATCGACACCAAGGCACCCTAAAGGCCAAGGTTTCATCATTTAGGGTTTGTCGATGCCGAGGCACCCTAAATGCTAAGTTATGTTTTCATCATTTAGGGTTTATCGATGCCGAGGCACCCTAGGTTGGGCCTAATCACTTGGCACTAATCACTTGGCTCTATTGCCACCTATGTTGGATTTATCTTCTAGGGTTTATCGATGCTAAGGAGAATTCTAAGTTGGGCCTAATCACTTGGCTCTATTGCCACCTATGGTTTAATGCAGCAAGAATAAAGGGGCAGTTGATCCTACTTAATTAAGTGCTAAGATACCCCGGCCCATGCATTAGTAGCAAGTACCCCATATGTCCTATTTTTAGCAAAGTCATGCTAAAATTCACGGAAAACTTCAGCATGGCCTTTGCTGAAAATAGAACATATGGAGTACCCGAATTTGTAGGAACGGAAGTTAATCGACATTCTGGCAATCTCAAGGGCCTCTCGGGGTACCTGCAAAATCATCATGACACGAAGGGCCTCTCAAGGGCCTCAAGCAGCAGCGGCGTCTCCCTGGACCCCATTTTTTTGCTAAATTTCTTTGAGCAACGATCAGAGCGGAAAATTCAGCATATTTCTATACAACAACACTGTAAAGATGAAGAACAATTCTAAAGCAGCCCATTTATATACAACAACATCTTTGGTCATACCAATTTCTGAAACAATTCAAACCTAAACTGTATCTCTGGTCATACAAATTTCTGAAGCAATTCAAATCTGAACTATATCTTTGGTCATACAAATCTGTGAAACTATACAAATCTGAAATATATATTTGGTCATACAAATTTATGGAACTAATCAAATCTAAACTGTATCTTTGGTCATACAAATCTCTGAAACTATACAAATATGTGGTCATACAAATTTACAGAACTAATCAAATCTGAACTGTATCTTGCGTAGGCGCCACTACTGCAAGTGCCATACTACTGCAAGTGCCATACTACTGCAAGTGCTATACTACTACAGAGAATTATGCCCACTTGAGTTGGAGTTAATGACCTCGATAGACTGTCACTGGCAGTAAGAGAGTAGCACTACTATTACTGGCCTTGTACTACTTGTAATGGAAGAATATGAAACAGTGCTAGTACACGGGTACAAATTATAATCAGTAGGAAAATATCATCATTCAGTAGGAAAACAACGTTAGATAGGTCAGTTCTGAACTACATATGGCAATCTCCTTTTTAGGAAAGGAGGATCATCATACACATATATATGTATAGCAATTGACAGGAGCTTCATCATTTTTAGTAACAACAATACATATATAGCAATTGGAAGCAAACAGATGTACACATAAGACAAAAATGTAGTGCTGAAAGTTTAATGCTTACAAAAGACTTGCTGAAATAGTGAAAAATATGGAGTCACCAAGCTGGCTAAAAACTCCCAAAGTCCACTAGCAAATCCAAGATCTAATCCTGTTACACACAACATAACAATTTAAGATAATTAGGATAAGGATAGTAGGAAATGAAAAAGAAAGAGCTCAAAAAACCATCACAACAGCAAAATAAAAAAACCCTTAGGTAAGCATTATCAGACCAGAAAACAAGACATGCATAGAATATATTTGAGAAATCAACCAATATTAAACGAGAACAAGCATGTAGTACTGACAAATACCTTGACAATCAGCAGTTTAACTCTGTTTTCTTTCTCGTCAACAAGTGAAATAACTTCAGAAGTCCTGTAACCTGGGAGATGTAAGAAAATGATTTGACTTAGATTTTAGTATTTGGTAGTCTAATCAGCAAGACAAAGTATGCAATGGAGATGCCCTAATGGAAGTATGCAGGGCGGACAAAGTTTTATTTTTAAGCCTTAAGCGCCTACATAAGCAGCTATGCAATGGAGATGCCCTAATGGAAGTATTCTAACTACTAGAAATATTCCACTCAACTGGTTGGGGTACTCCACAACACATGCTTTGTGTCTAAAATGGAGTACTTCACGGCACCACACATACTACAACAATTTAGTCCTAGAAGAAAATAAATCCTAAAAGAAAAGAAATCCTAAAATCTGGAGCAAGTCCTAGCAGTAGTAGTCCAACTAGATGGCCACCACTACTACTCCTATCACTAGAGTAAACAACAGTTGTGTGTTCAACATCTTTTCTAACAATAAATTGGCAGTACTCCATTATCTACTCCTGCAACTTCAACTACAATAACATCCTACAACTACTATAACAACATAAAACTACTATGCATCATCTTCCTACAACTACTCATCTTCAGCAGCACATGATACACGAAGCAAGCAAGCAACAACCAGCAGATTACTTGTTGAATACAACATGACACTTGTTAAACTTGTTACTGGAGTAATTCAATTAAATTCATGTCCTGTACTGTTAAACTTGTTACTGAATTCATGTTAAATTCAGGATGCACAAGAATAGTCTGCTGGAATATTGCTGGAGTACTGTAAAAAAACTTGTTAACTGAATTCCTGTTAAATTCATGTTAACTTGTTACTATATCTAATCAACAAGACAAAGTTAGCGGAAGCAGAGGCGGGCAAGCGCAAAGCAGCAGCAGCAGTATGCAGGGCGCGGCCCGGGCGTACGGGCACGCGCGAGGGAGCTGGCCGGCAAGAGGCGGCAGCAGCGCAAGAGGGTGCAGCTTGGCCGTGATGGGGCTTGCACGGGGCGGGGGAGCAGAGTCCAGCAGCAGCAGTAGTTTAACAGAAGCAGCAGCAGCAGTTTCGGCGGGCGCAGGCGGAGAGGTAGGCGGTGGTGGCGCGGCGGCTACAGGTGAAAGCAGCAGCGAGCAACGACAAGTGCGAGCGGCCGTGCACGCTGTACAGGGATGGGAGCAGGGGGCTGACGAGGGTTGTACCTTCGCAGCGGCAAGGAGGCACGATGGCGACGCGGGCGGCGGCGAGATCCAAAGGCGTCGGAGAGACGACGCGGGCTCCTCGTGGTCCTCCTCCTCCGGCTCGGGGCGCGGGTCGGTGGCGCGGGGGAGCTGCAGTGGTGGGGGCGCAGGGGCAGCGGCGCAGGTGATCTGCGGTGGTGGGGGCCGCGGGGGCGCGGGGGCGGCGGGGGTCACTACAAAAAAAGACACATCCGTGACATTTTGGGCCGAATGAATTTTTTTCTGTCATACATATGACACTTCTATGACGATAATTGTGACAAAACCCTGTATCATCATAGATGTGGTGGGCTCCTACTTCTATGACAAAAAAACATGACAGAAAATGAGCTTTTCGTCCTGGGCGGGCCGGAGACACAGCTGCATGACATTCTTTGGGTCGTCCATGACGGAAAAAACCGTGGTAGAAGCGAGGGGGAGGAAAATTTCGGGGAGTTGCCGGTTACGGTGGGAGGTCGGGGGCCGAGCGATGCGCGTTTCTCTCGTACGTACATGCGTTTGTGCGAGGCGTTGGCTCTAACTGAACCCGAGCAAGGCGTTGGGCTCTAACTGAACCCGAGCGATTGCACTGCAGGCTACGCATTACTGAACCCGAGCGATCGATCGATGTCTATTAACTAAACCCGATGGAGCAATTCCTTCGCTACTGCTACTAACTGAAGCCGATCGATTGGATGAACAATGAGTAT